>NC_083277.1:40958926-41261780 GCF_963506605.1 Zootoca vivipara
AAGTGTGAGACTCTGGCAGAGTCCGGGGATGTGGACAGGCTGCTTGGACGAGTGAAACCAACCATTGTCTCCTTGATCCTTGCCCATCCTGGCTTATAAAAGCTAGCCGGGAAGGGCTGGGAGATGGGCTTCGCGGGTTGGTGAATGCTTCTCTCTGTGAGGGTGCCTTCCCAGAGCCACTGAAAGAGGCGGTTATTAAACTGCTTCTTAAAAAAACCATCTTTAGATGCGGCCAATATGGCCAACTATCGTCCAGTCTCAAATCTTCCATTCTTGGGCAAGGTGATTGAGCGAGTGGTTGCTAAACAACTCCAGGCACGCTTGGAAGAAGCGGACCATTTGGATTCCTTCGAGTCGGGATTCAGGCCTCATCATGGGACTGAAATTGCCCTGGTCGCACTGGTCGATGATCTCCGGCAGGCTAGGGACAAAAGTGAAAGCTGTTTCCTAGTTCTGCTGCATCTCTCAGTGGCTTTTGACACCATCGACCATAACATCCTTCTGGACCGTCTAGAGGGCTTGGGAGCTGGGGGCACTGTCATACAGTGGTTCCGCTCCTTCCTCCTGGGCCGTGTTCAGAAAGTGGTGGTGGGGGGTTGAGTGTTCAGACTCCTGGGCTCTCACGTGTGGGGTGCCTTAGGGTTCTGTCCTCTCCCCCATGATTTTTAACATCTACATGCAGCCCCTGGGAGAGATCATCAGGGGGTTTGGGCTGGGTGTTCATCAGTATGCGGATGATACCCAGCTTTTTCAAATCAGAATCAGTGAAGGCGGTGAGTGCCTGGAGGTGGTTGGAGGTTGGATGGTGGCTAACAGATTGAGGTTGAATCCTGACAAGACAGAAGTACTGTTTGTGGGGGACAGGAGGCAGGCAGGTGTGGACTCCCTGGTCCTGAATGGGGGTAACTGCCCCTGAAGGATCAGGTGCGCAGCCTGGGAGTCATTTTGGACTAACAGCTATCCCTGGAGGCGTAGGTCATGGAGGTGTCCAGGGCAGCTGTCTATCAGCTCCATCTGGTACGCAGGCTGAGACCCTACCTGCCTGCCAAAGCGGTGCATGCTCTAGTTATCTCTCGCTTGGACTACTGCAATGCGCTCTACGTGAGGCTACCTTTGAACTAATCCAGAATGCGGCAGCTAGACTGGTGACTGGGAGCGGCCGCCGAGACCACAGACCACCATCTACATTGGCTCCCAGTACGTTTCCAGGCACAATTCAAAGTGTTGGTGCTGACCTTTAAAGCCCTAAATGGCCTCGGTCCAGTATAGCTGAAGGAGCGTCTCCACTCCCATCGTTCTGCCCGGACACTGAGGTCCAGCACCGAGGGCCTTCTGGCGGTTCCCTCATTGCAAAAAGCCAAGTTACAGGGAACCAGGCAGAGGGCCTTCTCGGTGGTGGCGCCCACCCTGTGGAACACCCTCCCACCAGATGTCAAAGAGAAAAACAGCTACCAGATTTTTAGAAGACATCTGAAGGCAGCCCTGTTTAGGGAGGCTTTTAATGCTTAATAGATTATTGTATTTTATTTTTCTATTGGAAGCCGCCCAGAGTGGCTGGGGAAACCCAGCCAGATGGGCGGGGTATAAATAATAAATTATTATTATTATTATTATTAATCCCTCACACCTCCTTCCCCAACTTTGGGAAAGCAGCACAAGGGCTGCAGGGGGGAAGGGTGTTGTCAAATGTTTCTGAGGGCTGCCGAGAAAGGCTTTGAGGGCTGCATATGCAAATTTAATTACTGCTGCTGCTGTTGGCTGCTAATGCTCTAGCACAGGGGTAGGCAACCTAAGGCCCATGGGCCAGATGCGGCCCAATCGCCTTCTCAATCGGCCCACAGACGGTCCGGGAATCAGTGTGTTTTTACATGAGTAGAATGTGCGCTTTTATTTAAAATGCATCTCTGGGTTATTTGTGGGGCATAGGAATTCGTTCTCTCCCCCCCCCCCCATAAAATATAGTCTGGCCCACATGGTCTGAGGTACGGTGGACCGGCCCATGGCTGAAAAAGGTTGCTGACCCCTGGTCTAGCACAATAATCTCTGCTTGCACAATGGAACTTCCCTCTCTCTCCTCACAAGGGTCAGAGGGAGGTCCCAGGTCTCATTGTACACGTTTGCAGGTTCTGTATTTAACAACTTAGCTATGCAATAAAACACATGCTTGTTTGTTTCCAAGCCAGTTTAAGATACTTCCCTTTAAAGCCCTAAATGGCTCAGGCCCAGACCTTCTAAAATAATCTCTCCTATAATGGCATTATATAATTGTTTTGATTTTTACGTTGTGTAGATAGATAACGTTTGTGTTGTATTTTGTAAACCACCTTGTTTTCTGATGAGGGGTGGTATATATACACAAAGAAACAAATACCACTCTACCTGCTCCCTAAGATCCAATTATGAATTTCAAATACGTTACTTGTGTGTGGCTGTTACGTGTGGTCCAACAAGCAAATGAAAACTGATGCATAAATGACTCGCACGTTTGACTGATGCAGGAGGGGAAACATACATGACCTTTTTTTTTCTTAAGAAAAATTAATCCTTATAATTTAAGGGGAAGGAGCAGGTGATATTCAAGTCCCTCTCTTCATACTGTACTTAGATATACAAGTGACCTGTGCATTTACTTTTTGTTTTAGGACACATGAAATTTTTTGAGAAAAGTACTTTGCTCTGGGAATCTTCATGTACCATGAATAATTATGGTGAATCAAAATTAAAAAAAAATTCTCCCCCTTCCAGTAGCACCTTAGAGACCAACTAAGTTTGTCATTGGTATGAGCTTTCATTTGCATGCACACTTCTTCAGATACACAACTTCTCAGGCATGGGCATTCTTTTTTAAAAGCAGTAAAATAGATCACAATAGCATCATAAGTGACAAATTTACAAGAAACCCCACCAGAAGCAGAACAAAGAGTTGTTCAGAGTAAACAAGACTTCAACACACTGTAGCAATTTTGGTGAGGGAAATCCAGGGTTTGTTTTCTGTTCTTTTACGGCAGTTTATTTTCACTGTCATTCATAACAAATTTGATCTGCTGCCATTTAGCTTTAGCTGCATGAGGAAGGATCAGGGACAGATGACTTGATCATAATAAACCATTAGAGCTATATGACAAATGAAAGGGAGCTAGCCAATGGTGATTGTCCTCTGCCTGTAGGAAATCCATCAGCAGAATGAGGCAATTTTTAGCAATTGCCGTCAAAATCCTACATTCCCCCTTCCTTATATCTGCTCTGGAGAGTCCCTCAACCTTTTGCTGAAGTTTTATAGGGGGCATGGAGTGCTGCAAAGGGAAGGAGAGATTGCCAAAAAGAGCCTCCCCCTTTGTTCCATCAGGGAACACTTACCATTGGATACTGCTTGTTATATTTTTGCTATTAAAGAATGCATTAGGGTCTCAAAGGGCTTAGCTGGCAAAACCCGATTAGAAGCACTGCTATTGCAACAGAGAAGTCTACACAGACCTCAGTTTGGTACATTCAGCAGCAGCAGCACACACTTCACAGAGGCTTGTATTCTTCTGTTTAGAATGAACTCTGTGTGTGTCATAAACCACAATTTTGTTACATTCAAAATAGTAAACAGGAAGTTCAGTTTTAATTTGGGTTCACATACATCATACCAATCATTATTGTTGTGAAGGTTAGCTTAGTGAAATACACACACAGCAACGACAACGGAGAAAAAAGCGTAGTGTGTGTAAGAATTCTTCAGTTTCCATCCGTGCCAAGGTTTTTGAAGTTACTGGCTATAATCCAACATGGGCTTGGGCGTAAACGTGTTTAGCAAACTGTTGCTTGCAATCATGTTAGAAAACAACAATTTCAGTGGAAAGTTGGTACAGTCGTACCTCGGTTTGCGAACACCTCGGGTTACGAACTGCGCAAACCCGGAAGTATTTTCGCTGTGCGCATTTGCGCATGCGCAAAGCGGCATTTTCGGCTTACGAACTGCAACCCGGAACGGATCGCGTTCGTAACCCGAGGTACCACTGTACTATGAAACACATTGTATAAACTTCATGGAGAAGTATTAGATCTCTAAAGGGATTTTGCGTTGCAGAGGCTAAACATGGCCCAGTAATGCAAGGCCCCTCAAGCTATCTGCGCTCTGTAAGGCTCATTCTGTGATGCTGCTGGTCTCTACTCAAGTCACACTGAGAAGGAGCAGGGGTTAGAATTAAAGGCCCATTTGTTCCCCACCAACTCTAATTCCAGACAGACATACTCAGTGCTTGTTGCAAGACTGGACACCAAAGTGTTTACCCTTTCTAGAGAAGATCAGCCTTTTAAATAGCTGTCCAGGAGGCAATCTACCCCATCACACCTCCACTTGCTCTGCTCTTCCATGCCAGTGTGGTGTAGTGGTTAAGAGCGGTAGACTCCTAATCTGGGGAACCGGGTTCGCGTCTCCGCTCCTCCACATGCAGCTGCTGGGTGACCTTGGGCTAGTCACACTTCTCTGAAGTCTCTCAGCCCCACCCACCTCACAGGGTGTCTGTTGTGGGGAAGGAGGGAAAAGGAGGGAGATTGTTAGCCGCTTTGAGACTCCTTTGGGTAGTGATAAAGCGGGATATCAAATCCAAACTCTTCTTCTTCTTCCTCTCCCCTAGCGCTACGTGAACTGCCTGTCCTGGAAACAGTCACCCATGTGTCTGCCATATTCCTGTAATTAATACAGCACAGATACGGTATAAGACTATACATGCGGGCGTATTTCCTCTTACCCGGGCAGGGTACATGTACAGTTTGCCACCTGGGAGAGTGACAAACTGTGCTACATCCAACTTTGGTTATTCAGCAATTAAACTTGGAGAATTTGGCCCACCTCTCCAAAACCAAGCAAAAGCCTAGAATCCAAGTGAATGCACCTTCAGGTTTTCATTCCCGAGAATGAAAATGTAGGCAACAGCATCACTTTTACTGGGTTATCCATCCTCTGTTGACAAGGTTTGAGGGACACTCCAAAACACCCATTAGTCTGTCAAACTTGAAACATTTTAAAAACAAGTTCACATTTATTTTTAAACAAAACAAATAATGAAAATAAATTGTCTTTTCTTAGCAACTTAGCAATCAAATCTAGAAGAGGAATATAAGGGTATGCCAGCCTGCATCCATTTCATATAGGCACTCAATATATAAAACATGAAGATACCACAGACAGAGATGATTTCATTCCATCTTGGTGAACTAAGAACAAAGGGAATTCTGCTTCTTGCTACAAAGCAGTATTGTGATATTTAAGAACTTTTCAGTTCCAGTGAAAGTTAAAATTTGGAGAATGTTAAGAGAGGCTCTGAGGACTAGAAAGGCTAACAAATTTCTTCACTTCATGTATTTCTCCTGTTGATCCGCCAGTATTTTTGCCGAGGATTTGGCATCATAGAAGAGTTCATTTATTTCTTCAACATGTTCCTTTTCTATGCTGTCTTTCCCATTTATCTTGGCCAGCAGATTGGCTGGGGTGAGTAACTGCACAGCATACCTATGGCCAAATAATAAGAGCATGTGTCAAATTAACATGCCTGCTACAAAGTAGAACAGAGAAACCTCCTCAAAAGAGACACGTACAGAAATATTCCTCAGGATGAATAAATGAACCTAGCTTCCAGAAATGTCCAATGCACCTTATATCTGGGAAAATTAAACATTTAAGCCAAGATCCAAAGAGCCATTTAAAGCACACCCACCAACTCGACTCTTTCCACTTTTATGCAGTGACGCCTCCCATACAAGATGAAAAACATAAATAATTTCAAAACTATTTGTGATGTGGAAATGAGGCTGTGGTTTGAGAAACACAACTTCATAATTCCTCGAGTTGCACGGAAATGAGTGCATTTCTTTAGACCCTAGTCCCCCCAGTGACATTCGCAATAGTACTAGAATCTACTTTCAGGACTCCTCATTGCCTTGCAAGAAAGTTGTAAAAAGAATCTGCCAGCCACACTTTGCAAATGACTCCATTCTATTATATATCCTGCTAGGATTGTTACAGAACAGTATTGCAATGGCTATTTTCATGTGGTCTGGAACTTACTAACTCTTGCAAAAATGTCGCTAGCCTTGAAAGTAGGTAGAATCAATTTTGCCAGCCATCAATGAGTGGCTGCAAAAGACATTTGGCTCCCATGTCCAAAATTACTGAATGTATCAACCTGCAAAAATGGCAAGGAGCAGTCAAACAGTTTAAAAAGTAATACACAGTCTATTAAAATGACCAAACATTATCATACAACTATTAATTTCTGCAAAGGATTTTCACTATTATAATTTAGCTTGTCTGTAAGTTATGTATATGCAAGTATTTCATATGTTAATAATAAAGAAGAACCACCTTAAATGCAGATTGAATGTCATGAATAAAAGTGGATGATGAAATACTGGTGGAACTCTGAGCTTCGACATTCAAGCAAATTAGTCTTTCACCAGAAATCCACAATGCTGGTTACTCCCTAGCTACCTGTTTCTGCCCATCTTCATACCATTTCCAAAACCAGTCATTATTTGACATTTATAGTCAACATGCTTACCTTAATGTTGTTTTGGTGCCTATTTCTCCAAGATGGTTCAGTGCCTCCTCACTAATATTAATACTCTCTGTCTGAGCACGGAGCTTTATGATCTAAAGCAGAAAAATATATTTAACACAGTTTGGACTTTTAAAAAATGCATTCCTTAAAACTGTGTACACACCTTAGCATCACATGCAAACCATATATAAAGCAAAGTTTAAACATGGGCTGGCTTATTTTAACACCTGCTTTCACTGCATCCAATTTAGAACTGCGACACAGTCAGGGATCCTTTTGGGGTTGCAAATGGAATAATATTTTGGGGCATTCATCAAGAACACTTGTAACTCCTAAACTATGAGAATGATATGGAATATACATACAGTGACCTACAGAATCACAGCTCATCAGTACCCCCTACCTGGAATAATCTTCAGAACAATTTGCTTGGAAAGTCTCAACTGTCCTTTAGTGGCTCAAATGCATGCCAGACATTTTAGCCTCTTGACAAATAAGACGGTAAAATAAATAAATAAATAAATAAATAAATAAATAAATAAATAAGTTTCTCTGCAAGGTTCACCTACTCCCACAAACCTCTCAGATAAATCTAATCTATCAAGAACAGTCTCCAGCTTGTACCAGTTTGAAGATCTTTGTAAAGTTGAAGAAGAAGATATCGCCAATAAGCCTGAGCACATAGAGCTGTAACAAAAGTGGCACTAGGCTCCCTGCAGTCCGTATTACCAGCTGAGTGATAAGGGGCAGACTGGATAATGATGTTGTGTTGTAGTGTTGAGATAACTCTGGAACTGCGGAGTCTCATATAATACAGGTATTTTTCACTTTGGCAGCTTTGTAAACAAGATATCAAGAAGCACTCGTTTAAATTAAAGCCATAAAAATGCACCAAGGGAATCAAGAGTGCGGAAGAGGGGGAAGGGGGATGAGCACAGAATTGGGGCTTCACATAGTAGGCAGCTAGTTCAAGGAACATTAGAATTTAAAGTTGCTCTTGGGAGTGTTCAAATCTGACCAAAATATTAAGGCTTAATGCTTCATTTTGTTTAATAAAATATTTAGACTGCACCTCATATAAAACTACCAGATGGTGTTCAACAAAATTTACAAATAAACACACCAATAAAAACAATACGGAATAATCATAAAATGACTTGTTCATAGTTTAAATCACTGAACAGGCCTGGTGACATAAATAAAAGTCTTCCACCTGCTAGAAATGTATTCCACAGCAGGGGACTGGCAACACTAAATGCCTGACTTCCAGCTGAATCTAGTCAGGCTTCTAAAACACAAGGAGACAATTAACAGTGCTCCTAAAGAGAAATGTGAATTTACAAGTAGAATGTATATGTAATATTATGTAAACATTTTGTATATGTATTGAGATATCAATAAAGAAAAAAAAACAGCACTCCTATAAATGGTCTCAGTCATCAAATTTGAATATTAAGTACATCAGACAAATCCCTCCACCAATATGGAGTTTCTAGCTGAAATTCAATTCTGATCTCTCTAGAAACATGAACAGAACTTGGCTGTGATCCGAAGAACTGTGTGCCCAAGTTGGCTTTGGAGTTGTGTTTCTTTCTTGATCAGCAACCCACAATATATCAAGTCAAGTCGTAAAAACGGCTGATGATTAGGTACTGGGTCAAGATAAATCAGAAGTCCTCTGAATGTGCACAGGCTCTTGAATGAACCTGAACTGAAATCTCTCTTTGGCTCCCAACCTTTAAACCACTGCAACTGAGATAAATACTAAACCTGAATATAATTTTTAAAGGCCTGTGTAATACCGGTACTTTCTTCTTTGGAAAAACAGATAAAGAATATACAATCCAGTAAATAATCTCTGCAGCCAGTTTATGGGGTGCCATAGTCAACCCAAAATACGTAAACCACTCTAAGGCTTTAGAATCAAATACCTATTTGGATTATTGAGTCACACCATATCCCATTGCCTAGTTGCAAGGTAGTGTTCTTTGTGCAGGTACATCTATCCCAAAATAGGAGAAAGGTCTGGAATGCAGGTGGTCCCTACAGGTGTGCAGGTGGTCCCCACAGCCTTCTGGCGGTATGCATGCAAATCTTACTTTGGCAGGGACAGGAACAAGAAGGCATTTTTAAACCGGTAAGCTCCTGGAGGTATACATATAAATGGTACTTGGGACTGATCACACTTTGAAGTGTTCATTCCCCATCTCAGCTGCAAAGAGCTGGTCAGAGAGGCATGCCAAAGGATCCTTGAAACCAGGGTTGAGCAACCTTTGGTTCTCCTGAAGAGGTTGGACTCCAGCTCCCATCATCCCCAGCCAATGGTCAGGGCCGATGGGAGTTGAGAGAATAATAACATCTGAAGGCACACAGGTTAGCCACTGCTGCTGTGAACTATAAGGGTGGAAAGCCCCACTTGCAGATTGTGTTAAAAATGAACGTTTTTGCCTGGTGCCTAAAGGTGAATAAAGAAAGTGCCAGGTGAACTTCCCTGGGGAGAGCATTCCACAGACAGGAAGCCACTGCAGAGAAGGCCCATTCTCGTGTTGCCATCCTCCAGACCTCTCAAGGAGGAGGCAGATGAAGAAGGGCCTCAGAAGATGATCTCTGGGTCTAGGATGGTTCATACGGAAAGAGGCGGTCCTTGAGGTACTGCAGTCCTGAGTCATTTAAGGCTTTATAGGTCAAAACCAGCACTTTGAATTGGGCCAGGAATCTTTACACAATTGCAGAAGGGAAATGTTTAAAACACATCACTAAGCAAATCTAAACCCTGTCCAAATGAGATGCAAAAGAGGGGCAAACTGCAGCATATAATTAATCAAAAGCAGATAAGGAACCAAGGGTCATCTAGTCCAACCCCCTGCAATACAGGAATCACAACTAAAGAGACCCTGAAAGACAGCCATCCAACCTCCGCTGAAAAACCTCCAACGGAGTCCACCATCTCTTGTGGGAGTCTGTTCCACAGTTGAACAGCTCTTACTTTCAGAAAGTTATTCCTAATGTTCAGTAATAAACACTACCAAGAGGTTGATTGAGCAGAATCAAAAGGGTAGCACTCTATGATAAATGTCAATAACTAGGATGGACCAAGGCTGTTTCAGTGCCATACCCGGGTCTGAAGCCAGGCAGAAATTGGTCTAGAATCTAGATAATCCCTTTCACCCAGGCACAGCTGCAGTTGGCCACTCTCAATTACTTTGCCCAACGTTAATATTATAATACATAGTATTATGCTAATATTGAAATGAAAACCTCGTTGTACATCTGTATCCTCTAGCCACCTCTGTTGTAATCTATATCAAGGTGCTACAGCTATCCTGTCAGGTACACAAAAACATCCCAAGTATCAATACCACGGCATATTTTGAAAGAAGGCCCCACACAAAAGCTTCCTCATACCAAAGGAAATGAGCCTTTGCTGGTACGTTTATATTCAATAAATGCCTCTGCTTCACCTTGGCACTTATCCAGCAGCAGAGACTATTATCTGGTGACAATGCTTTCCGCCATTGACACTATCTCCTAAATAATACAAAGAATTGACATGATAAACCGTAATGGCTCCTGCATGGTGTCAGCCCACAGCACTGAGACACTAATGAGGGGGGATCTTTGACAAGATGCCTCATAATGGCAACCAAGGATTATAATCAATGCTCCTTGCACCAAGATGAGCCTTGCAGCAAAGTCCTGCTGCTGCTTGCTGGACTGTTGCTCTAGGCAATCATTGAAAAAATCTCGTCTAGATCAACTATAAAATGGATCCAAGAATATGGAAGATGAACCCCAGGAGTTTACAAATGCACATACTTCAAATACTATCATGGCGCGGTTTCATTTCAAACTGAGCAAAAATTGAAAAAAAATTAAGATCTGGAATTAAGAAACAAAAAAAAAATGTAAGCAGTACTGCCCTTTCAATGAAGACCTGTTCCCATCACATTTCTAATATGATGAATTAAAAAATCAGTTCACATGGAGATAAATATGGAGAGTGGAGCAGTCTTCATACTTATTGGCATTTTTAAAGCACTTTTCCAGTTGACTTATGGGTTGTTTTTAAACAGAACTTTTTGTGGGCTGTTTCTTTACCCATTATTGGAGAGCTGTTCTGATTTTATAAGAAGTTGCAGGTTTTTACTTTTGTTGTGAACCATTTCTGGTGATGTCCAAATAGCAAAGAACGCAGCAGACATTTTAAAATAAAATAAAATTAAAATAAATATTAAACAATTTAAAGGAGAAACCATAGCCTTCATAGTTTCAAAGCAAGAAACCTGCAGGGTGAATTCCTACTTGGATGAAACTTTCAATGAAAGGGCCACATATATTACTGTATTAAATATTTTTCACATTATTGTAAGCAACTCTAGAGAACCTAGTTATCAGCCAGCATATAAATATTATTTTAAAAAATAAATGCAAAATTGAGTTAAGTGCACTCTATAGGACCCAAAAACTTTCTAAAAAAACAAATCCTGCAAACCAGTCATGTTTTAATAGGGAAGAAGCCAGTGCTGTTTCACACCCCGCACCACTGGCTGAGATTCTAGAGAGGGACCTTTGCTGCCTGCCCCCCAAGATATTACATAAGTAAGAGAGTTACCTGCTTCATTTCTTGTGGCGTGTATAACATGGTTCTAATGATCATCACCCTATCCAGAAGATCCAGAGGTATCCCATGAGGAGAGATTATATCTTCTGTACCTCTGCAAGGATAAAAAGAAAAGTTCAGGTTTATATTTATCACCTTAATAAATAGGGTTGCTGGTGGGAAGCTTTTCTTCTAACATTCAAAGCAACACACTAAGAAATTATATTGATTGGTGATGGCTTACATTGCACTGTCCTAAGAGGCAGACTTTGACATACCTCTCCTGAAGAGTGGCTCGTATTCTACATAAATGAGCTAGGCAACAGAAAATGTGGATTCAAGAATAAGCTTGGTGAAACCCTTTGTCATCACAAGGTACCTTAATTTGCAATCTTAGTGCAAATATTGTGAAGCATTTGACTGATGAACACTCCTGCCTTCCACGCCCACCAATATATTTTATCTATGTAAAACAAGAAAATGACTTTGCCCTTAAAAAAATTTTTTTTTGAGGGGGGGTATTGGGTTGCTGTTTTTATTTTGATTATATATTTTCTGGTTTTATATTTTGATTTTGTTCTGTGAATCGCCCTGAGACTTCCAGGTATAGGGCGGTATATAAATTCAATAAATAACAAATAATAATAATAACAATAACTTCTGTTCTCCATTAGAGGGCACTCCAGTTTCATCTAAAAATATTTCTTATTCAAGAGATTACTAGAAAATCATGATCCTACTCAGTTGTGGTGTATGAGGAGCAGTGGGGAGGGGCAGCAGAGCATAGGAGTAGAATGTTAATCTATTTCCTCCCCTAAATTGTAGAGGCTTCTATTTCTAATAATAGAATCATGAACTCAAAATTCTTTCAACACGACATGAAAGACCATTGACACAATTTTCGTTGTGGTTCATAGGAAACTTCTGTCTACAAAAAGGTGCTTTCACTGCACGGGGCCAAAATATATTTTGCATAAGCCGAGGAAAGATTGGGTGTGATAGAAATTGTAAGGAGGAAGACAGGCTAAGAGTCTGAAGATAACACTGTGAGCTGATGAGGAGAAATCACCCAACAATTACCAGAAACAGACTGTTCTTTAACTTTTGAGAGGTTCACTTTTGAAAACTCTTCTACTGATACCTGGCCTAAGGAGAAACATATTGACAAGATGACTGGAGGCGTTTATGGTGTGGTTGGCCTTAATTCCAAGTATTTGGAGAAAACATTACTTCACAGTAATTTAAGTTTATTAAAAATCTATAGCATGCACAGCATAAAGTGCAAGTAAGGCAAGAGAAAAAAAGTGGACTGGGTCTCTTCTCCACTAAGATAGAGAATGGATCTGGGCATGTTCTTTTCTCTACCATCCTCAACCCTTTTGTCCAAATGTACTGCCTAATATTCTGATTTGTGGATATCAGATCCCTTCCCCAAGCGTCTTAAAAGTGGTTGGCTAAGTGGTTTAAAACAGAAAATAAATAGTACATATTCATAAATTCACTTGCTTTCCTGCACCCTCCCCTCGCCCCCAAGAGTTGCTCAATTAAGGGAATGGGATGGGAAACTTGGAGGGGGGGGCTACAGTGGGACAAGTAAATTGGTAGAATTCGCCTTGTGGAATAATCTTTCCACTTGCACAAGACACTTTTGGATCTAAGCCCATGTCTTCTGCAGGCAGGTTGCAGAGCAGGTGCCCAAGCTTATATAAAATGTTGGTGGGTAGCAAAGAATGTGGATATTAAAGAAAAAGCCTGTACTACACTGGCAGGGCCTCCCTCTTCAGCAAATATAGGTGTGTGTGAATCATGCAATAGTGGAAGGCTTTACAGACACGTGGACTAATGCTGCTTTGAAATAGCTATTCTAAACATTCGAATTATTGGCCTCTCAGAGGTATTTTCTGTCCTATATGTATACGCAAGTGTGAGAGATCCATTTCCCATCCCAATCGAGTGCCAGAAGGGGCAGGTCCCACCATTTGACATGTTTCCTGTGGCAAATTGCTAGCAGTAGAGGGTGGAGAAGGTAGTAACCCTCAATGCCAGAGAAATTGTCATTTTAATTATTATTTCGATTTATATCATTGTATCATTTAATTATCTACATGCATGTAGATAAATAGGAACCGCTACAGCGGGAAGGTAAATGGCGTTTCCGTGTGCTGCTCTAGTTCGCCAGAAGCGGCTTTGTCATGCTGGCCACATGACCTGGAAGCTGTACGCCGGCTCCCTCGGCCAATAATGCGAGATGAGCGCGCAACCCCAGAGTCGGTCACGACTGGACCTAATGGTCGGGGGTCCCTTTACCTTTACCTATCATTTATTCCATTGTCACTGTTTTACACAATGTGGATTTTGTTAGCTGCCTAAGAAACGGTGATATATGTATTTAATAAGTGAAATAAACCAAGTTTCAGAAAAAAAATGCAGTAAGCAGACCACGAAGCGACACAAGAAGTAGACAACAGTAATGAATAGGGATGAATCTTTGATGAGTATAAGTAGTCTATTTAAGTAAAGGCAAAAATGTTAGCAGTAATACCTGAAAGCCACCAGTCTAGCATTTAGCTGTTAACAGTATATAAGATGGGATCCAACTAAACTATAAAAAGGGAAAGCAGGTAGCAGCGTTGCTAATATTATTTCTAAAGCACCAAATGCTTTTTTAAGTGCTGGAGCAAAAATCAATAAACAAAAGCCATCGCCCACCCGAAATCTAATGGACATGCTTCAAAAAGAAAAAGAAAGGGAATATTTAAACAAGACATTTCTTTCTTTTTATTAAGGAAATGATGCTGCATAATTCTTTTTATCCAAGTGCAATATGTAAACTTGTTCACAGTGCAGCTCAAAGCCGTTTGGAGACACAAAACCTAGTCTAAATTATTAAAAGAAGACAGATCACCTCTGAGGGCAATAGTGCCATTATAAAAAGAAACCTGACTGTATGGGATGGAAGATGAGCAAGTGCAAAGACTGCCAACAGATGAAGCAGTATAACTACAGTTTTAGCTACAGTGCTAAAAAAAGGTAAAAAATGAACAAGTGGTATCTGAAACATTATGGGGAAGACAAGCAAAGCAACTGTAAAGGAACAGATCTAAGGATGTGCACAGGGGGAGGGAAAAAAAATTAAGATCCTGAAAAACCTGACTCTAAAGAAACTTACTAATTCTTGGTCATCGCAGTGTGAAGGTTTTTCCTTCAGTGAAGCCCTTAAGCAGCCCTGCAGCAACAGATATGGTTGTGACCCATCAAGATGATTATCACAGGTGTATCAGCACCACGGATAAAAAGCTCCCAAAGATCATAGCTCTTTGTGCTGAAGCAGCTAACACTGAGGCTTATGGGAAGACGAGAACCATGCAGGACTAAGCTTTAAGCACTGTACCTGATTATACAGTTCCCCCGGTTGGAAGCAAAGATGACAATCGGAGCAATAGAAGATTCCAGCGCTCGGTGCAAATATGTGAAGCACTCAATATCCAGCATGTGAACCTCGTCCACAAAGAGAACTCCGGGGACTAACTCAGCAATGCCTTGATCAATGTATTTATTCACCACCTTGTTGATCTCTCCTCGAAGCTTGTCTAAGGGAAAGATAAAGGTTAATAACCTGATTTATTTATAATGAAAGCTCCAAGACAACTTACAATAAAAGAGAGACCCCTTTTGCACCAACTTATTAGTATCCTTTTCTGAACTGATGCACACACAAAAATCTTATTGCATAATGAAACTTAAAATAAAATTGAACTCCTTTAAAATGGATGAGTCCGAGATAGTGGTTTTGCATAATTATGGATTCAAGTCAATCATTACTCAACTGCTTATTTTTGGATGGAAACCAATCAAACTAACAGCCTTTTCACATTCAATATTTGTAAATATTGCTGTTTTGTCAAAGATTGCACCAGGTTGTTGTTGTTGTTTTTTAAAAAAACAAATAAATGAAAATTGGTGAATACAAGCCCTTATTCTAAATTTAGCGAGTCAGACAACTTTGTTCATCTAGCTCAGTAACTGTCTACAGTGTAAACAATACACTGTCTTGCAATGATTCTCCATGGCTTCAGATAGGGGTCTTTCCAGTCCCAGTTGGAGATGCTGGGGATTCAATCTCAGTTCTTTTGCACGTCCATTATTTGTTATCTGCCAAAACTCCAGGATTCTACTTTTTGTGCTATCCATCCATGCATAGTATTCACATTCAGTAAGGTGAATTCTCACCCTTGCAGTTTGTGGAAAAATTCAAGAAAGGCTGAATAACTTCTGAGTAAATGACTAATGACTGATATTTTCAGGATCTGATAATGTTTTCAAAATGCTGGATGCTGAATGCAGGGCACATGCTATACTGCTCAACTATGTATACAAAATTGTAGGTCAATAAATGTAAAACATACTATGAATAAAGCTTGTTTAAAAAGTGTAAGAGAGGAGTAAGAGCTGATGCATTGACACCTGTTCTGCTGGTGCCCCATTTGGGAAAAGGAGACCAGGTTCTGATCAATACACCACCAGGTTCTGATCAATACACTCACAAGTACCAACAAGATGCCCTATGTAGCACTTCACACATGAGTAGTCACTGAACTGCTGGAACACTATCCAGTGGTACCTCGCAAGACGAACGCCTCGCACAACGAAAAAATCACCCCTTTCCCTCAGAGTGGAGTCTTGGCTTGGCTGGCTCAGGCCTCAGCGGCGGCGGCAGACATGATGCCGGTGAGCGCTGGGGCTGTGAGGGAGGCGGGCGAGCTTCTCTTTCTCTCTCAGGCGCCTTAAAACAGCCATGGAGCGGAAGAGCCTTAAAGCGGCTGTGGCGCTTGGGGGCAATGTGGCTGCTGTGGCTGATCCTGGCTCGGCGGGTGAGTCGGCGGGAAAGAGCTTCGGCTCCCGAGGCGACCTGGGGGGAGGGGACGCAAGCGCACTGCAGGGACAAACCTGCAGGAATCCCGGAGGGCAGCGGCTTTCCCCCCCCCATAGGAACGCATTAATTAAATTTCAATGCATTCCTATGGGAATACGAAACGACTCGCGGAACGAATTAATTTCACCTTGCGAGGTACCATTGCATTCCGAAACCCCTTCAACTTTAGCAGCGCTGTGTAATGCACATGGCGCATCCTGTACATTCCGACTATCCTTCCTTCTGCTTTGCTGAAAGCTTAAGGATGCAATACTATACACGACGCAATACAAGTCTCACCATGTTCAGTGGGACTTACTTCCGTATAAGCATAAGGGTCAGGCTGAAAGTGAGACAATTATTGTACCTGTGATTTCAGTTTTCTTAGGCTTCATCAACTGGCCCATCATGGAAAGGATATCCTGCCCACCCTAGAGAAAGCAAAATTGAAAATTAAGGTTGTATCTTTTTTGTTACTGTACAGAAAAAGCTATGAAAATTTAATTTGGTCAAACAAAAAATAAATGGTTGAATTCAAGGTAGCATTATGCAGATCTCCTCCCCTGACATAACCTGTGTGCCCCCTAAATCTGTTATGGGCAGATCTGCAGATGGCACAGAGCACCTATGGAGGGATGGAGCAGTGAATCCTGTTGCTCTAGTGCTAATTTTGCACTATTAAGTTGAATATGGCCCATAATTCTTATTTCAGTTTTTTAAAACAGTATCAAAGTTTCTAATACTGTATCAGACAACTACTTTATAAATTCACCACTTTTGCATTCTAAGCATAGTTATATATATATATATATCTGTTAATTCTCATTCTTTATGTGCACTTTGAAACATGATGATGCTATTTTATTCAGGTCTCAGTAAATTTTGCAATGTTTCAGAACAATAAAATTACAGTGGTGCCTCACTAGACGAATGCCCTGTTAGACGAATTTTTCCGCTATACGAAGAGGTTTTGCGATCGGAGGTTGCCTTGCAAGAACCTCTATAAGCTCAGCGACAAATTGAAAGGGCCATGTACTGAGGGGAGCTGACAGTACAAATTCTCATAAAAGCAACTTAATCTGTCCATGGGCATTTAACAAAAACTGGATAGATCCATTAGATATTTCCAAAAAGTATCTAGACACCCTGAGTGTAAAGCAGATTAGTTTTAACAATGTGTCAAATACCACACACAGAATATGCTTTTGCCAAAGGTTTTAGGAGTTCTCTATATTCCCTGTCTCTGCATGACAGATATCAGCTTGAGTCATTGATCCCTGACAAGAGTTGCAATATTGACTTTCCTGCTATATGTGTGCCTTAACGACTTCTCAAGTATTCACTTTTCAAAAACATGTAATATGAGTTTAAAAGAAGACAAAAAACTTTTCTGGCTTCTTGTTATCAGAACCAGTAAAAGAACAGAAAAATCTAGACCTCACAGAAATATGTTTACATTTTAGTCAAACTATCGTATCTTTGCCTGTAGGTTCAAAAAGCCTCACCGTACTAAAATATGTATACAGTTTAGGATGCAGTGGAAATTACTGGTAAAAGACAGTGAATATTATTAGCACCAAAAAATGTTATCCATTTTCTTCATTGACCTATGTGCAATAACCACCCTCACTAATTCCCCCAAAGCAGAGTCAGGAGCCTTTGGGCTTGTAAGGTTTTTTAAAAACTAAATTGTTAAGGTTTACCAAGCAGATTCAATGATCTATTGCACCTCATGAAACACTCGTTAGGATACATACAACCCTGTGTGAGAGTTACTAGAAATCAGAGTACTCTAAAACTGGTGACAGATCTGAATAAAGACCTACAGTAGTTGGAAGCAACTAATTAGTATTCCAAATTTTACAGGTGAAGAACTCTAAGGGCTAACACAGCTAGCACAGAACAATGTTGGTGGTTTTTAAAACTTGCAAATATTGGAAGTCAAAAACTCTTGGAGATGGCTGCAAATCACCCACAGTTGTACCAGTAGATCCTGATCCCTGTTTTAAACGTGTTTGTGTGTTTCAGGAAAGCCTGGCTTACTCTATACTGCAGCAACAAGGAAAAATAATGGATAGAACTGTGACAGTACTCCTTGACCCCAGGTGCTGGCACACTCAAAAGGGAGGCAAATATCTATTGTTAGATTTTTAGTGTATTGGTCCACTAAATTTTCTTCCGAGGGAAATTCCACTCAATTCTTGCTGATAGAATTCCTTACCCCTGCAATCCCATATACCCCCTGAAAATCTGCTCCAGATGATTGTGGGAGAGCCTCTGTAACAGCATGGGGGATAGTACAGAGGATTGCAGAGGGGAATCCACTGTCTCTTCCCTTCTTTCCCTAGTGGAAGCCTTTGCAGGATTGCTGCCTATCCTGCAAAAGCAAGACTTCCTTCTCGTCACAAATCTGAAAGTCAGTATAGTTAAATACCTGAGGTCTAGCATTGGCCACATCCAAGTCATGAAGAGTTACATCCTGGATAATCTCTTTCTTCTTGTGCACATCACCTTTCGGCAAAGGAACATACTCTTCAGCCTCAAGGTCAAACTCTGTTGCATAGGTGTCACACCTGCCTTGCCTCTGTGAAGAGGAATTTGGAAATCACATACACTATATTTATAATTACTGTTATTGCCAATATTGAGAATGACATACAGCTGATAAACAAAGGTCTTGTTTTACAGTGATGATCCCAACTGGCTTCGTTTGACAGTTTTGAAAATGCCATGCTTGTCCTTGCAAAAGGAACGACTGATCAACCTATGAAATCGTACTGAAAGCACCTGGTATTTTCTCCATTCTTCTGAAAGAGCGAAACTCTTGCTAAAGGACAAATCCAGCAGATTAGCTGGAGATTGGAGAAACTGTCCTAGACTTCATGGGACATGGATGATTTATTGTATGATACAAAATATTATGCTCATCCATTAAACACCAAGTATCTCCTTAAACTACATTTTAAATCAGATATGAAGAACATGCTAACTAATGCAGTATTCCCTTCTAGATGCATATATCTTGTGGCAAGAACACCAGGAAGATAAAAGATTAAAGGCTCTATGCATTTCTCTTTAGTATGACTAGTTATTTTAGGTTTTCTCTCTTCACTTATATATCACATATGAAGATGAACACACACAAGTATGAAGTTAAATATTAAAATGAATGAGAAAACCCCCGCCCATCTGACTGGGTTGTGCCAGCCACTCTGGGCAACTGTAACCAGAGCTCCCAAACCAGATGACCTTACTTGTGAGTCAAATGATTTCCCTTTAGAGGTGGCATTTATTTCATGAATGATCCCTTCCAAAACAAAAAACACACCTGTCCTTTCCTGAGGAAAACCACAGCTATCCTAGAAGGGATTGATAAGGTTTTTGGGACACAGACTTTTGACAAAAAGTTGGAAAATCCTGAACCAATACTATGTCTTTGCTTTACCTTGACAGCTCCACTGTTTGCTTCAATGTAAATCATTGGCAGGTTGGCAGGAGCTGGGACCCAGGTGGCGCTGTGGTTAAGCCACTGAGCCTAGGGCTTGCTGATCAGAAGGTCGGCGGTTTGAATCCCTGTGACGGGGTGAGCTCCCGTTGCTTGGTCCCAGCTCCTACCAACCTAGCAGTTCGAAAGCACGTCAAAATGCAAGTAGATAAATAGGAACCGCTACAGCGGGAAGGTAAACGGCGTTTCCATGTGCTGCTCTGGTTTGCCAGAAGCGGCTTTGTCATGCTGGCCACATGACCTGGAAGCTATACGCCGGCTCCCTCGGCCAATAATGCGAGATGAGCGCGCAACCCCAGAGTCGGTCACGACTGGACCTAATGGTCAGGGGTCCCTTTACCTTTACCTTACCTTGACAGCTCCACTGTTTGCTTCAATGTAAATCACATCACCAGCTTCTACTCTTTCCTTCTGCAGACTTTCAAAGATGCTGGGGTCCAACTACAATAAACAAATAAGACAATAAATAGAGATCAACTATATTAAGATGCAATTGCAAAGGGTTTCCAGTAGAAGTGTGTTAGCTTTTATGTCTTCATATTTATTTTTCTGGGCAGCTTTCATGAGCGGAGTTCCGGCTAGCAGAACTTGTCTTAGTCTGCAGCCCACCCCATTCAGCAGAGTTCCTGACAGTCAGGGGAATATAGTACAGGGGGCTGCTGTGAGGAGGACAGGTATGAAAGCCAGCTTGAACCAGCCCTGTTAAACATACTTAATTCTGGACTCAACGCAATGTGTGAGACAGACTTCCAGTTATTGCTTTTCAGTGATAACAATTTGCAATTTGGTACTGTCGCATTTATTAAAATAGTTATGTTTTACAGTCATTCCAGTTTCACTGAAACTCAGCATACATTCCTATCTGTACTGGTAACATATCAATCAACTGAATTAGTTCTAACAGTACAATCCTATTCAGAAGTAAGACCCATTGAGCTTTGGAAGATTTACTTCCAGGGAAGTGTGCACAACAGTGTTGAGGATCCTGCATTCTGCCAGATGTTACTAGATTCCAAACTCTTATCAGCCCCAGTCAGTCTGGCCAGTGATTAGGAAAGACAGGAGTTGTAGTTCAACAACCAGGGTCACTCCTGGTGTATAGTATTGCAACCTAAGTGCTTTACAAATGGTTCTTGATCCAGACGGCTTACAAGGCAAATAATGCTTAGCTTCAGCAGAACTACATCACCTATCTCCAAACCATTCTTGGAATCAGGAGTGGGCAATATCTATTAATTTATGTGGTCAAGTGGCAAATGACCTAGAGGACCTATCAGATCATGTGGTGAAACAGAAATACCAAAATAAACAAATTCTATTGCTTAAAAAGTACCCTTAGTCCTGTTCTCCTGCCCCTTTTACTGACGTGAGGAAGTGCTAAGATGCTGGGAAATGTGTGAGAGATAAGACCCCCACCTACCTTGAGCTGTTTAGTTCCTTTTGCAGTTTTGAGTCCGATAATGACATGACTAATGGTTTTGCCATATCCTCCCATGGGGTTCTCAGTCTCACATGGAGTTAATTCTGTGACTTCACCTTCATAAACTTCCTTGGTTTCTTTAATCCTCAAGCCTGCAAAATATTGATTATATAAGCTATAAAAATAATTGCCATTTATAATGGACTACTCTTGATATTTGCCACCTGAAGTCATCTTTGCCATCTCCAATACCATCAGGAAATATTTATGTAAAACCCAATAAATTTAGTAGCACTGAAACAAAAGATGAAGAAGGGCCATTTGTTACTGTAGCACTTAAACGAAAACTATGTCATGAAAGAGAAAAAAACCCATTACAGATTCTAGAGTTATAACCAGTAATACATATTTATCAAATAGGACATTAAAAAGACTGACAGTCTGCTTGAAAAGAACTGATAAATAGTTCTTATAATTGGCACCTAAAATCTGACTCTGAAAAGGCGTAAACATTAAACATTATTTTTTATTAGTGGAAAATTGTCTGTTTTGTAAGATCACTAGTAACAATGAATGAATGCCAACTGCAAATAAAATTAAGCAAACTTTGTAGTTCCAAAGTCCTTAGCTTTGTTTACTAAAATACATAGGATAAGGTTACTAAATTAGATCAATCTACAGAGAATAAATTTTCTGATGCAAATAAATTTTAGCAAATTACCCAAATTCATATCGGAACATGTTCTGTAAGCTCACATGACTATGTTGCACATGTGAAGACTTCCCTCAGGCTTTCAGATTCTGGGGAAGCTTTCACAATCTACAACTGTCAAGGCCCTCTCTAGACGTTCCTTCTATATGCACGGTTGTTGGTGGAGGAGTGCACAACTTTGAGGACTGGGCTATTTGTCACAACCCCACTCCCTTGCCTTGGTGTTACTCAACAGAGGAGTAACGAATGACCAAATCAGGCTATACTCATAACCCTTTGGCACTCATTTCAGAGTCTACTGGAACGTCAAATTAACAAACTCTACAAATCTCTATTGCAACCCTAGAAATATCCTTTGAGTATTCTTAATTTGAGAAAGAAAATCTGGATGATTGGACAAGAATTAGAGCATGTTTCCATTAAGCAGAGTAGGCAGTTACCAGCTCTGAAATATGTCTGGATTGTTATAGGTATTAATGGAGAGAAAACAATTTCTCAGAGGAATGTTTTAATAACTTGGGTTAGATAAAATTCAGCAGATGGGAGGAGAAGAATTTCTATCTTTCACTAACACCAAATACTTATTTAGAAGCATCTTCATGCTGACATCCAGGGAATGTGGAGCACCAACAATGTGGCTGGCTGTTAAATTATTGCTATCTCTAAGAATGACAACATGGATGACACAGGTTTCAACTGCTGGTTCAAGTTTCCAAATCTGACAGGGAACTTCATCACATCAAGGAAATATTGCAGACTGCGCTCTCTCCATCTCTCGGCTCTCTCCCCCTCGACCCTGCCAATTTAACAGTAACTTAAAGAGCACAGATGATTGAGAGTCTCTTTCTTACAGAAATCAATGGGCCACTTTTTCCAGTTGCAAGAACTGATGGAAATGTTTCTTCACCTTAATGCCATTCAATACTAAGATGAAGTCTGTGGTAAATCATGATACAGAGCCCCGGGGAATTAATGGATGTTGGACGCAGTAATAAAAACAATTAGGGTATCTTTAAGCAATCCAAAGGTCTGTAAAGGGATAGTTCTATCAGCTGTCAGCAGTAAGTAAAATAGGAAGATTTTAGATGCTTAATGTTTTGCTTGCAAATCCAACTCTTCCTCTTGACAAACTGAAACAATTCAATTGATAAATCCACAAGTACTAAAGAGAAAATTAACCTAATTGAAAAGCTACTCATCTTGTTAGCTACAAATACCTTCCTCTATTTTGTCCAGCAATATGCAATGAGAATGCAAAAAGGCAGAGTATCACTCTTGCACTGTTTGTGACTGAAGCAAGTCAACTAAAATGCCATATGAAGAAAGCGTTTACAGAGCTTATGCAAATATGCTAGCAAGAGATTCAGTAATTCTGCAGTAATATTAAAAACTGAAGCAAGATATGGTTTATTAATCAAAACAAATGATAGCATATATGTTATACGTTCAATCGAGCAAAAAAATATAACCTTGCACTGATAACTTATTTTCTTGTTTCAAGGTACGTACCAATTGCTCTTCTGAAATTTTCCATCAAGACCTCTGTCTTCTTTATTTCAGTAGAGTACACTTCACTTCCAACCATAGGGCAAAAGGGAACCTTACTACCCAACTCCTGAGCAATAGCCAAAGCCAAAGCAGTCTATGGAAATAAAAAGTCAAGAGACTGAGCAATTATATATTATACAGTGAAATCTCAAAATTTCAGAGAATTTAAAGAAATTAGATAGCCTACCATGTTTTAAACTTAAATTTCAGTAGGCCTACACTGAGTAGGCCTACTCTTGAGAGTCCCATGGACTGCAAGAAGATCAAACCTATCCATTCTTAAGGAAATCAGCCCTGAGTGCTCCCTGGAAGGACAGATCGTGAAGCTGAGGCTCCAATACTTTGGCCACCTCATGAGAAGAGAAGAATCCTTGGAAAAGACCCTGATGTTGGGAAAGATTGAGGGCACTAGGAGAAGGGGACGACAGAGGACAAGATGGTTGGACAGTGTTCTCGAAGCTACGAACATGAGTTTGACCAAACTGCGGGAGGCAGTGCAAGACAGGAGTGCCTGGCGTGCTATGGTCCATGGGGTCACGAAGAGTCGGACACGACTAAACGACTAAACAACAACACACTGAGTAGGGTTAACTTTGGATACAACCTAATGTTTTTTGCAAGTGGAATGTTGCTTAAAGGATCTCCCCACCGGAGGAGGCAGAGGGGAGACCATTTTTGACATTTTCTCATTTTCTGCCCCATGCAAAGCAACTTCAGGGGAGTTGAGGGAATGTTCCAGAACACTGTGGGAGTATTGGAGGATGCAGAGAGGTGATTTTTGACAGGACCATATTTATCAAAATAGGCTAAGGAGGCTCTTGCCTAAAGATCATGATTTTCACAATATAGTGCTAGAACAATCTACTAATTTTTCCATAGAGATTTACCAGTTAAACAAATCCTTCTCTAGTCTGGGGCTAGATTTCAATAATATGGTGCTGGTTTTAAAGATGATGGAAAGGGGGAAATTAAGTAATCTGCTGCGATCTGCAGCAATTTTCAAATGTTCCATGGGGGTGGAACAAGTTTAAGAACTACTGGTTTAAAGCTTTTTAGTAATTTGTTAGTTCTAGCATGTCTCCTAAAGGCTTCTTAGAGATGTGTATAGAATTGCTGCCTAAATAAGTCTGTGACCCTCAAACTACTGTTAAAAGGTTGCACATTCACAAAATCTTCCACCTAGGACAAGCATACTAGTTTATTTGAATATCTCCATTAGGTGCCATCTTTAGACAACAGGGGAAAATGTTTCTCTTGAACCACGCATTTGGCTGATTAACATTCTATGGCCTTTTAAATGTGTGTGTGTGTGGAGGGGTGTTATCGGTTTGTTGTGCTTTTGAGTTTTAATGTATTCTGTGTTTTCATTTTTCTGGTATGAATTGCCCTGTTATTTGGATGAAGGGCAGTATACAAATTTAATTAATAACAGTAACATTCCTACAATACAAGGATGAAATGTTCTGCAGTAGTTCAATTCTCCTCCCATTCCACTGACAAAATGAGTTTAGAAGGTCTCATGTGTATGTGTATACTGTGCTCTTTGCTGTACTCTTGTTGACACCTGCTGAAAACATTTGTTAGGCAAGCCCTTCATGACATATAAAAGTTACATGTGCTTTATTTCTTTTTAGCTGCTGTTTATTTTAATGATTTTTGAATATCTTAACTACCCATTACAATGTGATGTTGTTAATATTTTATTTAATTGTATTTCTGTAAACTGATTGAAGACTTTTTTTTATTTTACAAACAATCAGCACATAAATTCTGTAAAATAATGTATAAGCACAAATGTACAAGGTACTGGGAAGTAAAAGGTAAAAGGGAAGGAAAAGGACCCCTGGATGGTGAAGTCTAGTCAAAGGCAATTATGGGGTGCGGCGCTCATCTTGCTTCAGGCCAAGGGAACCAGCATTTGACACAAGCTGCATTTAAGAAATACCTTTCCAGTTCCAGGAGGTCCTGCCAATAGCACAGCTCTGCCAGCCATCTTCTTGCTTCTGATCAATTCCACAATAATACCACAAGCCTAAAACATTAAAATACTAGTTATAGATACTGGAGGGTCTTGAGATTAGGGACAGAAGGCATTTGCAATAGCACAGGACACTTAACATTTCACAAATACAACAGCTATATATAATCTTCTGGCTTGCTTGAGTAAATCTACTCAATATCTTGCACAATCACCAGTTTAAAATGATGAAAGTGAGGGATTTGGCAAAGATCTCTCACCAAGCTTGTATTGGCAGAAGAAAAATGAGAACTTCAGAGTGCTCTTCTTTTATAAAGTTTCTTATTAATAGCTCACCTGATGTTGAAATGGCTAATTTGCAGACTGGTGGAACGTTCAATGTACTAACACTAATTTTAAAATGTAGGCATGTCTACTCAGAAGGGCCACTGTGCTCAGTGGGGTTCACCGTTTCAGATTATATCTTTATATATATGTCTCTGAATTCAATACAAACCAAAGAAATATGAACTCTGAAAAGGCCTAGTCTTTAATACAGTTCTAAGCTAAGCACCAAATTTTAGGAAGTTGATGAAAGGTGTGCAGCAAGGCTGCAGATGCAGCTATGGCCTTGATGCTCCATAAAGCCCAGCCAGTCAGATTGCCCCTAATAATGACACATGGAGACGCATGTACACCACCTTGAGTTCCTTGAAGGGTGGAATAGAAGTGTAAGAATACAGTCATACCTCAGTTTAAGACAAGTACCCTTCGGTTTGAGTACTTTCAGTTTAAGTATTCCGCGGACCCGTCTGGAATGGATTAATCCACTTTCCATTACTTTCAATGGGAAAGTTCGCTTCAGGTTAAGTATGCTTCAGGTTAAGTATGGATTTCCAGAACCAATTACACTCATACTTCAGGTTAAGTACTCCGTGGACCGTCCGGAAAGGATTAATCCACTTTCCATTACTTTCAATGGGAAAGTTCGCTTCAGGTTAAGTACACTTCAGGTTAAGTAGAGACTTCTGGAACCAATTGTGTACTTAAACTGAGGTACCACTGTAAAGTGGGACCCAGGTGGCACTGTGGTTAAACCACTGAGCCTAGGGCTTGCCGATCAGAAGGTTGGCGGTTCGAATCCCTGTGACGGGGTGAGCTCCCGTTGCTCGGTCCCAGCTCCTGCCAACCTAGCAGTTCGAAAGCACGTCAAAATGCAAGTAGATAAATAGGAACCGCTACAGTGGGAAGGTAAACGGCGTTTCCATGTGCTGCTCTGGTTTGCCAGAAGCGGCTTTGTCATGCTGGCCACATGACTTGGAAGCTATACGCCGGCTCCCTCGGCCAATAATGCGAGATGAGCGCGCAACCCCAGAGTCGGTCACGACTGGACCTAATGGTCAGGGGTCCCTTTACCTTTTACCACTGTAAAAGGTAAAGGGACCCCTGACCATTAGGTCTAGTCTTGACTGACTCTGGGGTTGCGGCGCTCATTTTGCGTTACTGGCCAAGGGAGCTGGCATACAGCTTTCAGGTCATGTGGCCAGCATGACAAAGCCGCTTCTGGCGAACCAGAGCAGCACACGGAAACACTGTTTACCTTCCCACTGTAGCGGTACCTATTTATCTACTTGCACTTTGACGTGCTTTCGAACTGCTAAGTTGGCAGGAGCTGGGACTGAGCAACGGGAGCTCACCCCGTCGCGGGGATTCGAACCGCTGACCTTCTGATCGGCAAGCCCTAGGCTCTGTGGTTTAACCCACAGCGCCACCCGCATGTAGAAGTGTAAGAATAAACAAACACAAATAAGCTACATCTCCAATGATACACTATGAACTTCAGGTGCTATGTCTATCTGACAAGCAACTGCTCAGTTTGATCTTCTCACTTAAGAAAGACACAAAATTAATGTACAGTACTTAAACAACTGAAACAGATTTAAGTTAAGCATACAGAAGAGCTTCCAAGCTCTGTAGGCCTATGAAGGTCCCCTTCCTAGAATAGCCACTTGTTAAGTTACACAAGGCAGGGATATGGGATGCCTAGCATTTGGTTGAACCAGATTTGTGGTTTTTTTTGGGGGGGTGACACTTGTGACCCTGCACATGTTGTTGGCCTCCAATTCGGATCAGCACCAGCCACAGCATTATGTGCGCAGTAGCCCATGAACATTCAGGGGTCTCTCCATGGCTTAAATGAACTCTCCTAAAGCCATTGGGGGGGCACTCCTAACTTTCAATCTGCTTGACCACCCTCGTCTCAAACCACAACTTATTTCATGGCTTGAAACGGAACAAGAAGCGAAGCTGCATCCCCACTCGTTATGGCTCTCTTTTGGCTGCCGTCTTCCCGCAGGGCTTTCCCCCTCAGGGGTCCCGCAGCTGCATCAGCGCCTCCTTAGGGGAGACGACGGACCCAGGGGGCTCCTGCCCGTCGCCTGCGAGTCGAAGAGTCCAAGGCCGTCCTCCTCACCTCCCGCGCGTTCTCCTGCCCGACCAGCCCGGCCGCCGCCGGCTTGGCCGCCCCGCTGTCGTCCAGCCCCAGGCCCTTGACATGGCTGTGCGCGGCGATGCGCTGCGTCTTCGACGTGCTCTTCACTTCCTCGATCTTCATCCCGCCGCTGGCGACCAGAAGCAAAGGAGGCCCCGGGAAACTCAGCCCGCCGCCTTCTCCTCCTTCTTCTTACCGGCCGCACACGCAGTTAACATGCGCCACCCGCGCGTTACCAAGGCTCCCGGCGCGGTGCCACCTTGTCCTTGCCCCCTTTCAAATAACTGGATAACGGGAGCGAGCTCTCGCTTGCCATTGGGCAAATCTGCTGTCAATCAGAGGTCGTGGTTTTCTCCCTCCCCCTTTAGGCACCGCCCAGGCAGTTCAGTTTAGTGCACCTTCGAAGACGCTCCGGTTTCATCCGGTAGCTGTAGAAAGAGAGTACAGTACCGGCAGAGAATGGTTGCGGCTGGGAAAGGGCGCCCGGAATTTTTGTACGGCTCGTTGTTTTTTCTGGTGTTTTAGCAATACTACTGCTAATCAGTATGTGATCTTCGGGTGCAAGGCGGTATATCAATCTAATAAATGATAATAACATAATAAAAAGGATACCATTAGTGTATACAAGGCAGAATCCTGTTCCTTTGGAATTAAAGCTACAGGAGTGAAGAAACAACGAGGATTGTATCGTGCGCCCTTTCTTCATGGACGTCGGGATCTTGTTCCTCACAACAACACTGTGAGAGAGGTTGGGCTGACAGATGGTGGCACCCAAAGCTATCCTTCATAGCTGAGCAATTAACCTGAGTTTTCCACACTTAAGCCTCAACTTTGTAATCACTCCACCACACTGCCTCTCAATCTGATACCAGATCTCTAATCATTAAAAATATCATCCACACACAAAGGAGTGCTCTTTTGATATTCAGGACTTGTTCACAATGTCTTTCCATTTGACTACTGGAATTCTTTATGTGTGAGGCCTTCAAGCAAATTTGACTCAAAGAGTCTTAAAATTCAGAAAATGGAGGAAGTATTTTTTTTGGCAAGTGACTTATTAATACTTCCTTCCATAATATCCCCTTTTTATTATTTATTACTTTATTGCATGTATGATAGAGATGATAGAGACATTCATATCTTTTTTTTAACTGTTCAAGGGTTTTAAATGCAGCTCAAGAAAAAGAAAAGGGACCACTCAAGCAAACTAAAGCCTGGCAGAAAGAGTAACAATCCCCACTTTTTAGGTTGCTTTCAGTAGACTTACCACCTTTTCTGAGGCAAATATGGATGACAAACTTTTCTTAGGACTGTTTCAGAGTTGGGACTCTGAGCACACAGCAGTAGAACTTGGATCAATAGCTATACTTGTGAATTCATTTGCCCAAGATAGTATCTGAACAAGCTCTTCCTACAGTCCTCTTTATATGTAGTCATGAAAAAGAAAGTGGCATCATGAATCCAAATATAGCAGGCAATGATATGAAACAACTAGAACAAATAATTATTTCTTATGGCACTATTAGGTGAATCCCATTTTGGAAAACTTGTGAGACATGTTGGAATGCATTGAGTTGTAATAAATTAGATAATTTTGAATGCACTTGTAGTTGCTAGTCTAGTTTATGGTCCTCTTTGGACATGTAAAGAAATACCTATGAAGAAGAATGGCTGGAAAAAATTGCGGGACATTGCTATAAATCTTCAAGCGCATTTGAATGTGTTAATGAAATATTTTGCTCCAGAAGATCAAAAGGACATAATGTGGACAAGTGCTTACAATGGACAAAAACTAAATACATTTTAAAAAATTAATGGACCATGCTATGCAATACTATATTTACTAATTAATCTTACAAACTTGTTTATTTAACTTATTAGCCAACTTATCTAACATGGATCCATGTAAAGGGCTGTATGGATCACAGGCTCACAGCAGGAACCTATGCATGTGTACTGCTTTTCAGTTCAATGGAAATTACTCTCATGTAAGTGTATAGGATTGCAGTTTCATATTGCTTGCACTTTCCTAAACAAATCTGGTTTATCCAGTGTGTCAATGATAAGCCCATTTTATAGCGATGATTTCTTCATGTTACTGTTATCCCATCCCCTCCAACATTTCCCTGGTGAAAATAGGGACGTCCTATTCCATAATAATAATAATAATAATAATAATAATAATAATAATTTTACTATTTATAGAAAATTACCAAAGCCACTCTGAGCAGCTTCCAACATATATAAGAACATAATAAAACATTAAACATTAAAAAAATCTTCCCTATACAAGACTGCCTTGAGATGGCTTGGTGGTTGGATAGCTCCATACCTTCCAATATTTCTCCAGTGAAAATAGGGACATCTTACCATACCCTTCAATATTTCTCTGATGAAAATAGGGACATCCCAAGGAAGAGAGGGACATTCCGGAATCAAATCAGAAACTGGGACGGCTTCTATAAATCTGGGACTGTCCCTGGAAAATAGGGACACTTGGAGGTTCTGCTATCAATAATATTGTTTCAGACCACACAAGTTATTGTTCATTTGCAAAGTGCAGTTTTGAACAGCTTATTCAAGGACCAAATATAACTAAAATATAATTAAAATTAAAATAGCCAACACTCCCTGCCTAGAGACATCCACTGTGTACTATTTTTGTGCCTGCTTAAAACTTTTTTACTTAGCCAAGCCTATCCAGATGTGTATTTATTTCATAAAATAAAATTTATTTAATAAAATTAGAAGTTAGATTTTTTTTAGCTACTGCCAATTTGATACATCTTTGAATGTTTTAGATACTTGTTTTTAAATTTATCAATAATATTAATGTTTTATTGTATATTTTTGTAAACTGCTCAGAGGATTTTGCAATCGAGTTAAAACTTTTTTTGTTAAATAAACTAACACTGATGTCTGATGCAAGTTATAATACACCATCATAAAAAATACTGAAGCCGAATAGTCTCCTTGCTCTTGATTGAGTATATCATTTATACTGAAGAGAAACAACGGAGGAAAGTAGGATTACTTTAGAAGGCAAACATAAAACCATTTCTCTGCATTGTCAACACGTTATTAAGAGGGCTTTTTTGTTTCTTTACTTAAAGCATTTAGGTATAACTCAATATTCCACTAACCAGAAAAATAATACGACTATGGAAATTTGACCTATTGGTCTTCAGGTTTAATCAACTAACTTTGCCAACTTCTTGTATGCTATTTTCTGTTCGTACCAACCCATGGGGTGGATGGGAAGGAAAAGTTGTCTGAACAGCCAGTCTGCTTTTTAGCACAGACGTCATGTGATACCCAAGGAGGGAGCTGGAGACTTCAGAGTAGTTTTTTTTAATAGACTAAACGTTTGAGATTACAGGACGTAGCCTAGTTTCACATAAGCTCCCAAATTTCAGTGGGACATGCTGAACCCTGAAATTGTCAAATAGTATATTATTTTTGGAGAGAGGAAAATGTGCAAGTCTGTGAATGACCTTTACATTTTTAACCCATCCCAAAGGTCTGACTTCCTGCCCTTGCTCCCATGAGGTTTTGTAAACTCCAGCAATTAATAGCAACATTTTGTGAAGGAGCAGTTTAATGTATAGAAAAGGAAATTGGAGCAATGGGTGTTACATCTAATTAACAAAGGAGGGGGGAATGTTTTTGTGCCCTCTTCTGTTTCTTTATTTATGAAGTGCAAAGGTTTGTATTTTTGTAACCTTACCAATAACAAGTTGGAGGTTATTCACCACCCCACATATCTTTGCTGGAGGTCCAAGAAAATGAACTAGAATGTTCCCAGCCTTCTTAAAATAGGAATGTTGTATGTGTAATACATATTATCTTTACTTCCAATTCAGCAACAACAATAACAATACCAATACAAAAAGGTACATTATCAGTTTAATTTATTCACATTTACTAACTGCCTTATATTCCAGTTTAATTTTTTGAATTCAGAATGCACTTTGCATGTTCATGGGCCCTCATACTATTGATACAATTGTGCATTTGTTTCATTTTAGCAATGTTCACCAGTGTTTCAGACATGACCTTACAGAAAATACGGTAAATAATAGGCCCCAGGCCCAAACCACAGGGGCCTGCCTTTTTCCAAACACAGGGAAATATAGGTTCCAGGATATGGTCTGAAGGTACAGGAACCCACTATTTTTCTGGAGCTAAACAGTGCCTAAGTTAGCAACTGCCTAGGATGCACATGTACACCACCTTGGCTTCTATGGTGGAAGACTGCATATAAATTCAAGAAAATGTAAAAATAAATAAAGTCCCCTTAGTTTGTTATTATTGCCAGCAAATGAAAGGTTGTGAATTCATAAAAATCCACTGAGGTAACGAACCTCTTATTTTCCTTTTAGTTGGCTTCTTTACCACTACTGAGCTGTTAATTTAGAGTTGGTCATTTTATGGATTGTTTTTCCTAGCAGTCCTTTTAAAAGGTAAAGGTAAAGGGACCCCTGACCATTAGGTCCAGTCGTGACCGACTCTGGGGTTGCGCGCTCATCTTGCATTATTGGCCGAGGGAGCTAGCGTATAGCTTCCAGGTCATGTGGCCAGCATGACAAAGCCGCTTCTGGCAAACCAGAGCAGCACATGGAAACGCCGTTTAACTTCCCGCTGTAGCGGTTCCTATTTATCTACTTGCATTTTGATGTGCTTTCGAACTGCTAGGTTGGTAGGAGCTGGGACCAAGCAATGGGAGCTCACCCCGTCACAGGGATTCGAACCGCCGACCTTCTGATCAGCAAGCCCTAGGCTCAGTGGTTTAACCACAGCGCCAGCAGTCCTTTTATGATTACTGAATTTCTTACAAATGTGTGTAGCTATCCATATCTATCATCTATCATTTATCTCTCTATCTCTCTGCAAATGTAAACAGGGGCCTATGTTCATAGGAAGGAGTATTGTTTTTGTGTTAAAGCTCAATATTCACCTAGTGGGAATTAAATGTGGTATTAAAGTTTCTAGGACAGCTAGTGGCCTAATGATTGGATAGAGGAAGGGGAGCCACTCTAGGAAGCATGGCAAGCAGCAACCACTCTTCAGCTTATTGCAATGTGGGAATCCCTTCTACAAAGCAGAAAAGCTAGACTACAGCAAGAGCTTCTTTTTCAAAACATAACACAACAAAATAAGGTAAGCAGCAGGCAGCCCTTGCCTAGCATGCATGCATGCGCACAGTGTGGAAGAAACCCTGCCTTTTTCCTAACCTTTCTTAAAAAACTTCTATAGAGGTTGGCAGAGCCCTCTATAAAAGGCATTCAAGAAAGGTTATGGCCTCCATGAGCTCTCTCCTTTCCTACCATCTGCAGCCTCTTCCTTTAGACCCCCCACATCAGTCCCCACATAACAGAACTGTCATTTTGCATGACAGACAGAAACTCCCAACTATGCCTAATATACTCTTTCCATGCAAGCATTGCATCCTCTCTGGTTTGTGCTCTCGTAAGAGCACTGTCTTCTCTGCCTTGTTCCATCACAGTAAAGAGACCAGCTCCCTCTAGCATTGCACGTGCAAAGTTGCTCAAGGTGAACAGCAGGTGCGAGAGTTGCTGTGGACGGACTTCAGAACTGCTGGGTCTGTGAGGAGGAAGGAATACATACACTTTGCTTTATCAACAGATTTTTATTTTACTGAACTTTCCAAAACGAAGCAAAAGTATACAGTCAAACGATACAAACTAAATCAAGATGTGTTCTATGCATACAATCAAGTAGGAGAAGGGGAAGGTGGGGGAATGGCTAGATCTATAGGAGTCCACGCATCAGGGAAATTATCATCTTTCCTAGGTTTAAAGAACGTCACCACCTCATATGCTGCCAACTGAGGGGAAGGAAGGAAACACACACACACACACACACACACACACACACACACATTCTTAACTAGGGGAGGAAGGAATGCTCCCTCCCTCCATAGTTTTCTCCTATATATACACACAACACCAGGGCCGGATTTAGGTTTGATGAGGCCCTAAGCTCCTGAAGGTAATGGGGCCCTTTATATGTCCAGCTGTCCTCTGTCAACAACAAATTGTTGCTGCTTTTTGTGTTGACTATATGCTATATTGTAATTTATGGACCTAATAGGTATCTAAAGCCATTTGCACATAACAAAATATGTATTTTATCATGCAGAATGTAGGCACCCTATATATATAGAAATGAGCAAACCAGTGATATTTTAGTGAGCAGGCTAGCAGGCGGGCCCGTTACTTACATCATAGGAGCCTACACAACACAAAACACTGTTGCTGTATGTAGGGGTTTTTATGTTATATTTTGGAATATCTTATATTTTGGAAATGTACATCCAGGTTTTTTTCCCCTTTAATTTTTTGCCCCCCCCCCAAGAGAGTGGGGTCCTAAGCTATAGCTTGTTTCGTTTATACGTAAATCCGGCACACACGCGCACTTAAGCATTACCCGGCTCTTTGCTCCAGTCTCCTAACAGCGTGGGCAATCCCAATAGGCAGCTTTGAGGCGCCCTTCTGGCCCCGCTAAAACTTCCTTGTGCAGATCCCCAAAATTTGGCGTGTTCCTCTCAAGACATTTCCTCACAGACGCCTCTCCCCCCCCTTGGGGTCTCCCCCTCGCCGCCCACCCCTCGGCCCTCCTGGAAATGCATTTCCCACTAGCATTTCCAGGCAATGTGTGGGTCGCCTTCACCCAGGGGCAGAAAGCGGGCGGGGGGAGGGTAGGGGCTTAGCAACACCCCCGGCCGGGGAAACACAAAGGCCGTTTCGTCTTGCCGCGCGCAGAGAAACAGGGAAAACTCTCTCCGCAATAACTTGTTTGCTCCCTCTCCCCTGCATCAAGCTCCATGTCCAAGACAGTACGGGGGCGGGGCAGAGAGGAAGGAGGAGGCTTGGTTCTGGAGGACACCCTATTTCCCCTCTCCCTTTCCTCCAATTTCCTTCCTCTCTAGAAATCCGCCTCTTTCGCTTCTTTTAACCCTCTGTGAGCCAAAAGCGGCGAACTCTGGCTGCCGCTTATTGTACTTCCCAGCAAGCGGGCGGGTGCATTCGCAGGGATACCGGAAGCGGAGGCAACGCGGGGCGGAAGTGGAGTGTGAAGCCTGCTGCAGGGGGCGTGGGCTGGGCTGGGGTGTTGAGTGAGTAGATTAGGGCAAGGGAAAGCAAACCGCAGGAGCGTGGCCGGTAAGCGAATTTAGGGCTGTATTTATTTGTGTGTGTTTGTATGTGTGCCTTAACTTCGGATTTTCCCAGGCATCAGGGGAATCCGAAATGACTGTAAAAAAAAAAGCGAAAACGAAAAACCATGAGGTTGGATGCTGCATCAGGGAAACGTCACGTGGAGGACACCCACAAAACTGAGGCTCAGGCAGCCTCCAGTGCACAGTCAATGCACACGAAAGCCGCGGGTGGATAAGCCCCATGGGAGTCCCTTTCTGCACCGCAAGGGCGGCAGGGGGGAGGAGACATGAATCATTGTAACGAGTGAAAGAAAAACCAGCCCCCTTTTTTACCTCTATGGTAAGGGTGAGGGGTGGCGGAAGAGAAAGTAGCAAGGGTCTCTCCCCGACTCCCGAGCCCTGACAGTGCACCTGAGGACAGCACTTGCAATCTGGTGCCCAGCATTTCCCCCCCCCCATTCCAGCCATAATAATAATAATAATTTATTAGTTATACCCTGCCCATCTGGCTGGGTTTCCCAAGCTAGCATTTTTTGACCGAAGTTTCATTTTATAGATTTAATTGATTCTTTTTTATTGTATCTTTGTAAGCCGCTGAGGCTTACAAAGCTGAGGCTGAGGCTCCAATACTTTGGCCACCTCATGAGAAGAGAAGACTCCCTGGAAAAGACCCTGATGTTGGGAAAGATTTAGGGCACAAGGAGAAGGGGACGACAGAGGATGAGATGGTTGGACAGTGTTCTCGAAGCTACGAACATGAGTTTGACCAAACTGCGGGAGGCAGTGCAAGACAGGAGTTCCTGGCGTGCTTATGGTCCATGGGGTCACGAAGAGTCGGACGCGACTAAACAACAACAACAAGCCGCTTAGAGACTATTGTAGTTAATCGGTGTGCAAGTTGTTTAATTTAAATAAATAAGAAACTTAGGAAGCCACCTTAGACTGACACTGTGTACACACTCTTGTTTCCTTATGCTCCGGTGCACCCCCACCGCTGGTGTTTGAAGACGTCTGTACAGTACATGTGACATCAGCCACACAATCCTTATCCTGCAGTTTCTTGGAAAATACTTTCCAGTTTCCGTCTGGTTTTAAAGTGTAAACCGCCATTGTTTTGTGGTTAAGCTTAGGTGTGTGCATTGGAGACCACTGTTGCACAGGTGCGGATGACAGTGCATGCACAGATGACAACCTCGTGAATAGGAGTTGAGGGGTTGCTTTACGAAAAAGACAATGGTGCATTGGGTGAAGACATCCCTGCCCCCCCTCTGCTGTGTACAACACCATGCAAATGTGACTTGGAAGTGCAGCAGGGGGAAAGGAACTCGCTGCATGTTAGCCACTAATGTGTACATAGCCTAGATCAGACCATAAGTCCATCTAGCTCAGTATTATCTATTCAGACGCCAGCAGCTCTCCACAGTTTCTGACAGGTGACATTCCCAGCCCTACCTGGAGATGCCAGAGACTGAACTTGAGCATAAAAAGATTCTCCACCACTGAGCTATGGCCCTTCCTCTAAGAGGAACTCCAAATGGTTTGTGCTGCAGTTCCCATCATCCTTAGCCATGCATTCTTGGCCTGTGTTGGGAAAGCCAGTCTAGGTTTATGTTGTGTGCATAGTAATGTGGCATTTCATTTTAGAATATGGAGAGAATGTAAGGTAATTTGTACAGCTGGGTGTCATTGGGGAACTGCTTTGTATTCAGGATGCTCATAGCAGAGCGAAGCAGAACTTCATACTCATTCCCACAGCTCACCCACTACTTTTTAAAATTATTGTTTGTTTTACAGTTTCCTGCGATTGGAACAGTCCCAACCTGGCCTGTGTTGTCACAGGGGTGGTGTTGCAAGCAGAACCGCCTTGAAAGAGAAAAGAACTGCTTTCAAGACATCCATGGCTGGTGCAGCTGCTACTCCCCCTGTCCCGAAGCCCAGCACCTCTCATCGACTGAATATAAATGTTGGTGTCCTGGGCCACATTGACAGTGGCAAGACTGCTCTCGCGCGGGCCCTTAGCACTGTTGGCTCCACTGCTGCCTTTGACCGAGCCCCGCAGAGCCGAGCTCGGGGAATCACCTTGGACTTGGGCTTCTCCTGCCTCTGTACAGAGTTGCCTCCGCACCTGGGGACCGAGCCTGGCGAGCTCCAACTGACCTTGGTGGATTGCCCGGGACATGCCTCCCTTATTCGCACCATTATTGGAGGTAAGAGGCAGACAGAGGCAAAACTGCCAGGGATGGGTGGGTTGCCTGCCTGTGCTCTGAAAAGAATGTATACTCATTTATTGATTCTGGTAGAGGACTGGTTCAACCTCCTTGTCCCCCTCAGCTCAAAGCTCCCTGTCATGCCACCACTACAGAGACTGAGTGAGTGAGCAAGCAAGTAAGCAGGCAGAGGCAATCATTTGCATTTATTCTTTCTGGTTGCTTGGCAGGACCTGCAATAGCAAACCTTCCTCACCAAGTGGTTGGAGGAAGTTGCTGTGCTGTTGTTTTTGCAGGAGCCGTTTTGCCCTCATGATGTTATGGTGGAGAGGGTTGAATGTGTGGCTTGTTTGCATCCCTGTGCAAGGAAGGTAAATTGGGTATGGGTGGGAGGAATAGGCTTTCCTCCCCAATGTGCTCCTGTTAGTGCAAAAAGTTGCCCTCCACCACACACTTGGTAGCCAAATGGGCATGCGAGGTTCTTACTATGTGTAAAAGTGAAGCACAATTGTCTCTTTTTCAAAAAATAGAGCATAGATGATGGCTGGCTGTGGATAATAAGATCAGAAAACAATTGCATATAAAATAATTTTAAACTTAATGTTTAATGTATTTGTATAGTTCCTTTCCTTTACAAAATAGTGTTTTGTGACTGACAGCAAAGGAAATTGTGCCTGAAAGCTCTCCAGTTACCATTGTGAGTGTGTGTTTTTCCAATTCATTCTGTTTGGCAGGTTTTAAGATGCACAGTTTAGGGTAGCATGAAAAATGTCCTGAAAGTAAATTTGGCTGCATTTCCCACGTTCATTATTTGCAAGGTGCCCTGCTAAAGGCAGACGGAAGAAATAAAGATAAATTGTACTGGGATTGTGGCCTTTATCCAGCAATTTTCATTCATTCATTCATTCTGCATAAAGTGATTAGTAAAGGCAAGATATTGTTCTGCCTAGGAATTAATATTGCCTAGAGAAGTGTTTCGCATTTGAAGAATTGTATTTGTTGTTCTGTCTGGCCTTCTTCATGGTGGCACCCTGGTTTTGGACCTCCATGCTCCTTGATACTCATCTGGCTCCTCTGTTGAAGCTCTTTTGTTGCCAGCTAAAAACACAGATGATTCAGTCTAGTATTCAGCCCTTTTTTGAAATTTACTCATCTGCGAGGGGTGATGTATGATGTGGTTTTTATTTATTGATCTTTAGAGGTTTTTCTGCTACCCACTCTGCTATTCCGGCAAGAGGGCAGGATATAAATAAATAAAAATATAAGCTCATTGCATACAAGCAGTCTTGTGGCACCTCAGTAAAATGACGTCTACTTTGATCACAGACACAGGTGGAGCAACCAGAGATTTTAAAAATTATATTTCCATGCATATACAGGTTTCGAGTGTTTGTTTGTTTCATTTATTAGTGGCTTGCTGTGAAAAATCCTGAAGCAATTTAACAATAAAAATATCAACAATAAAAGTTTATTTAAAATACAGACTTGGATAAAAATCTTCACTTAAAAGGCTTGTTGGAAAAGGAAAGTCTTCAATTGGTTCTGGAAAGATAATAGAGATGGCACCTGTTAAAAAATTATATTTCCATTTCAGTCCTGGTTCTGAATGACACAATCTGTTTTGCAATCTGTATATCAAAGCTGATCAGTGTTGTGAAACATTTTTGATAGGCACTTCATCAAATGCAGATTGCTGTTACTTCATTGGTGGAAAAATACCTGCTTAAATGCAGATGCCCGTAATCTGATGTGCCTTATAGAGAAATAGCTTGTTTGGTTTTCAACGGGTTGTCAAGATCGTTTATTTTGCATATAGAACTAAAGGTTCTTGGTTTTAAAAGGGTTTTGTGTATGGGTGTTCAATCACATTCTCACACAAGTTGGTTGAATTGTATGAATACTTCTCAGGGTGGCAGTTTCTTTGCTTGAAGTTTTAAACTAAAATTATATCCGATAAAATAATGTAGTGTCAAGATAGTTTTGCTAAATGAATTTCGTATAGCAGGATCTATCCTATTATGCTGGGCAATATCTGACCTTGGAGGTACTTTGCAAAAGAACACACTAAAACTTAAGGATAAAACTTTTATGTTTTAATAAATGCAGAATATTTGAACAGTAACAAAACAGAAGAGGAATGGAAGATGGAAGTCATATTTCATTCTCTGTGCTTACATTTTTCTTAGAGACTTTGCCCTTGAAAACAAAGCATATCATGTTTTAAATCAAAATAATTTTTTACCTACATGCTAGGAATAGAGAATGCTACAGATCGTTCCACCCCTGACATTTCTAAAAGGTTGGGCGGTAAGATTAAGTTGGTAGTCAAGGTTGGATTTAAATGGTGGGTTTGGGCTCCGGTTTCCTCCTCTCACTGCATGTCTATCAAAGTTCTCTCCCTTTTTTTAAGATACACTTTAAATGGCCAGTGCTAAAATGTATTCCAAGACCAGGCATGACTGTCAAGGTAAGGTGTTCTAGCCAGTCCAGTTTTCAGAATTATTCTGTAAATTCTTGCAAAACGTCTGCATCTCTCCAATTAGGTGCTGAGCAGTTTCTGCTAGAGTTCAGTGATAGGGGAAGCCTGCTGAGAGGTTATACAAGTTAATCTTTCAGAGGAAATCCAATCCCCATATTTTATTTTAAGGCCACTCTGCGTAGCAAAGTAGTTTAACAAGTAGCAGATTTTTTACTTGCTGATAGTTAATTTCATGCCCTACAAAGGGTCAGCGCACTAATACAGGAGAACATGATTACTTCACCTTACCCTTTCTTCCCTCTTGCCCCCCACACACAGAGCACTGCCTGCTGAACTGTTTGTTTTAGGTTAAACTGTTTTTAAGATGCCCGTTGTTTTTGCTGACTTTGTATTAACCGAGAGAGCTTCTGCAAGAGCAGATCAAGAATATATATTGCCTTTTGTTCTTCATGGAAGTGTGAATTCCAGAATAGACTTGCAGTGTTTTAATTCGAAAGCTCCTGCTTGATCCAGATTGTCTAAACCTGTGGGAGGAACGGAGACGAACTTGTAGTTTTGTAATTCCTTACACTTGTCTGAACCTTTGACCTTTTTACTTTTGACCGGAGCTTCATTGTCACCATTTGTCCCTGCAGCTCGTTTCAAAGACGGCTGCCTACAAGTGTCTGTTTCCACTTTGCTGCTGTGTTCTTTTAAGGAAGGGTATTAATTCATACCTGATACATTGAAGGGCCAAGACTTTTGAACTCCTGCAAGGGCTGGTGGGGAGGAGGAGAAGCTGAATACAGCAAAAGTGGGTTTTGCTGATGCAAATAACTACTGTTAAAGTCATGGAAGATCAAGAAAATTGTGGAGTTATTACTACTGCCTCAATTGTTTTCCTCTTATTTAGATTATTTGTAAGATTACCATAGTAGCCTTCCTGGTTTTATCTAAATACTTGCGTTCAGCCTATCGAACTGCCCTACCTAATCAAATCATTATTGGCCTACATATCCAGTCATCTATCATTAGGGTGTTAGAAATGATGGAACCGTCCCCCCCTCACTCCTACAGAGAAGGGCAACAGCTGATTGAAGATCTCGTTCTTGTTCTGTAGTTAGCATCATGATGAAAATGGCCCATCTTAGGCTCCTTTCTTTGCATTTTCAGCATAGACTAAATTTCTACAGGCTACTGGAACTCTAAAATTTGTCTCATGGAGAAGGACCATAGCTCAGTGATGGAGCATCTGCCTTGCGGCCTTGCATGCAAAAGGATCAGAGCTGGGAAGAGCTACCACCTGAAACCCTGGAGAACAACAGCCAATCAGAAAAGACAGTACTATGCTAGATAGATCAATGGTCCAAATCAGTAGAAGGCAGCATATCTATTGTCATCTGTGGAAAACATCTGCATCAAGAAATGGGCTAGCAAAATATTACCTTTGAAAACAAAATGGGAAAAAATCATTTTAAAAAGGTCTGAAATTCTGCTAATGTGCCATGTGACATTTTCAAGGGATTTATTTGAAACGAGCTCAGTGTGCTTCTGATTGTAGGCAGTTCTATGTAGAGAACTCTGTAATAAACATGTGCATTCCTCTGTAGGACCAAACTAGTTGTTAGGCAGCAAACACAATACTTAAACATGGAGTCACTGTTTCTTTCCTGAAAAACAGTGTACTGTATAAGGAGTGTGATTTTTCAGGTGAGTGATGGCATGTGTCCTTAATTCCCCGTGCCTTCTGCTTTTGCCTTCCATGTACCCCTTTCCCAAATTGATTTGTTCTCAATTCTTCTAAAATTGGGGAGACTGCAGAGGGAATGTGAGAGGCAAGGAAGTGGTCAAGCACCCTACTTGCCAATTTTCTCTATGGAAATCATAACCCACTCCAGCTCGTGTTTTCTGCCAGTCACTTAGTTCAGTCCTTTTTGCAATGAAACACCTCTTCAAGAGTGCAGTCCTAAATGCATTTACAGGGGAGAAAGCCCCAGTGAATGAACAGCAATGAAACCTATTTCTGAGTAATCACACATAGGCTTGCTCTACTCTGTTGCAATCTTGTGCAGACACACTTTTGAGTAAGCAGGATGTAAGATGCATTTCCCATTTATCAACACTGTGGTTGGGCCAGAGTTTCTGCTTTGCGTTTTGTCTGTTTTTAACTTGTAATACATGTTCCTTAATGCCTAAAACAAAAATGGATGAATATATAGAAATCTACTGTTGGCGTTACGCATTTACCTTTAAAAAGCATACAAAATCCCTCTGCTCAATATGCTAGTGCACAAGAGGGCAGTGTTTGCTTGCAAAGTAGGATCTTTAGGATAGATGTGTAGGGTAACAGGTCACTGAATTAGAATTGGGAGAAAATAAAATGAAGGGCTGCATAGCTTGAAGTTCAAACTTGAATTCCGGTTCTCCTTTTCAGTACCCCCCCCCCTTGATTTAAAACAAAAAGTGGAGGACACTCTGTCTGATTAATTTCCTCCTTAAAGTATCCTGTTAACCTTGTCTGGAGTCCAGGCACCTATCATTTCATGGGAGAAAGAGTCTTGTCTTATGCTTCATTATGTAAATACTAGGTCAGGCATCCCCAAACTGCGGCCCTCCAGATGTTTTGGCCTACAACTCCCATGATCCCTAGCTAAGAGGACCAGTGGTCAGGGATTATGGGAATTGTAGTTCAAAACATCTGGATGGCCGAAGTTTGGGAATGCCTGTACTAGGTAGTGTGACTACTAAGTCATTTCTAAGTCTACTAAGTCACACTCAGAGAAGACTAATTGAAATCAGTCAACCTAAGGTAGTCATTACTAACTTAATTCCATTGATTTGAATATGTCCATTCTGAATATGACATAGTAGTTTGATACCACCCATCACTGTTGTAGTGCAAAATATTTGTTAGTTAAGAAAATAAATTGGCTGCTCTTCTTTCACTTGCAGATAAGGGGGTCAAGTTTTAATATATGTAATCTTCTTCTTTGGTGATCACTCGTAACCAAGTAAGATTGTCTTCCATAAACATGATTTTAACAATGGGTCCGTAAGTGACTGTGGAGGCCAGTTCTGGACCCACACGTCCTTCCACAGTGGGGACATTGGTTCCTGGGCGGGAGTTGATCATGGTGTGGATTTGCCAAGCGTGCCTTCCTCTTAGCACGTTTCTCCCTTGTCTCCTGAGTTCGAGTGTCTTCAAAGGCTGTTCTCCAACTGGAGCGCTCAGTTGTTGGTGTTTATACTACATTTTAAAAGATTTGTCTTGAGACAGTCTTTAAACCTCTTTTGTTGACCACCAGCATTACGCTTTCCATTTTAAAGTTCGGAATAGAGTAGTTGCTTTGGAAGATGATCATCAGGCATCTGCACAACATCACCAGTCCAATGAAGTTGATGTTGAAGAATCATTGCTTCAACACTGGTGATCTTTGCTTCTTCCAGTACACTGATATTAGTTCACTTGTCTTCCCAAGTGATGTGTAAAAATTTTCAGGGACACCGTTGATGGAATCTTTCAAGAAGTTGAAGATGGCGTTTGTAAGTGGGCCATGTTTCACAAGCATACAGTAAGGTTGGTAGTGCAATAGCTTTGTAAACAAGCATTTTGGTTTCCCTGCGAATGTCCTGGACCTCAAACACTCTCCACTTCAATCGGGAGAATGCCACACTCGCAGAGCTGAGGCAATGCTGGATTTCGGCATCGATGTTGACCCTTGTGGAAAGGTAACTGCCTAGGTAGGAGAAGTGATTGACATTTTCCAACATTACACCATTGAGTTGGATTTGTGGTGCTGCAGAGGGGTTATTTTGCAGCGTTTAGTACTGTTGCATGCATTGATGTGTTAGGGAACATCCCCTTATAGTCATACTAGAAATAAACAAAAGAGAGATAATTAAACACCGTAACTCCCAATTGTCTTCTGACTCTCCGCTTCCCCTCATATTGCGTTTTTGGTTCTAAGGCCTTCAAGTAAGCTCGGAGCAGCAGAATTTAGGAGTGGCATGGTGGCTGTAGTGTAAAATATCCTTGGACTTTTTACATGTTAAAACCATGAGGGAAAAGGGGGGGGGGGAGAAAACTGGAAGATATATAAATTCACAAGTAGTAATGGCCCCACTCTATGCAGTTTAAGAAGGATATTGATGCACTGAGACCCATCCAGAGGAGGACAACAAAAGGGATGAGAGGTTAGGAGATCAAATCCTTTGAGGAAATATTGAAGGAGTTCTGTACGTTTATCCTGGAAAAGCGATGATTGGGAGGTGACATGATAACCATCTTCAAATACATAAACAGCTTTGAGGATCTTTCTTACAATCAAGTGGTATATCTGTTTTATGAAATGAATAAAATAAATATGTGAAGGACTGCCATATGAATCAAATTTGTTTTCTCTTGCTTCTCCAGGGCGTAAGACGCAAACCAGTGGTTTCAAAATACAAGAAAGGGTTTTTAAATAGTTATTTATTTTCACTACCTGTGTGCTGCCTCATAACACAAATCTTTCTGGATAGCTAATAATAATAATAATAATAATAATAATAATAATAATAATAATAATAATAATATAAAACAACTTAATGAATCTAGGGTAAGCAGAAATTTCTCCCCTGGTGCTGAAAAGACCATACTATGTTGTCAGACACTCATCTAGAGTATGGCCTCTGAAGCTGATCTTAATATTTGGGTAGGTAAATATGGGGAAGGCCAAACTATGGGAAGAACTTCCTGATGGTATGGGTTTTTTTATAAAAAAAATAGGAGAATGGACTGCCTTGGAAGCTGTTGGACTCTCCTTCAGTAGACATTTCTAAGCAACGGCTGGACGCCTTCTCAGGGAAGCTGTGGCAGCAAATTTCCTGCATCAGCAGGGTGACAGATTATATGACTTTTGAGATCTTTTCCAACTCTATGATTCTGCATTTGTTGGTGAAGACATATTGTCTGCCTGACTACAGTGTCTTAAAATGGCTATTCCAGAAGTTCCCCTCACTAGATTCATTAAGTTAGTTTGTGCCAAGTGCAAAGCATATCAGATTGCACTAAGATGTTGCTTATATACCCCAAAAGCTTTTAAAGTACAAGCTGAGTATGTGTTTAATATAGTATACCTTCAGAATTCTGTCTAATATAGTAGTAATTATATTATTTTTATTCTACCCACCCTTCAATTACAGATAATTCCAACAGGATCTAGGGGTATACGGTACTTTTCCTTAAACAGAGTTTTCTAGGCAAGAGATCCAGCTTTCTGGCCTGTTCTTATGTAGATGGGTTATTATAATCTGGATTATTAATTGCTCCTTTTTTTACATTTATTCCAGATTGCCTACATTCTTGTTTCTAAGAGACATCAATTTTGAGACTGCCATGAGCAAGCCAGGGAGAGGAGAATCAAACCTTCTCAATTTTCAGTTGGCTTCTTGCATGTATAGTGTACCTCGGGTTGTATCCTATAATGGAGAAAATTGAGTGAGATTCCTGCAATGAAAAACAAGAACAGCCCAGAGGATAGATATGATGGGAAAGATATTGTATATACTGTGAGAAAATGTTTTCTGTGCTGTCTGTAAATTTCAGACTAAATAGCCATTCTGAAGTGCCGCTTTTCTAAACAGTTTGCTTCCGTAAGCATTACAGGCAGAGTAAATACCAATAATTCCCGTTCCCCGTGTTCTTATCTGCACTTCTACCAAAATGTTCTCGCGCAGCCTATCTAATCTTTTCAAGTGAACATCAAATGATTAGTGTCGGGTCCCAATTTGAATTATGATTTCTGTTTCAAGCCCAAGCTGATTAGTTCTGTGTTAGATTGTGATTATCAGCATTACCAGAATCTGGCGTGGCTGCAGCCCACCATAAGCTTTTGTGTGTGTGTTTATGTGCAAGTGTAATACAAACAGGCACATGCATATGACTATTAGAAGAGTTTGGTTAGAAACTACTGTTCGGAGGTATTTTACTATTACTATAATAAGAATTTTTGCAGATGGTGACTGATGTGAACTACATGCTTTCAATCTTAGTAGGATTAGCACATCTCTTCAGCTTGCTTTCCGAAACACCCCCCCCCCCCTGCACATTGATAGTTTATTGGGTGGAAGCCTTTAATTTGGTCTACTTCTTGGGGAAGCTGGAAAACAAAATCTCCTAAAGGATAATCTTATCTGTGATGCCCCAAAGAAGATGTTTTTATTCCTGCATCTGCTTTCAGGTTATTCTTTTCTCTGGCTTTAATGAGACATCCTTTGATCTCCGGTCCCCTAATCTAGAGTAAGAAATAGGCAATATTATTGAACCACCTTTTGCTGATGAAAGCACATGCAGGCTTTGGTGTTGCTCGGTGCTTTTTCATTCCAAGCTTTAATACGTTCGCTTGGAAGTAAGCTTCGTGAAGAACTGTTCTGTGGCAGCGTGGTTAGCATCGTACTGCTTGTCAGGCATAAATGAAAAGCAGATGCCATTGGTTTATTTTGCTTTGCTTATAGATGGCAACCAAATAGGGAGTGCTATTTTTCTGGGAAAAGAGGTGCTGGAACTCACTACAAACACCTCCCTCCTCCTCTTAGAATGGCAATGGTGCCCACCTGAGAGTTGCCGGAACTTCAGCAAATTTCGGCTGGAAAAAAAACCCCCTGCTCATAGGCTTTGTAAAGCTTTCTATTTCAGGCTTGTAAACAGTTCCTTCTTTGGTTACATGAATACAGAAAGAATCTTCTTTTGTAAGAGGGAAAAAAGAAGAAGGCAGCCCAGGAGGTGACAGGGTTGGAAGCTTTTGTAAACTACACCCTGCTTTCAGTTAACCTGTGACACACTGATGACTTACATCAGGCACCCCCAAACTTCGGCCCTCCAGATGTTTTGGACTACAATTCCCATCATCCTTGACCACTGGTCCTGTTAGCTAGGGATCATGGGAGTTGTAGGCCAAAACATCTGGAGGGCCGCAGTTTGGGGATGCCTGACTTACATGGACCTGTGCAGGCAGATGGGTTTATTTTTTTTACAGTTGTGGACTTTATTGGAAGGTTGTTTTGGTATCTTCTACATGAACATATGTGAAGACTTAAGTTGTGTCTGCACATGAGCTTTGGGAAGCATGTGCATGAAAGAGCCTATTTTTAGTCGCTGTCGCTGTTTTTGTTCTTTAAGTGTACTTTCGCTAAACAAAGTCCACCCCTTATTCCCATGGTGCTGCTGTGGGCAGAATTGTATTTCACTGGATAAGAAAGTCTTCAGAAGTAAGCAAAGACTGTTTTGGAACAAAAGAAAGAAATTGTGCTGTGTGTCCTCAACCCCCCCCCCCCCCCGGCATGTATGTCATTTACAAGTGAGAGCACTACAAATTCCTTATATTTGACAGCTGTTTTCTAAAGACAAAGCACAGTCTCCAGCTGACCGATGTTGTCATTGGGTCTTCCCCATCCCCACCCTCAGAGCAATTTTATCTCCATTGAGAGACCCCTAAACCCATTGGCAGGTCCATAGCCTGTGATTAAATCTCATGCTTGGGTGAAATTCTAATGAGGGTAATTGTTTCCTCTTTTCAAGTCTGTGGTCCCCTCATCAAAGACCAATACGGAAATTATGCATTTCTGTTGTAAAGCGGGAGGTCACAATTACCTGAACCTGTGGTTGACTTGGGGGGATTCTGAGTGGTGTTCGGGCAGCGGTTATCCACTTTGACATTCTAGTATGTGAAATGATTTAAAGCGTGGCTTTTAAACAGGCAAATAACTACCGCTGGTATGCCTCAATCTGCTATGGCATTTGCTTGCTGCTGTTGTAGCATCTTGACTACTATTGGAGAAGGGCCATGATGACTATGCATGGTTTGGTTTCAGTATAACCGAGTGTGGAATCGTGAACAGGGGTTTACATCGCAGGATTGGGTTTCTGGAGGAGTTTGTACCTACGTGTTGGTCTATGAATTATTACAGTAGGAGCAAAAGTGTGGAATAGTACCGTGAATAAAGGTTGAGCTTCTGTTGCATTTGGGTCTCCCATATACAATGACTTCCATGGTACTAGTGGCTCGATAGTGTTGTATTTTGCAGAAGCGCACAAGCTCCAGAACCAGAAGTATGCTTTTTATTCCTGTGGCACTGGATATAGAGAGGAAATGTATGGATGAAACAACATAGTATGCTTTTCCAGAACCCAAAATTGATATATATGTTGTGTCCAAGCCAGCAGTTTTTGTGCATTTTCATTATGTGGTATTTCTCTCTGCGTTTCTGCCAGATTTGCGGGGGGTGGGTGTGGGGGTTACAAGAAGTTAAAATTTCAATAAAGCAAATACATTAATGCAAGTATTAAATCGTTACAACGTATAAAAGAAACACAACGTGGCCTTACAGAAATGCAGAGAAGGTTGAAGAACTTGGGACAGTAATAAGGCCTTTGTAGGTCATTGATTGGATAAAGGTAAAGGTAAAGGGACTCCTGACCATTAGGTCCAGTCGTGACCGACTCTGGGGTTGCTGCGCTCATCTCGCGTTATTGGCTGAGGGAGCCGGCGTACAGCTTCCAGGTCATGTGGCCAGCATGACAAACCAGAGCAGCACACGGAAACACTGTTTACCTTCCCGCTGTAGCGGTACCTATTTATCTACTTGCACTTTGACGTGCTTTCGAACTGCTAGGTTGGCAGGAGCTGGGACCGATACCATTGTCCAATAGTACTCTTTCCCCTGGGCCCAGACCTCAGGTAATGGGGGCACCTTAAGAAGGAACATGTCAAACATTTTAGTTCATGAGCAGGTAAATGTGAAGGCAAGTGGTTCTTAGGGATCCTAGTCCCAAGCTCTGAAGGGCTTTAAAGGTTGAAATTAGTACTTTGAAATGAGCCTTGAATAAACTGGGAGCCAGCAGAGTTAATGAAGCACAGATATAATGTGGTCATAGCGTCCAATTACAGCTATCTTTCTTTCCACCATTAATGTTTGCACACCTTAGTTGGTAGAGTATGAGGCTCTTAAATCTCAGGGACGTGGGTTTGAGCCCCACCTTGGGTGAAATATTCCTGTTCTTTGATTCCATGATTTTGCATACTTCAAATGCTTTCTCCTTATCAGTTCACAAACTTGGATTTCTTACTTTTTAAAAACTTGAATCAGCACAGATTCACTGCTTACAAAACAAAACAAAAACAAAAGCTCTTATAATGGAAGAGACGGTTTCTCCGTAGTGATGAATACAGTATTATGTGGGGAGGAAGACAAACTGGAGCATGAAGATTGCTGTGGAAATTAACTGCTTGTGGCATAGAGTGTCCGTCTCCTCAGTTGCAGTCAGAATATGAAAGAAACCCTTCTAGTTGGATACCACTTAAGAAGCAGTGATAACTCTCTGAAGTCATGTGTCCTGCTGAAGTATCATAGGAGGAGTAACCGACTTGGATTCCTGCATTCTCTTTCCTCTTGTGCTTCCTGAAAAGCCTCTCCAGAAGTTGGGGAATCATCCTGAGCTGCAGTGGGAAGGAGGAATCGCCCAAAGTTGGGTGGAAGCAGCATGTGCAAGCAGAGGTGCTTCCACCCAATTTTGGATGCTTCCCCTCTCGCCCGCATTGCTCTGTGCTCTATCCCATTCTGTTCAGGAGGTCCTCTGACCTTCTGGAGAGGCATTTCATGGGGCTCATATGGGTCAAAATCTAACTATGCATGCCCACCGGAAAAGAAGGCATTGTGCTCTTAGCTCCACTTTAGACCGTGACTATAATAAAGTGTCTACAGCAATTCTCTGGGTTGATGCGGTACGTAAGAGAAATGCAGACTATGGTCTTTTTTCATTGCAATATCTGCCAAAAGCAGCATGTAGTCAGTCAAAGCAGCACACAATTTAATCAGCTGTAGAAAGGTTGCATGCACTATGCAGCTTATGTAACTGTATTGTTGGAAAACTTGGATATGGGGTTAACAACCAGACATTTGAAAGCGGTGATGTGAATATCATAAAAACGATTTTTCAGAAATAACTTATCTCCAGTTTCATGCAGACAAAGGTGGGTTCCCTATACAACAACTGATATGAAGAAGTTTGCATGTGTAATCCTCTGGTGAGGATTGAAAGTAAAAGTAAAAAAGTAAGAAACACGCACACACCATAGTTTTAATTGCCTCTGGACTTTTATATCCTTGACCACCCATGCTGCGCTATTTTGTTATACTAATTAGCTGTGCCCTGTTAAGGCAATGGGAGATGTTAGAGCTCTTGGCTTTCACAGGAGGTGCATTCCCATTTTCACGAAAAGGTTTTGAATGATACTTTTATCTTGTCATGCATGCTGTGTCTGCCAATTTGATCTTATGAGAGGACTAGGTGCAATCCAGAAACTTCTCACTTGGCAGAATGTCCATGAAAGGCATTGGGATTGTTTCATATTAAGCAGTTTGTTGATTGCGGCTTTAGATCTTTATTAATTGAATTCCAAACGATGAGTTTGAATTGAAATTTCCCTTCAGGAAGGGAAAGAGAGTACATTGGGAGCAGTAACACAATGAACTAATCCATATTTTGAGTCCCATTCTTGGTATTTTGGAACATACTTTCCATGTGAAATCATGTCACTTTGATGTCTCTGGATGTTTCTTGCTTCTATTTATATTACAAAATAAACAACCCACATTTAATTGTGTCAAAATTGCTGGTTAAATACCAGTAGGTTCTTCCTCTTGAATTTGTTATTCCCTTCTCTAATATTTCAGTTCCTTTTCTTCTAAGTATATGGGTTGTACAAAATCATCAGATGCTGCTGCTGAATCATAGAACAATAGATTTGTAGAGTTGGAAAGGGACCACAAGGGTTATCTAGTCCAGCCTCCTGCAGTGCAGGAATCTTTTGCCCTTCTTTCACTTGTGTAGGGAAACTCCACATGTGCCCTATGATATAAATAATCAGCTGTGCTGCCATGGCTGAATCTGCATAGGATTGGTAGTTGATCACGGCTACGATTTGCACACTTACATGCCCCAAACTGAATAACTTTACATATAGACTGCAAGGTTCTGCAAGATTAAGTGAAATACGCTTCATAGTGGACTCATTTAAATGGTCTAAATGTAATATACAAGCTATGCTGCTAAGTTAGAAACCTTACAAGAGTAATAACAAAGCTCTTAAGGCATTCTTAGTTTTAAAAAGGGTTATGAATTTTTCTTTGTAGGATGCCTTGTGGAAGGGGGTCTTATTGGTTTGTGTTTTTTGTGTTTTTTAATTCTTGTTTTTATCATGTGTTTTGTGTTTTAGACTGTATTTTTATGTTGTGAACTGCCCTGAGATCTACGGATTAAGAGTGGTATATAAATTTAATAATTATTATTATAATAATTTGCTGTACAGTGTGTCTGTAAGTTGCTCAGCCTTTCCTTATTCAATCAAGATCAGATAATGATTTAATTGTAACTATGCTACTGTAGAGATTTGGCATCTTTATCCCATTTTTCTTGTATATGCAATTTTCAATGCATTTTCTTAACTCTACAAATATGTTATTTGTAGGTTTAGAGAAGCAAAACAGGCTTTTTGTAGGTTTAGAGAGGCTTAGAGAAGCAAACAGGCTTTTTGATGAGGAGAACAAATGGCAGGCATCTATTCAACATGATTGCAAGAAGACTGCAAGTGCAAGTTTGCATAGGATTTCCTGAATGCTTTTGTAATGCTGCCATAGTAGTTAAGCAATAAGAAAATATGGCAATTAATGGTTCTTAGTTCTTGATACATAAGTTTATCGTTCTGGCCAAAGGCCATGACAAACTTGTAGCAACAACAACAACAACAACAACAACAACAATTGTACAGAACATCCATGCATAATACAAGCCAACATCCATGATGTAAGAGAGAGAAGATATCAGAGACACCAACAAGCTTAAATCTAGCTTGATTTCAGATTAAACATCCGAATCACCAAAACAACTTACAGCGATTTTATCTAAACTCATTTTGTAACTACTATTGTAACTACTAAAATACTTGAACTTGATGCTGATGTGGAACAAAAAAGGTGCAATACAATACAAGGACTGGTAAACAACTTTCTCTGATGTAATATTTGACTATAATAAAAGTTACCACAATTCATAATCAATTTTGGGAACTGTAATCTTGCCCTTCTTTGATGGAGCCCAAGGTGGGTTCTATAGCAGGGGTCAGCAAACTTTTTCAGCAGGGGGCTGGTCCACTGTCCCTCAGACCTTGTGGGGGGCTGGACTATATTTTGAAAAAATATATATGAATGAATTCCTATGCCCCACAAATAACCCAGAGATGCATTTTAAATAAAAGGACACATTCTACTCATGTAAAAACATGCTGATTCCCGGACCGTCCGCGGGCCGGATTTAGAAGGTGATTGGGCCACATCCGGCCCCCGGGCCTTAGTTTGGGGACCCCTGTTCTATCATAGCTGCCAAGTTTTCCCTTTTCTCGCGAGGAAGCCTATTCAGCATAAGGGAATTTCCCTTAAAAAAAAGGGAGAACTTGGCAGCTTTGTGTTCTATAGCTTCAGCAAGGCTGTTGCTTCATGTGCCTTCAGCCCACGTCCTGCCCCTATAGGCTTGGAACTAGGGGTCTTCTTCAAGTATTTGGCCGAAGTGATATTTTTCATATGACTTTTCTAAAGACAATTGTAGCAGGTTGTTTCTTGCCTGCCCATCACAAAAGGGTGTGGTATCCCTCACTCTTTTGCATAGTAGGGAGTGATGCACACAGATAGAAAATAAGCTAAGTCTGTAATTGAAAAGCCACCTGAATTCTTGCAAAATGCGGAGGTTGTATAGTGAAACCAGCCTTTCCGTATAAGGCATTTCAGGGGATCTTGACGTATGTGTGTATGATATATTGTACAGTGGTACCTCGGGTTACAAACGCTTCGGGTTACAAACTCCTCTAACCTGGAAGTAGTACCTCGGGTTGCAAACTTTGTCCCAGGATGAGAACAAAAATCTCGCGGCAGCGGGAGGCCCCATTAGTGAAAGCGCGCCTCAGGTTAAGAACGGTCTCAGGTTAAGAACGGACCTCTGGAACGAATTAAGTTCGTAACCCAAGATACCACTGTATGTTGCTTAAGTGATATCCTGTTAAGGATGCCCTATAGACTTGGGTTCATATCCCAATGTCCATTGCCTGACACAGAATTTTGGAACCTTTTTTGAACCAGCAGGGCGGTTTTGTTGTGACTCTCAGGAGCAAGCATCCCCAAACTGCGGCCCTCCAGATGTTTTGGCCTACAACTCCCATGATCCCTAGCTAACAGGACCAGTGGTTGGGGAAGATGGGAATTGTAGTCCAAAACATCTGGAGGGCCGAAGTTTGGGGATGCCTGCTCAGGAGGTAGTGGCCTCAGTTCTCAGTAAGTTTGATTTTATTTTGATAGAGGAGGAGGAAATATATATTCCTGTTATTGTTTTTGGATGTGAATGAGTAAAATCTGTTTGAGTTGTTCCTCATAAAGAGCCTCATATATACCAGTACCCATTATAGAACAGAACAAAGTGTTCAGTGAATGGGAAATACGAGACACTGGTTAAGGGAGAATGTGATTAAAGGAGTAGTGTTTGCAAAACTAATTTAAGTAAATTTTAGGGGTCAAGCAGAGCATAGCAGTGTATAAAAAGTAACTGATGTCAGTTCAGCTGAAATGCCACATAAGGCTTTGCCATAGAGTGGTTTGCAGTAACCAGCTTGATGAAATCTTGAAAGTTGGTAGTAGAGTAAAGCACATTGATGTCAAATGCCAGTTTGCCCTGCAGCAGGAAAAATAATTAACAGATTAATTTTCCAAAAATAAATGTATTCATGGGCACACTTTTTTCCTCCTCCATATGGAAATGAGACTGCATGCTTCTTGCGAGTCTCTCAGCTGTTACATCTTTTGCCCTCTGTGCTTTTATGTACCAAAAACTTGAGCTTAAGCAACTGCTTGTTTCTACATATCCAAGCTCATTTGGTGGTTTCAGCATTTCATTAAAAGCGATCAGTACTCTTTAATTAAACATAATTTTATCTTAGCAAAGCATTTGCTGTTAGGGGCTGTTGTTGGTTTATTGAATTTGGCCCACACTTAGCTATTTCAGCAGGTTTCCTTGTCTGAAAACAATTAATATTCAACGATGTTCGAGTGAGTTGAGGAAGCAGGAATGTTGCTCCATCAGTATTTCCCCCCCATTTACTTGTCCCTTTTGGAAGGTAGTCAGAGATTCCAATGGAAGCTTCCAAAGAGCCAAGGTCTTTAACCAATTCGCATATCAACCTGGCTGGCTGAGATGTTTAAAGGTCTTTGGATGATCATAATCATATTAATATTTATTAAACCACAACTCCAGTTACCCTGTTGTGATCGGTGTTTGATCAAGAGTGCAATCCAGATGGAGTCAGGTGTCCCTAGCTCATTGAAACTGAAGAATACAGGCACTTGTGCCCTGTAGAGTTCAGATATTTATGTATTTTACTTTATGATTATATTTAATGATGTTTTAATGTTTTTATTGTTCACCCCCATGAATTTTTAAAATGAGCTGGTGGTTTAGAATTTTTCATTTATTTATAAGAATAATGTAACTCCTGGATTGTACTTTGACCACTTTAAGAGTAGTAAAAAACTTATTTTTTAATGCAGATTTTGTAGGATTCAGAAGTACCAGGTTGTTTGAGCTGCCTATGGGAATTGACTGCTTAGAGCTCCTAGGAGGAATGAAGCAAGATTTGAATGAGCAGAGGACATAAGCTACAGAAGAAGGTTAGAGAGAAGTTAAATGGGCAGTTTGTTGGGAGAGACTGGCTGACAATCATATCTTGGCTTAAAATGAATGTGCCCCTTGACCGTGCATGGAACAATTGATGAAGTATTCCATTAACTATAGTTTCCTGTTCCATTCAAACTGGGAAACTATGGCTAAGAGCTTTGGAACAAGTCAGGATGTTAAACCATGGTTTGAAGTACTGCAGGCATAATGTTCTGGTATATTCTGGAGCATTCAGTTTCCTGGTTTGGATAAAACAAGAAACAATAGTTGATGGAACACTTTCTGGCATGTTGGCTCATTCCATGGAGGAAGAAACGATGGAGTTGTATGTACTGCGAAAAGGCTCACCCATATTTTGGCTCATTAAGCTGGGATGTGGCTGTCCAAACATTCCTAGAATATCTGCAGCAGTTTTCAAAACTAGCTAGTTGTTGTGGCTCACAAATAAAGGAATATTTGGAACCATAATTATGTGAAGCGGCTATGGAACTCTAACAAAGATTTCTCAGACTATGTATGCATTTGTGACTTAAAATGTAGCAAGGTTAATAGTGAAAGTTGTTTCCTAACCCCTTAGACCTTTTATTTATGTTTATGTGATCTGTACTTCCTTAGCATATGAAGGCAGGCAGTAGGGTTTGTTTATGTAACTAGTTACTGTATTTTGTTATGCTTCTGTTTATTGTTTTATTTTTCCACCTTTATAAATCATATTGGATGGTTCACCTCTCATATATTATATATATGATATGATATGATATGATATGATATGATATGATATGATATAATATAATATAATATAATATAATATAATATAATATAATATAATATATATATATGAGATATCACACACTCACACACACACACACACACACACACACACACACACACACACATGATATATATATAAGTTGTTCCTCTTGTTCTTCCACTTGCTCATTGCTATACACACCAAAGAGGGAGTGGAGATGGTTTTATCTGATGCCCATTAACAGCTTGGTTTCCCTGCCCCGGGTGGCGATGTGGTCCAAACCACCGAGCCTCTTGGGCTTGCCAATCAGAAGGTTGGTGGTTCAAATCCCTTTGACTGGGTGAGCTCCTGTTGCTCTGTCCCAGCTCCTGCCAGCCTAGCAGTTAGAAAGCATGCCAGTGCAAGTAGATAAATAGGTACCGCTGTGGCGGGAAGGTAAATGGCGTTTCCGTGCACTCTGGTTGCTGTCGTGCCAGAAGCGTTGTAGTCATGCTGGCCACATGACCCGGAAAGCTGTCTGTGGACAAATGTCGGCTCCCTCGGCCTGAAAGTGAGATGAGCACTGCAACCCCATAGTCGCCTTTGACAGGACTTAACCGTCCAGGGGTCCTTTTCCTTTACCTTCCCTGCCCCTGCAACCTCCCGTACTCATATTCATGTAGCTGCCATCTGCACGTGCACAATGACTGTCTTAGATGTATAGCTTAATGCAAAATGAATGTGGCTTAGGTTTTCCTTTCAGATTGAAGCTGGTTTGAGCGGAAGAACACCAGTATTTCTTAAGAAACTACAGGATAAATCTGTATAGTGGGTAACGTGTGTACAGTGGTACCTCGAGTTACAAACGTCTCAGGTTACAAACGCTTCAGGTTACAAACTCCACTAACCTGGAAGAGTTACCTCGAGTTCAGCACTTTGCCCCAAGATGAGAATGAAAATCGTGTGCTTGCGGCACAGCGGCAGCAAGAGGCTCCATTAGCGAAAGCACGCCTCTAGTTAAGAACAGTTTCAGGTTAATAACGGACCTCTGGAAGTTCGTAACTAGAGGTACCACGTCGGTACATGGATTCAAAAGGCAGCAGTGGGAGCGCCCTGGAGCCAGTGTAAAAGGTAATGTGTACAGAGCTGTAGTATTCTCACAATAGTAAACTTGCCAAAGTTCTTGGAGAAGCCATTACTATTAATCCTATTTTAGAGCCATTTTAGAAGATGGACGCAATCCATTAGAAAATTCTCCTGCTTAAGCCCTGTTATAAAGAGGCACGTGCTGCTACCTTCCCTGCTTTTGTGCAGCTGACTCGCAGGTAGAACTGCCAGTACAAATTTCTAAGTGTTTGGTCTGAACATGTGAGAATGCAGAAGCAGACCTGAGTTTGCTCCCTTCTAGTAACCAGGTTATGCCAGATCAGAGCTGTGGGCAAGAGCATGTCCAAGCAAGAGATCACCCGAAATGGCGCAAAAAGAAAATGTTTTTTTCCAACTAACCTTACAGCTGATAATGCAAACAGTTTGGGACTTGTTGGAGCACACGGGAACAAGCAGCAACATGGGCAGAGGCAAAGACATTGGGGAAATTTATTATTTCTGTCTCTGGAGTGTCAGGAGAGGGTCTGGCAGCAGAGAAGGGTCTCAGCCAGTCTCGTGGAAATTTGCTGTACTTGAGACACCTGAAATTTGTTATGAACGCAGAGAGGATTTGGCAGTTAATACTTGCCAACAATCCAGTGAGGTGTTACAAGAGGCATGAATGGGAGGGAACAGTCTCCTTGTTGGTTCCTGTGGTAACACCATCTTCTGTATTAAGAGAGAATGTTTGGGATGTGTCTTGTTCACTTGTCTTTAATGGTATAGAACAGGGGTGGCCAACTCCCAAGAGACTGCGATCTACTAACAGAGTTAAAAACTGGCAGTGATCTAATCCCTTTTGGGGGTTCAGTTCAAAGTTGAACTTCTTTTTAGGAAGGAAAGCCCTGGTTTTTTTGGGTTCAGGTCAAAGTTGTTGAACTTTTTTAGGGAGGAAGGAAGGACCGTTTTGGGGAGGTGCAGGGCAAAAATGTGGAGCTTTTATTATGGGAGACAAAAGTTGTTGAGCTTCTTTGGGGGGAGCCAGTGATCTATCAGTGATCTACCACAGACGTCCAGTGATCTACCGGTAGATCACAATCTACCTGTTGGACGTGCCTGGTGTAGAAAGTTCCTGGGGGGAAAGTAGGATAAATAAATAACAAATAAAGTTACCGTATTTTTTCCATGTATAAGACTAGGTGTTTTTTTAAAAAAACCAAGAAATTAGGTTTTAAATTGGGGTTCGTCTTATACACGGGTAGTGCTGAGGGGTGTTTTCTTAATTTGGAGTCCCCCAAAATAGGGGGTGTCTTATACACGGAAAAATATGGTACTTAAAGGATCAGTACCGGTAGTGTTAGAACTGGTTCTTTGGCTGCAAACTGTATTTCAGCAAATCACATCCTTTGTGGTAGAGATGTAGATTACATAGGATGAAGGGTCTTTGCATGATTCAGAGTAGTGAATAAGCTCTGGGGTTTTGTAGATGCTTCAGCCAATATGCTTCTGAAGTGTCAGTGAGTGTGAAGGCTGGTCAGTTCAGCTGTTAATTTCATGGCACGTGCCCTTTGCAAGTGTGGGTCTAAGCTAGTAAAATAAATAAATAAATCCATGTCCCTTTTAGGGCTGTAGTAAAATATTTCCTCGCACCCTCAGTCTGCTTCCATCACAGCACAGAAATAACTTCAGAATCGTTTTCCAACTGAATATTAAATTGAATTAAATTGGCTCTGTAAGTATGTTCTCCAACCTCTGACAAAGGAGAATTGGTATGTTTATTTTATGCAAACTTGGGTTTTGTAGCAATGCTGGTGAGCAAGCAACATGAATGTAACCTTTTTATAAAGTTGTGCTAGGCTTCAGCAAGTGGAACTGCTTAGCTGAATCCAGCTCATAGGGTACAAACCTCGCACAATTGTGCCATGAATATGATTCACATGGTTTTTATTTTCTTCTTTTGAATGTTTGTATGCCAGATAACCAAAATCCTCTTTTTCCATTTCAAGGAGACAAGTTGATTCAAATTTATCAACTGGCTCACAGGTTCAATTGCTTTCTTTCTAATTTGGATATTTTCATTTGGGAAAACACAAGCTGCTAGGTGAATCAATGGTTGTGGATTTTGTTGTGTTTTGTTCAGAGCAAGTGTTGGTTGCTTAAAATAACCGGGTGTCTTTTATGTTGCATATATTTAAATACTAAAATTCTAAAGGATACAATTTTGTACAGAAAAAGTGTTTTATAGCACTTATCTAGGATTCTTAATTTGGCTGTTTACTGTAACTTGAATGATGCTAGCATTCTTCAGAGCCAAGTCACATGAGCTAGGCAAAACAATGTATGTCCTGAATAGACGCTCTGTGTGCATACACGCGTGCGCATAAACACAAACAAGTTTTTTTCTTCAGTTCCCTGGAGATATTGCCATTCTCTGTTTCAGAATCCAAATTTAGATTTGGAGGAGACAGCAAAAGTAGAAATTGATTACGAAATGAAAGTTGTTGTATAAAGTGGGATATGAGAGAGTTGTTAAGTGGAGGGAATGAGCTTGTGGCCCAAGAAATTCTCATAATTGCATTTGAGTATGTGTGACATTTTAGGTTCGGCTGCTGTATAGAATAGAACAGAACCACCAACCTTGGGTTACAGACGCTTCAGGATACAGACTCTGCTAACCCCAGAAATAGTACCTCGGGTTAAGAACTTTACCTCAGGATGAGAACAGAAATCGCGTGCCAGGGATGCGGCACCATTAGCTAAAGTGGTACCTCAGGTTAAGAACAGTTGCAGGTTAAGAACGGACCTCCGGAACGAATTAAGTTCTAAACCTGAGGTACCACTGTAATGGAGCAAAATATTAAAAACCCACCTGTTATGCAACAGATATGCAACTGATGCTTAAAATCCACAAAATACTAGTAAACAGTTATTTTAATACTTCTTTGATCAGTATTATGATTTCTGATAGGGGCATTACCGTTTCAGATGTGATGGAAAGGCAAAGGAACAAGAAGCCTGAAGTGTCTTATGCTTCCTGTGTTTTGCTTGAAACAGAACTTTCTCATCTCATTTTCAGCCCAGAAAAAAATGGGGGGAAAGGAGTTCTTATGGGTTTACCTGTTGGGTGATAACGCCGAGGTTGGTGCCTCCCCCCAACGCAGCGTCATGCTGATGTGACCCATATCCAAGGACATGAGCACACGACTAGCAGAGTCCAAACAGAAGCTCAGCCTTGAGGTGTAACATCTAAGCCTAATTTATTGCAAAGTAAATCAAACATAACAGAACAAAGAAAACATGGCTTCTCTCTCTGTCTTCCTTCCTTGGAGAGAGAACTGCAAAAACAATAGCTATACAGAGCGGAAACAGCGTATCTCTTTCCGCTCAACAAGACTTCAATAATCAGTGCTGGAATGTAAACAGATATGTGACATGTAACAACTCCACACATCTGTAGCATGGAAGGAATGGAATTCCCAACATTACCTTGCAGCCCCTTTGCTTCCAGCATTTGAAACCTGAAATGGTAAATTAGACTGGCAGAAACATTGGAAATATGAAAATATTCTCTCTTGTCACAGAAGGCAAACTACTTTGTTAACACGTGAAACTTTTCTCACATGAGCAGTGCCTTTCACATCTGTCTAGAAAAATGTTTGTACACATATTAAATACTCAAAATTGAAATTGCTTTGCATATCTGCTGGAAATGGGCTTTAATAGCTTTTAATACATAGGAGCCTCTTAGGAAGCACACATGTTCACATTGACTATTAAATGCAGCAGAATATTTTCCCTCCATACAATTCTCCCTTCAAGAGAGAAAGTAGAAAGTAGATTTGACGCATAAGGAAGAGTTACCTGGTTACCTGTTCCCCTACAAATTTGATCCTGGCGTCTTAATATGTTTAGGAGGAAAAAGCTTCCTAATCCTATTTTGGCCATGTCATCAGGAAGCCGGTCTTGACTGACAGGCCATTGGAGCACTAGGGTGAAAATCTGGACACAGAAGTTGAGTTTTGTTTTTGTTTTTGCAAATTTTTGAGCTATTTTTACAGAAAATTGGCAAAATCTACATTGCCGACATGGGTTGCCATACACCTGGATTTCCCCAGTAATTCCCAGCCGGACACTGCTAACGATGACCGAATCCCGGCTATGTCTGGGAAATTCCAGACGTATGGCAACCCTATACTAGAACTATAGCAGGAAGCAAACAAAGAACAGATGTGAATTGGGGAATTTACGGGGAAATCAGTAACCCTTTTCCTTATTGTGAAATAATCTTGATGCGTTCCCAGGTGCTCATTGGTCTCCCAACCTGAGCTAATGAAGGTGGTCTTGGAGTATTGTGTTCAATACTCTCAAGAAGATGTTTCCAGAGGATCAACAGATCCAGCCTACAGCATGAGAACCAGGCAGAGGGCCTTCTCGGTAGTGGCACCCGCCCTGTGGAACCCCCTCCCACCAGATGTCAAGAGATAAACAACTACCAGACTTTTAGGAGACATCTGAAGGCAGCCCTGTTTAGGGAAGCTTTTAATGTTTAATAGATTATTGTATTTTAATGTCTGTTGGAAGCCGCCCAGAGTGACTGAGGAAACCCAGCCAGATGGGCGGGGTAATAAATAAATAAATATTGCAGTAATGCGGGCAAAGAACCATTTTTCCCCTGAGCTATCATTGTACCCTCATACTGTCATCCAGTTAAGCTTCTCTGAGTGGTTTCGCATCTTTCTATTTCTAACCAGAGATGTGGTGGGTAGATAGAGAAAAAGAAAGGGACCTTGGTTGGTACCTGGCTATGCTTCTGGGTTCGCTCTGGAGCAGGGTGGGGCCTATTGGGATCTCTTACTCACAAGTAGGACCCTGGCAAAGACACATGCGCGACTGGAATGTTCCCTCCCTCCTGGTCAATCGTTCAGCAGCTTCAAAAGCTTTCTTTAGTCCGAACATCACAGTGACTGATGCCAGCTGACATCAGCACACTTAGGGATTCGCAGAGTTTGCGCAATTGCGTAACAGAACCTAGCAACTCTTGCAGTTTGGCTAATCTACTTTATTTACATATAATACACTTGGAGCACTGCAACATGGCTCCCTCTCTCTCTAGCATCAGACAGCAAAGAAGAGAACAAAGGACAATAGTCCCACTTCAGGAATCACAGTAACACAAACATCCTGTTTCTATCACATCCAACTCTGTGGAATGAAAACATACACCATCATGTGATAGACAACAATCTCATGACAGCAGACAAGGGGAATGAATCTCCAACAGGGCCATTCCCCACATTACCTGTCCATGCCTTGAAGTCATTAGCCAAGGTCCTTTTGAGTCCCACAGCTTAAGGGTATAGCTGGGGCTATGCATAAAAAGGGCCTTTTCAGCAGTGGCCTCTGGAGATTTGTATGGGACCTACTTTAATCTCTTTCTAGCATCAGAGAGAAGTAATTTAAGTAGTTCTGTAAATATACTGCTTTGTGTTTTTAATTTAATTCATGCTGCAGAGTTATGCTCCTCTGTTGTTTTTAAAGTGGCTTTTTTGCTCCGTTTTTGCCCTGTATCTTATTTGCTGTATATTTAATTGTAATTATGATTATTTTAACCTTGTTTTTATCTTGCATGCCACCCAGTGAACCTCTGTGTTAGGGTGACCTATAAATATTTATTATTCATTCCAGCTGTGAAACAATGTTAAAGTGTGGAGAAGGGCTGGGCTATTTGAAAGCTGTCAGATGCTTCCAGATTTTGTTTAAACCGACCTATTATTTAAATTTAACCATATTTAGGTCACATCCCTCCCTTTGCCTGAGAGATGTCTTGAAGATCAGTGGTACTGTTAAAAGAAAGGAGTCCTATATGAACTTCTTCTTTTTACAAATGAATCACATTTACATTGCTTCCTGCCATCTCCTTTACTTTCTCCTAATACTGTATAATGAAAGTTATAGAACTTGCTGGTCTGCTCAGAAAGTAAAGGAAGGTCCAAGTTCACATTTTGAATGCTTTCCAGCTCTTTTTGTTTCATGAGATTGTACCAGGCGTTTAGCAAAGAATTTCTCTTAAGCAGTAGGGCCCATTCCCTTGCCCCCTCTATTTTTTCACCTTGGAAGCTTAGTTCCCTTCAGTGAGTTCTACCTGCAGTTTGAGATCCATTTTACTTCCATCTCAAAGCAGAAGATGGGAAAGGATGAGCTTCCCGAAAAGAATAAAAGTACTACGAGAGAGAAAACATATGAGAGTAGCAGAAAATTATTGCAAGCAAGAGAATTAGGGCTGTTGGGAGATAAAATATGTTTTAGATCAATTAACTGTGTGGCTTTTAACTGTTCTGTAATATATAAATTTTAATTTATTGAACCTCAATGAAGATACCTTTTTGAAGAGTCTGAAGGAAGGTGAAAATTCCCCTTCAGCCTGGGAGGAAATAAAAGCTTCCCCTCACTGTTGGAAGGAAATGCTCTCTCTTCATATCTCTTCTCTCATCAAATTTAGGGATATGGAATATTTCCAATTATAATAATACACCAGAGGCAAAAGTAGGTTCAGAAATGTACAGGTCCAAGGCCTCTCACTACTGTGAAAAAGTGTTGGCTTTAAAAGGCATGTTGACATATTTTAAACTGAGCACTGCCTGTGGTAGGAAGAAAGCCACCACGGCTTCTCATCGTATTTGTCCTCTTCTTTCAAGGAATCCATGATCCAGCCAGGATGCAAGGAGCCTTGTGTAGAAGCAGGATGCATTCCTGTGCACAAATCAGAGGGGGCTAAAGTCCCCCTTGCACCACAAGGGTTGTTCTGGAAGAATTTGCCATCTTTAGGAACAGTTTTCATGGGGGGTGTCAGGGAAAGCCCTGATCCCCAAGGCTAAGTGTGTTTGTGGAACACCACACATGGCCTCTTCGATCCTAGCCATTATATCCTCCCTCTGTATCATGTGGGCTTCTCCCCTTCACCACCATTTCCCCCCTTTCTTTGCAGAAATTCATTTTTCCTTTCCCCATTTTCTACCCAACCTCAATTACATAACACTCACCAACGCTGCCAGTTATATCCTCTGCTGGTTAGACCCAAGTAATAGGCCTAGTGGGCAGGAACTCTGGAGATTGGCTGGGGTTTGGAGGACATTGCTTGCCTTTCTTTGCTCTATTTTACATTCACAGAATTGACAAAGAGGAGGAAGGTAGAAGCACAACATCTCAGATTTTTGGAGTCATGCAGTGCAGAGAGAAGGGTGATATCAGATTAATTAGAACTGAGAGTTAGCATGTTGGAAAGAATTAAGGTATGCATGGAAAACGATGCCAAATTAGAATTGGAATTTTACAGCTGTCTAAGCATTCTTCTGAAGAACACAAATGCAGTACAATTTCACCATAATGTTCAGTATGGCTGTGGGTTTTTCTGATACCATGTTTCCATAGAGCATAACTTATAGCGGAGGTGGACAGAAGGTAGTTGATTTCTATTACAGTAGTTGATTTCTGGATGATTTTGCAGTATGTTGGATTCTGACTCTCAACTGTTTAACAATAGCAACAAAAAGAAGACACCCCTCCCCAAATTAGACTGTTAGAATTCCTGATTTGTAGTAACTCAGATGTAAATTTGCATTTGTACATGCATGTCCAAAGAACTGACTCCTGAGCCACCTTTTTGCATCTGGCTTCACTCCCTTCCCCTCTCTTAAGCCACTATTTTGCATCTGATTCTGGTTGATGGACCTTTGTGTGCTAGTAAAAAAAACAAAGAACACCCCACAAACCTCACATAGACAGCCTTGTATTTAAGCACTCAGCTGGTTACCACAGGCAACAAGGAACTGCATGCTGGCAAATGAGAGGACTAGTGGAGGGAGAGATGGAGTGCCCAGTAGGTTGCCAAAGGAGAGAATAAACAAGCTGGTTGCCAAAGGAAGGAAGCCCTCATCTTGACACCAGCATAGAACTGCCCATCCCCCAGTCCCCAACAAGCCAGGAATTTTGCAGACTAGGAACTTATGTATCTGATTGTAGGAAAGCCTTTATTTCCTAGCACAAGAGTTTCACAATATATAGGATGAAAAATAAGTAAGTGGGAGGGAGAAAAAAGTGCAGTGGTTCAATGTTGCCTTTAAAAAATCTCTGCTGTGCCAAACTCTCCAGATTTGCAATCCTTTTTGTGAATTGGTTCTTCTCCCCCCTTGGCATAGAGAGCCATCATCTGCCCCAGCTGCAACAAAACATGCCTGCCCCATATCAGTCTCTACAGATGCATCAGACGATGTTGCCTTCCGACAATTTGACTTCACTCCCAAAGGTGCACTCCTCCATTGTCTCCTGAGACAGACAGACTGGTGACTGGGAGCGGCTGCCGAGACCACATAACACCGGTCTTGAAAGATCTACATTGGCTCCCAGTACGTTTCCGAGCACAATTCAAAGTGTTGGTGCCGACCTTTAAAGCCCTAAATGGCCTTGGTCCAGTATACCTGAAGAAGCGTCTCCACCTCCATAGTTTTGCCCGGACACTGAGGTCCAGCACGAGGGCCTTCTGGCGGGGTATAAATAATAAATTATTATTATTATTATTATTATTATTATTATTATTATTATTATTATTATAGATGCCAACCAACTAACAGTAGGAAAGGATTAATCTAAAACTCTGCATTTCGTGTAACATATAGTTTGGCCCTTAGGGTTTGAGTGGGTGCAGTGCTTCTTCCCCTCCCCTCTCCAGCACTAATTTCTTCCCATTTCACCTTAGCCAGGGCTCACTGTTCTCACTATTTCCTTGTTAGAAATAGCTCTCACTATTTCCATGTTGGAAGCGAAGCTTGAGATGAGGGATCCTAAGGCTGGATCCAGAGCACAACCATTATCTCTTAATATCTGCAGTGGTTCTTGGAGTACGCCCTCCCTGGGTAGAATCAATTTGATTAATTTTCCCTTGCTCCAGCGTCTAATCTAATCAGCTCTTATCAAGTTAGAGCAATTATTATGGGCTCTTTTCATCATAGACCAGCTTTCCCCAGTATAGCTGTGGGTGGTTCATTCTGCAAGTTAGCAGCGCCCCTTGGCTTCTTGGAAAGTTGCCAGGGTAGCCTATGGGCTAATTGTAGTGCCTCATTGGTAGAAACTGTTGACCATTTATCCTGCCTGCTGACAATCGCCTGCCTGCTAGACTAATTCTTGTAGCCTTGATTTGGAATGCATGTCTAATGTGTTCCACTCGGACCTTCAGCCTTGTTCCATAATGTTACGTTTAATGGACTGTTTCAAAACTTTCATGTACAATTTGGTTGTACAAGGTAAATTACCACCCTGGTCACATTTTCCTAACAGTAAGAAACAACAGAATACAGATCTAACCCTCCCCCTCTCCCTGACTTTTACTGGTTTGCCCTTGGGCTGTTTTGGAGACAGCGTGGCTTTGGTCTCGGGGAGCAACATTTCCACTGTTTTAACTTTTTGAAGATTGCTGTTTTGATGTTGGTATTAATTTTGGAATGTCATTCCTAACTCTGAACCTTTGGGTTTGTTACTAAGTGGAGGAGAGGGAGGACGGACACTGTCATTATACAGATAAGGATAGCTCAAGCTGGCTCACCGTGCTTGTACACAGCAATATCCTGTGCCAGGCAGGCATGGCAATAAGTCATGTTGTGCCGCCTGCGAAGCCTTTTCTCCTCTTCCGAAAGGTTGCCACAAAATGTTAGATTCCAAAAGTTTCACTGATGCATCTGTTGCTGAAATGCTTTTAAGGTTTTTGCACTGAAATCATGAACGTTCACTGCCTCCTGCATAGCATCTGGTGCTGTTGGCTTCACTGGCATTGAAGTACAGGTCCATGCTGCTCTTTAAACTTAACATCCCGCATTGGCTCAGAAAACCCCACAGAATAATTTTTGCAGGTGTAGTCATATGCTTGTACAATTTTTCAAATACTTGTTCAGTAGTGTTTTTCCATGTATTTTCTCTTTCTTACGATTTATCTGCAAAGCATTCCTCTTTATCTTTTAATAGTATGCCTTGTTAAATTTAATGTTAATTCCTAATTGTGAACTAATAAAATCTGAACTGTGGCATCATGCTCGTTTTCTACTTTTGTAACCCCTTCCCCCCCAAAAAAGGTTATTTATTTGTGTTTCAGGGTTCTCAAACATTGCCTACTTAAACCCAGCTTCCTTCCTTTGGGTTCAGCCCCTTCCTCCCCCAAGCCCCCAAGCTTTCCCCTTTTAAAATTAATACTGAAAACATTTTGGGGTCCAGACTTTGCACTTTCTGCTTTCCATGTTTAGTTCTGCATTTTTCTCTATTGCTAATCAAGCCATTTAAAGGGGGGGGGGAGGTCCTCAGCTGATCCAGCCCTAAAAAAAGTAAAAGCAAGGCCACAGAGAAACCTTTGAGCAACGCAATATGAATTTAACTTTGTTTTAAACTGATGAAAATGATTTCAAATAGGATCTCAGGAACCTGATTGTTCCTAATAAAATCTAGGTTGTAACACTCTGTATTAAATAAATTATTATTGAACTATGCTCACCAAAAATATAGTTGATTACATGCTAAACTGCACAGACAGAAGTACATAAAAATGTGTACATGGCAATACATTTTATGCTTTAGGACCCAAATGGATCTGAATGCTCCTTAATTTGTGTTAAGTTGTTGATGCATTGAGTAGTTTCCCCCCTTCTCTGAGTTTCATGAAAGATCAGAGTTGGGAGAGACAGAAGAGGTAGCTTGGTGATTCCTACCTGACTTGCACCATTAAACATTACAGGAGGGGAAATTAAGGCATAGAGTTGAAGTCTGTTTTTTCTTTCTTTTTGTAAATCTTACTTTTGATGGCAAGGCAGCTCTGTCGCCAGTGAGTCCTGCTTTCGTAGACTCTCCCCCCTTCTGTAAAACAATGAACACATTCAGGCACAACTCATGTTTTCAGTTATTAAAAAACAGAGCCGTCTGTCTCTGCCTGTGACTTTAATCTTTAAGCCTTTATTCCCTGTACCCCACCCCCTCTTTCTTCCCCCAACCTTTTGTTTGTGAAGTACAGAGCTACAGGATATGTGGGCCCTCAGTTTTTTTTTATAAATGTATTGTACATTCTCTATGTGAGTACAGATGTTTATAACCCGGAGTGATGTTATTCCAGTGTTGGAGATGGTGGGAAGCTAACAAACACATTACTGGAGTCGCCTCTAAGCAGTGTTTTTGGCTTTTCATTCTTATTTAAAAGATTTGTGAGAACTTTATGGATTGATTAACAGTTTCTTGAGACTGTTCACTTGAAGAAACCATTTGTTTTAAAGGTGAGCAGTCCCTAGGAGTAAGAACTTGAACTTCTTGCACTGTAAATAAAGGTAGCAGATACTGTACATGTAGCTGCACAAAGGCCACACACTTTTTAAGGGTTGTGCTTTCAAGGTTGAACATTTACAATGTAGGTAAATGGAAAATTATTATTTCTATATTGCCGTTTCTGAGCATCCACAGTGCAGATTTTGTATCTGAGAACATGTATTTCCCTAGTTAATCTGTTAATTGCTGTGTGGAATGTGGTTGAGTTAATATCTCCTTGACATTGTTTGAGAGGAGCCCTCATGTTTCCTACTCAGCATCATAATTTTGCAAACCTTTTCCTCCTCAGTTTTGTTGAATATCTATCTATCTATCTATCTATCTATCTATCTATCTATCTATCTATCTATCTATCATCTATCAATCAATCATCTAGTAAGTAAATAAGTAAGTAAATTTTTATTTATATCCCGCCCTTCCCAGCCAAGACAGGGCTCAGGGCGGCTAACATCAAATACATTAAAACACAATCAAACAATTGATTGAAATGCAGCTTAAAAATTAGAATCAGGATAAAATTAAATGACTATCATCTATCTATCATCTCCTTTGGAGGCTGTGCACTCCTCCTTTCCTACATTGCCACATATCAAACCATATTTTAATTGAAAAAATGGAGAATAGAAGTATGGCCTGAATAGCAAACGTTCTCTTTTCAGACTTTATGCAGATCTCAAGTTGTGTCTTGGTAACCAGCTCATCTTTGATGCTGGTTAGTGGGTCCTGAGTTGTCTGATGTGGGTTGACTTACAACAGAGAAGGCCATATTCTTCTACAGCGTTTCACATCCATCTTTGGATGTAAGTCCATTTTAACTTTTAAGCTTTAATTGTGATAAAATACTATTTGTGGTCTTGTGAGTCATTTGCTTTTAAGTGTTAGCTGTTCAGGGCAGGCGATTTCCCCTTTCTGGTCCATCTAGGATAAATTCACTAAATGGAGTTCGCCCTATTTTCCTATACACACTTATTGGAAAACTTCACATAAATGTGATGTAAATTAAGACAATACAGTTAATAAAATTAGTTTTTTTCTAACCTATTTGCATTTCAGAACTCTTTTTTTTAAAGTTTCACTGAGTCACAGATGCCATTTATGGTCAGCTGTGTAAGGCCCAAGGTTAAATGCTAAGTTACAGTTAATTTTCCAAAGCATCGCATGAGCACATATGGTCTTGATACCAAAACAAAATACCTCCCAACAAGAGGACTGAAGCTTGAACTAATCACACTTCTGCTGAATATTCAGAACCAACTCAACAGGCCATAGGATAATCCTAAATTGCTCTGGATATGGCACATTCTCTGTTTGAGAAAGCGTGTGTTGGCTATGTTTTTAGTTTGTGTGCCATGCACAGGTGGCATTTGAAACAGGACTTTGGAGTACCTCAGTGATGATGCAAGTGACAAAGTAGGCAGCTGGATATAAAGATAAATTGATTAGAGTTCATCTTCAAACACACCCTGTGGCATAAAGTGCGTGTGGATGTGATTAACATGTTAGCCCCATTCCCTCCATTTCCGTTAACATACTGGAAACTGGCAGAAGTAAATGGCCAATATATGCTTCTGACCCCTGGTCAGCCACCATTGAATTGCCTTTTCTGCATCTTCTTCAGTTTAAACTGTTTGGGACAAATTTTGTTACTTTCCTCTGCATGAGGTGCATTGCTATTTTAGAAAACATTTTACACCCTTAACTCATTGATCCTCAGCAGATTCACTTGCAATCAAGTCCCATTGATTTTGGTGTGGCTTAATTTGAACACTGTATGTTTAGAATTGCAACTTGAATCTCATTTTTTTACTGTATTTCTAAACTCCTGAATTGATTCCAGTCTTTAAACCAGACTTCCTGAAACTTGGCCCTCCAGATGTTTTTGGCCTACAACTCCCATGATCCCTAGCTAGCAGGACCAGTGGTCAGGGATGATGGGAATTGTAGTCTCCAAACATCTGGAGGGCCGAGTTTGAGGAAGCCTGCTTTAAACCTTGGAATAAGGTGTGGTTTCTCTGTGGGATCCATAATGAAAGGACTATTCACACATGAAGATTTCAGGTGTTCACCTAAGATATTTTAAGTCTATACCTGTAAGTGTAGAATATGAGCATATCAGATGTGCATATTGTCCTTCTCAGGAAGACAGGATTAGATGCTTTGGTGGGCAGACGTGTGTTAGACTGTGTAATATGTGAAATGTCCCAAAGATAGAAAAAATATATAGATATGGGTCAATTTATGTTTGTGAAATAAAGACAAATGTTTTGTTTTGGAGGCTCGGATTTGCTAGAAATGAATTGCCATTGTGTTTTTGCACCTGGTAGGTATAAATCGGTCAGCTACATGACTTTATTCCTCTTCTTCCATGCCCTTGGGCTCATATGCTCCTCATTCACCTCAGTCACAAAAAGACATTATGGCCATAAATCCAGGCCTCATGCATGTGATACTAAACAATGGTTTAGCATTATGTGCAACATACCCACTGTTTTGGTATCGCTTTCCTATAACTTTTTCCATACTTGAGTTTGGAGTGAGAGTATAAAATTGACATGATTCAGGTAGTCACTTCTATAGGCTCGACATCTTACCCAACAGAGCTAAGATTCCATACTTGCAGTTTCATTAAAGTTGTCCAGTCCTGTTTCAAAACCTTATTTGTTTTGCCATGTGATGTTTATGTTTATTATTTTCCTAAAGTAACTGAAAATGAGGTCCTTTATTGCTCCAGTGGGCGAGAGGATGGTGACCAAACAGGACTCAAGAGGCTAAAATGTACCATTTAGAAAGATTTATTTTAAATGGTCTAGTGAATTCATTTCCATTTGTGAAAGATTTGAGCATAATAATCTCAAACAGCAACAGTTCCGTTATCGATGAATGAATATTTGGGAAGGGAAGGGAGAAAAAAACAGCATATGCAGGTAATGGTTATATGAGAAAAATAGGATATGAATTTGCAACTTAACTCTGCTGGGCTAGTAATATTTGAGAAAGGAGAATATATGGGCTTGAACGTCAACGGGAGCAGAGATTAAAGAGCCATCAAGGCAGTGACATCACATAACATCCCCACCACAAGTGTATTTTAACACCTATTGCTTAGAGGTTATTTTGTTCAAACAACAACAGTGGTCTGATTAAAAGCATTGCTTTAGGATAGGTTTTCAGTGAGCTTTCAGTTAGGATATTTAGTTAACGTTCAGCAGCGTCTTAAGGTCATTGGGCGCCCTGGTGCAGATCCCACTCTTTTTTTTTTAAAAAAGGAAAGCTCCTAGTGCCCCTGCTCCGCTCGTTTACCTCTCTCCTCCGAGCGGCGCGGCTGGCGGGCGTCCAGGAGGAGGGAAAGGGAGGCCGCCACGCAGCTCCCCCACTTGCTGGGGCACCCCTCAGCGCCCCTCGGCGCCCTGGTGCCCTGCCGCCCCGCGCCACTAGGGCCAATGGGCGAGCCGCCCCGGTTAACGTTCATGTACATTTGCTATTTAATTTTGCACTATCAATTCTGATTGGTTGCTACTTTTTTGTTAAGGCCATTTGCATTGAATTCTAGCAATGATTTCAGATCTTTGGAATGGGTTATTTTGTTACAAATTTCCATACTTAATCTGCTATGAGACGAATGGTGTGCAATTGAGGTACTTGGGGTTTCAATTGTTCATGGAGGTAAGTTCAAGTGAGTGTAAAAAGCCCACTACATCCAGATAGCATTGGCATGCCTTGATTAAAGTTCTAGTTATAACTCCAGTTTTGATGAAAATGAATTATTTTTTCCCTATGGAAAGAGGAAATGCTGTGATTTGTTCTGCATACTTTGACTCATGTTTCTTTCTTCTACCCATAAAAAGTCATGTGAGTTTAGCTTGCTGCGTATGCTTATTCTAGTGGATTGAAATTTCTTTTAATAATAATTTAAATGATAGCTTATTTGGGAGAATCTACTATATATTTTGAAAAGTAGTTTGTCTTTCTGTCCATCCGCCTCTTCTCTATAGCTACTTGAGATACTGTCACCCAACTCAGCATGATGGTTCCTGAGGTGGGGACAGCAATCATTGTTAATAATGGTCCACCACTCACCATTTTGAATAAAGATGGCAGACCAAAATTAGGGATGTTTGGAGTTGTAGTCTATCAAATTCTGGATTGCCACAGATTCCCCATCTCTGCTTTTAACGTCCTGAATCCCTGGCCTACCTGGCAGCAATTCCCGCTAGCATATACAGTATGTCAAGTCCAAAGTTCAACAGTCAGGAAAAACGGTCCAGGGGTCAGTCCACATAAGCAAAATCCGAAGTCTAACGGATAGGAAACACAGTCCAGAGTCAATCCAAGTAAGCCATGTTCAAAATCCAGTAGTCAGGAAATACAGCCCAGAATCAACCCTGAAGCACAGTCCCATAGCCGTCTTGGAGTATCCAAGCTGAAGTCTATCCACGTAGGCAGATGAACAGATCCAGCACCTCAACTCTACTTCCCAGAGCGTACTTCCTGCTTCTACCTACACCTCAGAGTCTGCCTTGTTCATACGGTAGAGACGGAGGCCTCTTTGGTTCGGATGAGGGGTCCTGCTCTTCTGGTCCCTGCGCACTGACCCCCATCCTCTTGCTGTCCTCTGTCATCCCATGTGTACTTTCCGTAACTCCCAACCTCTGCTTTTCCATCCCCAGCTTGCCCCGTTGGATCCCAGTCATGGCTGGGATCCTTCTCACTGTTGTCCTGCCAGTTCCTGGCACTTAAGGAACACTAGTGCAGAACCCTGTCATTTTGGTAGGTGGGATGCATGTGAAGGGAAAGCCTCCATCTTGAGTGATTCTGTCACCAAGTGCAGCACTTCTGCTGTGCCCTTAGGAGTGAATGGGAGCCATTCACCTATATGTGAGAAATGCGAAGTTTGCACTGTGGCACTTTTGGCTTGGGGACAGTAACTGGAGCCCAAGATCCCACAGTATGCAGCCCCCAGAAGGTGGCTCATGAGGGGATGTGGTTGTTGGCTTGAAAAAGATTCCCCATCCCTGATTTAGGGCTTTACAAGACAATGTTGGCCAGGAAAGCTATAGAAAGCTACTGTGCCTTGTTGTAACGTTAGGAGTCAACGTAACTTCTGGCTATCTAGAAATACTTTACGGCAATTTTCTATTCAAGGGTTTCTCTAATCAAATATCTTGACTCCTGTGGCAATCGGTGTTGGGTTTTTGTAGGAAGCAACACAGAAATTAAGGAGTGACTGATTCCCTGATGTTCACCCCTGACATCCGGCCACCAGGGTTTAGTGACACCTTCCATATGGAACAGCATGCCTCAAAATACTTAAGGGATGCTGGAACCACATTGGGAGTTCCTGTTTCTTTTCAAAATGTTGTCTGTCCAAAGCTCTGGTATCTGGTTTTGATACATGATTTGCATTCGTTTACAGAGGGTTTTTTTCATGTATAGTTCATGCACTCTTGGCCCCCTCCCTTTAGTGTGGAATTTGGAAGGTTTGCATATCCTGGAAAAATCTTCCTTGTTCACCCCATCAGCTCCCCAAAGGTACCTACAAAAATCCTGTATAGCTTGTAGTATCTCCCAAGGTGTTACTATATATGAAACAGAATAATTTACGTACTTCTGAATGGGGATTTGGAGCAAAAAAAAAAAAAAGTTAAGAGAGGGTGGCGGTGGAAGTTTCGTACGCACTGCATGAAACAGACAATATTTCCTGAAACAGGAGATATTAACCTCAAAGAATTTAAAATAAAATATTTATTTTATGATTTTTTTTTAAAAAAACCTTTAGTATAGAAGGAGAAAAGGGTAGAATAGTCAGTCTTTTTATCCTAAGTGCAGATGAAATTGATTAAACCTTTTAAAACTCGCCTCAGTCCACCCGGTTTATTAATTGAAGAATTTCCTCTTTCCCCAGAATGGGAAGTGCATATTAAAACAGCTTTGCCCCCGAATAGCAGTGATACTTGAGAACAGCACATTTTCTCTTCTGTGCTAGAGGAAATCCTAACATGGTAAAAAGCCATATATATTTTAAAATACATTCAAGGAAATGCTATTTCATTTTCTTGTAAAGCATGAAATCAAATTATAGCCCATGGCCCACAATTATTTTATTTCTACATTTTGAATTCCATTTTCTGCCATTTGCAGTGCCTGTGAAAAGGGCTTGTGCTGTTTGTGCAAAGAGAACTAAAGAGATTACCTAAACAAAAACAAAAAAGAACACAGCAGTAGCTTAAATAGGCAAGTAGTCAGAATGTTGTGCTTATGTTCAATCCTCTTGTGACATGTGAAACCTTTTAACTCATTCTCACTTGGACCCTCTTCCCTTTTCCTCTACTCGCTCAATTTTTATTGTGTTTGGAGATCAAGGCATGTACAGTTTTTGATATTGATAGATACTGATGGAGCAGTCTGATCATGTGCCAAGCTCAAGGCACCTCTTTTAGTTTTCATTTTTAGGGGGCAAAAGTTCATATGCTTTGAAATGAGTAGCTGGAAATTCATCTTTGGTGTTCGCATGCACTTATAAAAACACCTGGACATACAACGCATGCCTGGAGTATTGTAGTCTAACTGTTCTAGTTGTGTGCAGCAAACCTATTAAAAATAAGTAACAATTCTTACGATTCCAAGAAATGGAAGGGGAGGATTCCTATTATATTATTATTTATACCCCGCCCATCTGGTTGGGTTTCCCCAGCCACTCTGGGCGGCTTCCAACAGAAAAATGAAATAAAATAATCAATTAAACATTAAAAGCCTCCCTAAACAGGGCTGCCTTCAGATGTCTTCTAAAAATCTGGTAGCTGTTTTTCTCTTTGACATCTGATGGGAGGGCGTTCCACAGGGTGGGCGCCACCACCGAGAAGGCCCTCTGCCTGGTTCCCTGCAACTTGGCTTCTCGCAACGAGGGAACCGCCAGAAGGCCCTCGATACTGGACCTCAGTGTCCGGGCAGAACGATGGGGGTGGAGACGCTCCTTCAGGTATACTGGACCGAGGCCATTTAGGGCTTTAAAGGTCAGCACCAACACTTTGAACTGTGCTCTTTTATGTAGGGTACCAGTTCTACTGGAAAGACACGTGATTGGTTCTGTCCATGTGGGTTAAATATTTATTATTATTATTATTATTATTATTATTATTATTATTATTATTACCTGCCCTTAACTCTAAGTTACCAGGTCAGGTCACAACTGTTTAACTATTAAAACAGTTTAAAACAAATTGCAATCACAAGAATAGAGTGGGTCTTAGAAATATATATCTTGGGCTTCAAAAGGACAGGGTAAAGTGATGCATCTTCAACATACAATGAGAACTGTATAGTGAAGGTTCCAGGTGTACCTCTGGGAGGAGAGAATTGCACAACTTATGAGCTGCTATAGAGAATACTTTGTCCTGGGCCACCACCAACACAAGATTCTCAGGGCAGTGGATCTACCAAGAGGGCATCTTAGAGCTCTGCAATGGGAAAACCTATAGAAAAGTGTCTTTCACAAACCCTTTCCAGACATTATAGGGTAGTGTTAATCTGCAGAGGGTAGGGGGTGGGGACAAATATTGCTTTAATGGCTTAAATGTGGTCCTCCAGATGTGCTTAAATGTGGTCCTCCAGATGTGATGGGATTCCACCTTCCATCACTCAGTTCCAGGCTAGCCATGGACTGTGGCAGAGTTTTCTATTCCATATGAAGGGGCTGCATGTTAGCTGTCTTGTTTTCTGCCGTTTTAGAGTCCCAGGATAGGCTGAGGCACTTACTGATAGGGCAGAGCTCACACTCCAAAGGCAAGGCAAGTCTGGTTGTCTGTTCAAATCTGGTGAACAAGTCAAGTATGCTGCTGCCAGATCTCAATCAAAGTTGTAAGGAAAGGCAAAAGACCAATACTGGCTAGGATTGCTGAATTGCCAATGTTGGGAAAGATTATCTGTAAATACATTTCACTTCTCTGATTATGCCTTGTGACTCACTCTAGTGAGTTGATAGGTTTTTGTTTTTAGACTGCAGATGCATCCCAGGGTGAGCGTCTGTTTGTTTGTATGTATGTATGTATTTATACGTGTCAGGGCTGTGATGGGCAACCTTTTTCAGGTCAGGGGCTGCACTTGGTTTGCAGGACCTGCTGAGGGCTGGAGGCCAGCAGAGCTGGGATCAGAGCAATGTTCAGAGCCACCTAATTAATGTAAGAAATGGCAATAACTTATATCACAGTGAATCCTAAAGCTATAGCCATCTATTTGTGTGGGTGGATGGTGTGCAGTCATGAAATAGCTATTCATTGCCGTTTCTAGAAGGTGTAATAGGTCTGACAGCAACTCTCTTATATTGGAGAGGAAGTGTGCTGCTGACTCCTATTTGAAAGGAAATCTACAAAGTATGCTTAATGTCTGCTTGCAGTGGTTATAAGTTTGGAGAAAAGCCTGCTCTTTCCACCTTTTTGATATATAGACTATATGGAGGTGTGTGTTGTAGAGATCCCAGCCTCTGGTTGGTTGTTTTAAACTATAAAATACTCTTAATTCAAAAACTGTAGCTGAATCTGCGTTTTGAGATCTTTTGGTCTAACTTTCCTGGGAAATAGCTCATAGGTTGGAAATCCCCCCCAATAGATTCATGATGTTTTTGTTTCTAGAAGATTTTCCCAATTTGTAATTGGTTCTATCTGATCATGGCTGGTGTATGCACAGTAGATTGTAATCGTTTTCTTGTTCAGTGATGCTTTCATGTATGCAGATCACTCTTCTGCATGTCTGCTTCATTCAGATTCATTTTGAGTCCCACTTGTCTGCCTTTGGTGGTTTCTGAAGAACTTTCTCATCTCTCAGATCACTTTTTATCTATATGGAACAATATCCTCTGAAAAACTGAAACAGTTCAGTTACTCTTTTTATTCCTTTTCCCCACAGTGTCTTTGGAAGATGTTCTCTCAGCAAATTGTGCAGGTTTATGGTGAGATAGCATCGCCTTGTTTTATTCCTGTCATTGTTTCTGATGTCCCTACCGCTGCGGCTGTGATAGTGTTTTCTTACCTGAATTAAAAGCCTTCTGTTCATGAGATTATATGCATAACAGTGCGGTGTTATATAGGTTCATCTTCATATTTTCCTTTGTTGTTTAAGTCCTTAATACCTGCGGGAAATCTCAGATATCTTTGTAATCTTTTATTGTCATAAATATGCTTTGGCAGTGAGTTCTTTACCCACTTATTTCATGTTAGCCAGGAGTTCATAAAATGTTACTTCGTAGAAACCCCCTCCTCTACAAGCACTCTCCTAGGAATGTCAGCCTCTAAGTGGACTCCATTGTCTTTCTTGACAGGGGTGTGGGAATTGCTATGTATCTGTGAAATCTGGAATAGAAAAAAAAATGGACCTGGTTCCCCATGCTTGGCTTATGCCATAATAAATTTGCCAGTCTTTACAGTAGCACAATACTTTTTGTTGTTGCTGGAGACTAAGAGGCTACCCCTTTGGAAACTGACCCTTTGTTGTTGTTGTTTAGTCGTTTAGTCGTGTCCGACTCTTCGTGACCCCATGGACCATAGCACGCCAGGCACTCCTGTCTTGCACTGCCTCCCGCAGTTTGGTCAAACTCATGTTCGTAGCTTCGAGAACACTGTCCAACCATCTTGTCCTCTGTCGTCCCCTTCTCCTAGTGCCCTCAATCTTTCCCAACATCAGGGTCTTTTCCAAGGATTCTTCTCTTCTCATGAGGTGGCCAAAGTATTGGAGCCTCAGCTTCACGATCTGTCCTTCCAGGGAGCACTCAGGGCTGATTTCCTTAAGAATGGATAGGTTTGATCTTCTAGCAGTCCATGGGACTCTCAAGAGTCTCCTCCAGCACCATAATTCAAAAGCATCAATTCTTCGACGATCAGCCTTCTTTATGGTCCAGCTCTCACTTCCATACATCACTACTGGGAAAACCATAGCTTTAACTATACGGACCTTTGTCGGCAAAGTGATGTCTCTGCTTTTTAAGATGCTGTCTAGGTTTGTCATTGCTTTTCTCCCAAGAAGCAGGCGTCTTTTAATTTCGTGACTGCTGTCACCATCTGCAGTGATCAAGGAGCCCAAGAAAGTAAAATCTCTCACTGCCTCCATTTCTTCCCCTTCTATTTGCCAGGAGGTGATGGGACCAGTGGCCATGATCTTGGTTTTTTTGATGTTGAGCTTCAGACCATGTTTTGCGCTCTCCTCTTTCACCCTCATTAAAAGGTTCTTTAATTCCTCCTCGCTTTCTGCCATCAAGGTTGTGTCATCTGCATATCTGAGGTTGTTGATATTTCTTCCGGCAATCTTAATTCCGGCTTGGGATTCATCTAGTCCAGCCTTTCGCATGATGAATTCTGCATATAAGTTAAATAAGCAGGGAGACAATATACAACCTTGTCGTACTCCTTTCCCAATTTTGAACCAATCAGTTGTTCCATATCCAGTTCTAACTGTAGCTTCTTGTCCCACATAGAGATTTCTCAGGAGACAGATGAGGTGATCGGGCACTCCCATTTCTTTAAGAACTTGCCATAGTTTGCTGTGGTCGACACAGTCAAAGGCTTTTGCATAGTCAATGAAGCAGAAGTAGACGTTTTTCTGGAACTCTCTAGCTTTCTCCATAATCCAGCGCATGTTTGCTATTTGGTCTCTGGTTCCTCTGCCCTTTCGAAATCCAGCTTGCACTTCTGGGAGTTCTCGGTCCACATACTGCCTAAGCCTGCCTTGTAGAATTTTAAGCATAACCTTGCTAGCGTGTGAAATGAGCGCAATTGTGCGGTAGTTGGAGCATTCTTTGGCACTGCCCTTCTTTGGAATTGGGATGTAGACTGATCTTCTCCAATCCTCTGGCCATTGCTGAGTTTTCCAAACTTGCTGGCATATTGGGTGTAGCACCTTGCTGGCATATTGGGTGTAGCACTGACCCTTTAGCTTGCTTTAAAAAAAAAAATAAGAAAAGTAGGGTCAGTAAATAATACCTATCAAAAATGTTTGCTTTCCCCCACATGATTTAGGAACGGAGTTCCATATTTGTGGGCCATCCCCTGCTTCTTCCATTGTCACAACTTTCCATTCCTGGCGTGCAGTTGGAAGGATATGCTTGGTCTGATTCGGAGATTGGCAGTTTCCCATGACATTTTCCACCCTCTTAGGCTTGTGGAGATGTTCATAATACAGTTGAGCTAGAATAACGTAAGCTTCTAATATTGCAAATTTCCTATACAAAAGCAAGCCCTGTGTAGGAATTTTGTAATGGCTGAAACAACCCTTGGTCTGTAGCGGTGTTGAGGGGGAAATCAGGATGTTATGCAGTGTTCATGCCTCAATGCTTCTGCCTTAATTCCTTTCAGCCATGCTGGTCAAGATCCAGTTAACATTGATGCAGGAATTATAGCTAGCACTATTCATTGTTTATGAAACACCTCTGCATTTCAGATTGTTTAGCAGTCACTGTTTCAGGTAAAGTGGTTCTTCTTTTACATGTTGGAAACCAAAGCTGAGAGATAGTGACAGCTAAAACTATACAAATTAGTTCAGGATTCACTTAAGCCTGATGCTGGCAGTTTACAGATCCAATGTGGTTTGGTTTTTGTGAAATTCACATTACAACACATCGGTTTTATGGAATGATTTGATTAATTTTATCTGATAAATCAAAACGCCTCAATTCTTAAGGGCTTCAGTTTTGAGTATAGTTGTAAGCTTGCTATGGTATAATCAGCAACGGTTTTATCTCTCGAAAAAGCCAACCTGTACCCACTATATGCCAAAACATATGCTGTTGTATCAGGCATTATTTGGACATTGCTACAATTAATAGGCAGCTGAATTCTAAGTTTAATGTAATTCATTAATGACATCAAAGTAACATAAAATACTCCACAATGTTACAAATAATGAATACTAGGTACTTCGAAAAAAACATTTTAAAAGCACCCAAAATATGTAATTCATTTTTGCAGCACTTCAGTATGCAGAATGGTATATAATAATTTTCTTTAACCTCATAGCCCTGTGAACTAGGTAAATGTTGCTGCTGCCATTTTAGAGAAGGACAAGTTTCTCTTGCAGTCACAGGTTGACGCGAAACATTATAATCTTACTGCTTAAAATTAATGCTCCCCCAGTTTATGTAGATTTCTAGCATTTAAATGAGAACAGCTTTTAATGATTAGCCAAAGAGCGGTTTCACATTTTAACATGTTGAAGTTACTTGTTTTCTCATGAGTTAGTAAATAATGCACCGTGACCCATACATCTGCTTGAATCACTGCATTGTAGTGCCCCAAAGATAATCGGAAAACATGGTGTCAGCCTGTTAAATGCACACGTGAAGCCATCCGAATGTTTGATAAGATGGAAATAGTGCTTCATTGCTTTGATTTTGCTTCACCAGTAAAATATGGTCAGATACATTATGCTGATTGTGTATCTTGCCCAAGTGCTCCTCAGCTTTGATTACTACAGTGTGCTGCATTTTAATGCACTTTTAAGCTGAATTTTTTGAGCTCATGGACATTCTAAATGAGTGTGTATGGATATGGATAGCTGATTATATCAGGTAAATAAAGTAAGCCAGGAAAAAGCAAGCAAGCTCTTAAATGCTGATGGTAAAGGAGAAGATGAAAGAAAAACAACTATGGTAAATCACGTTTCTTGAGCATAACCTTTTTTTAAGCATAACTTTTAGAATGTTGTTGTTAAGGATATCATTGTTAAGACAAGGGAAGCTGTCTGAAACTGTTGTTAAAATGCTTTATAATTCAATCCATATCATATAAAGCAGCACACCTTTTGAATAAGGCTATGACACATAACTACATTATGCCAGTTCAGAGGTGCATATCTTAAGCCAAGATGTAAATGAGTGTTGTGAATCTGAGTGAACAGATGAAGGGGGGGGGAACCCGACAGGAGGACATACAGTTCCAAAATCTCCATAACTGAGGGCCATGGCCAGTGTTTGGTCCCTGCTGAAGAATACACATATTTTGACACAGCACTATTAAGTTTGGTGGCTGGAGGCATTGGAAGGGAGGAGGTTTGAAGTAGCCTTAAGACAAGGGATCATAAGAACCATCTTATTTAGTTTGCTCTTGTGCAGTTCTAGTCTCATGAGGGCGGGAAAGCGAGAGTTGCGCTCATTGGCCTTCCCCTTCAGTTATCTTCCTAACAGCCCGCCTCTTGCAGCCCTCAATGTGCTTGAACTGCACTTCTGCAGTGGTGAGTCTGTTCTACCCATATTGGTTCTCCAGTTAGGGATCTAAATTATTTGGGGAGCCACCATAAGTAAAGCAAGTCCCTCAGAGCAGAAGTTCAGCCTGGACTTGTGGGGGGGCTGCAGGGACATGCCGTTTGGGATTATGATGGAGGAACGGGGCCAGCAAGCAGGGCCCCCCACTCTGTGAACATCTGGAAATTATTGAATTGGGTAAACAGCTGGTGCATACTCTCGACTCCATATTATTGATCCAATTGCCACCCCTTTAAGTTGAATCTAATAAGGAGTTTTTCATGGTATGTGAGAAGAATTTGACAGTGGTGTTTTAGCTGTTGTGGAGCGTTGCAGCATTTATAGCACATTTTTAAGTCAGAGCTATCAGATTGCTTTTTTTAAAAAAAAGTTTAAATTGTTCAGTTAAAATTATGTTGGGTCAGTGTGGTTCTGAAATAAGATGAGATATATTGTATTTTTTAAAATTTAATACTCTGTATCAAAATTAAATTTTGATTTCTGTTTTCTTTGTTTAATTATCTTCTGTCCTAGTGTTATCATCATTTAAATATCTAGATAATGCAGAATGTTCACTGTGGAATTTTATCTAAGCCACCTGTTTTCTTTGGTTATAACAAATATGGGTGGTGTTCGCAGTCACAATTTTACTGTCTTAAACTTTAGAAATTTGACACTGATTTCATTTTTTATTTATTTCAGGGGCTCAGATAATTGACCTGATGATGCTTGTGATAGACGTAACAAAAGGGATGCAGACTCAGTCAGCAGAGTGCTTGGTGATTGGGCAAATTGCATGTCAGAAAATGATCGTGGTTTTGAACAAAATAGACCTTCTTCCAGAAAGTAAACGACAAGCTGCTGTTGAGAAGATGTCGAAGAAAATGCAGAAGACCTTGGAAAATACTAGGTATGTAACCAAGTGAGCCATGTATGCACATGAAAAAAAGAGTCAGAATGAGCCATGTTCTGTAAAGAAAATCACTAAATCAAAGCTATCCAGGATAGTAGCCACAGCTCGAGGGATTGTGTGTGAACATGTTCTGTAGATGACTGTAGTTTTCACATGCAACCTTTCAATGGAAATGATTGAGAGCTATCCCACAGATGAAAAATGCCCTTTAATGGCTTGATCAAAATGAAATCTCCTGCTTTGAAGGCTTAGTTAACACTTTTTTTTTCATACGGTACTTTGGAAAAGAGCTTGCAAGTGTGTACATATCCAGCTATAAGGTGTAGTATTGTGGCTGCCTTTGCATGGGTGTTAAATTGTCACTTATTTATATGTCTTGTTACAGAGACAGGTTAGTTTGCTATATTCCTGACCTGCTGCTCTATTAGTGCCTTTAGCATCTGCATCAGGAGATACAACTTTATTTTTCTGTGAAATATCTACAGAGCCACTGTCCGGCGGCAGGTTGCTTATGCAGGGAGCTTCTATTGTTGAGGTCATGGCTACAAGTGGGTACATAGACTGGATTTTCCCCTCACAAGGTCACAGCATAGAAAGATTGCAAAGCAAAGCACAGGAATCTTCATTCTTCACCTGCTATATTCCTTCCCCTTCTTAAGTTCAGAGAGTTTCAGCAGAAATAAATAGGCCATGCATTTTGAATACTGAATGTTTGACAAGTACAAGAGGACAAAATAAGTCGGCCATACTAGGTTGCATAAACCATCTTATGTCTTACTCTGATTGCAGGATAGTGTCTTTTTGTTCCACAAAACAATCTGAAACATCTTACTGTTTTATCAGTCTCTCTGTTGTCTTTGCCCTGTTTCGTTTTCATCCGTATACCATAAAGGTCACCGAGTTGAATTTCTATTTGCAGATTTGATAGAGACAAAATCCCATCAGTTTAAACTGTCCTTCAAGGTAGTTGCTGGAGGGCAAACAAATGTAAATAAGCTGCGATTTTTGTGTGTGTCAACCTGTTTTATAGTATATTCCTCTTTATTTTGTTATTCTTTGGTAAGTAAATACTTTCATATTTGCTCTCAGCTATCTTAAAATTTCAAAGCTCTAATTTCTGATTGACCTCAAAATGCATGGTATTTTTTTTTTATAGTTCTGGCTGTTTGTAAAATCAGTCAGGTAATATAATATCACTGGCTTCAGTATTGGGTAAGAATGTAATTTCAGTAATAAGGTCCATGAGATTGCAAAAACTGAGCAGAATTATTATTTTACAACAAAACCAAGTGAAGGATTTCCTGAAATGTTATTTACTTGCTAGAAATTTTGGTTTACAGTACATCTGTGATACATCTGTTTGAACATAATGGCAACAGATGTTCAGCTGAGGGGAATATTCAGGTGAGTTGTACTTGTGAAACTGAATACTTATACTTGAGATTATCCTTTCTCTATAATTTTGTCCCCGGAAAATGAAAAAGGATTTTCTAGCTTTTACTTGAGTTGATATTACTGCTACTATTTGACACTGGGATAAATATGAAACCTTTCTATAAATCAAGAGAAAATGACCACTGTAGAGGTCAACACCCTTCAACACCCAGATAGACTGAGGATTCTGACTGTAGGGTTGACAAAAGCTGGAAGTATATAGCAAGGATATAAATGTCATATTAAAAATCCTCTCACCCTCTTCTCTGTTAAACCTTTGTAGCCCTTTGAACCTCATAATTTCTCAGAAGCCATTTTACCAGGCCTTCTGGCATATCTTGGAAGTTAAAGTGCAAGTGTGTTCTACAGAAAAAGAGCTCATAAATTAGAATGCTTGATCTTCCTTCCTCCATTATTAAAACTCAGGGTCATGCAATCTCATATTTTACAGGTGATCTCTGTCTTTTTGATTAGGAATATGATTGTTTCCATCACCAAACCAACATTTGGCCAGCAGGAATTTCTGAAACATTCCTGATTCTTAGTACGTAAGCCAGCAGCACCAGGGCTTATTGGAGTGATGTAGTCATAGCTGTCAAGTTCTCCCTTTTTTAAAAGGGAAATTCCCTTATGCTGAATAGACTTCCTCGCGAGAAAAGGGAAAACTTGACAGCTATGGATGTAGTTGTGCGTAGTCCTGCTGCTCACACTGGTCAGGATGGAAGCTTAGGAGATGCCTCCCTGCCTCTACCTACCAAGTTTAGTGCAATGATCCTGTGTTGCCTAAGTGTTACCGAAACCTGTTAGTTTAAGAACCTTGGAGTTTATACTAGCCGACTAGCTTCAACCATGCTCCAATAAAGGTGGATGCAATAACAGTAGCTGTATCAAAAGCTTAACAGTTTGCTTAGAAAGCTCCACGTCTCGCTCCCAATTCCCACAGCCATTATCTCTCCCACCTCCTTTAAGTGGCTTGTGAAGGAGTAAGGGCAAAGCCTTTCTTGGGCTGGTTTTTAAACTGGATTTTATTTTCCTTAAAAAAATTGTATTTCTGTGTTATGTTAAAATACTTTAGCAAGCTGCCGCATTTTTCTCTAGGGTGTAACCAATTGCCTTATTTATAGATTATAATGTAAGGATTTTTTCCAGGACTGATTGGATGCTTTTGTTTGGGGAACATGCCCATTCCTCTGAAGTTTGTGGATCAGCCCACTTGCACGAGACACCCGGATTAGTTTTTAGTAAATTTATCTTTACTTCTTAGCCACACATCTAGTACTCCTTTTAGTGATTCTGCTCTCTTCTGGGACTAGCCCATTAAAGATGCTTGGATGTGAAGGCTGGATTAGATACTGCAGGAAGTTAGACTAGCTGCCCTTTTGCCCTGCAGTTTTGTGGTTCTTATAGTTGCCAGTTTTGGCTCTTTGAGTGAGCTGCATATATTTATACACAAAGGGCTCCTTTCTCATTCCTTTTGAATGCATGTAGGCTCTAATGAATGTATGGGGGCTGCGGATGAATGCAGAGAGGCACTTAAGGACTTCCAATGAGTTGAACGGATTATTTGCTAAAATAGTAGTGATACAATCCATGCTAACAGAGAAGCATAGCATCAAGCCAGATTCATATCATGCAGAGGACAGGAATAGGAATTGCATCCTCCTTGGCAACCCGCAGGCGACTTCATTACTGTGCACCATGAATTGTAAAGCTGGAAAGAAAGTGGTGGCATTCACTCAAAGTCTCCTTGCACTGAAGCAGGATCCTCTGAATCTATATACATCTTAGACCAGGGGACGTCTAGCGTTTTGACACTAGGGCTTATAATGTTTATGTAGGTGAGAACATTTTTCACGCAGGGACCTTTTCAAGCCCCTGTAGCACTGCAACGTGGAAATCTGCACCTGCTGAAACCCCTTTTAAAGGTAAAGGTAAAGGGACCCCTGATCATTAGATCCAGTCGTGACCGACTCTGAAGTTGCGAGCTCATCTCGCGTTAGTGGCCGAGGGAGCCGGTGTACAGCTTCCAGGTCATGTGGCCAGCATGACAAAGCCGCTTCTGGCGAACCAGAGCAGCACACGGAAACGCCGTTTACCTTCCCGCCAGAGCAGTACCTATTTATCTACTTGCACTTTGACATGCTTTCGAACTGCGAGGTTGGCAGGAGCTGGGATTGAGCAACGGGAGCTCACCCCGTCGCGTGGATTCGAACCGCCGACCTCCTGATTGGCAAGCCCTAGTCTCAGTACGGTAGCTCTAATGTTCAAAGTTTGGTCTTCCCTGATTTGATGGTGGGCCAGTTTGGATATAACGCTGAATCAAAGTGTTGTGCAGTAGTAGTTCTTCTGAACCAGCGTTTCTGCTGCTTACTGTAATGGTGCAAGGCAGGGAGGTGGCAAGGTCAGGACTGTGTTGCTGCATTGCTGGGTGTGCTGGATTGGCTGTGTCCCTGTACCATCATACACACACACACACACACACACACACACACACACACACATACACACACCCTATTTTTCCGTCTATAAGACTCCCCCATGTATAAGACTTTGATTTAAATTGGGGGCTCCGATTTAAGAAAATGGGGGAAATGTATCCGTGTATAAGACACCCCCAAATTTTTGACATTTTTTTAAAGGAAAAAAACCTAGTCTTATACATAAAAAAATACAGTATATATATTTCATTTTACAACAAACAACAAACTCTTAAAAATCAAGTTATTACATATATCCTATTTTGACTCCCCTCCCCCTCTTTCTGTGGTTCCTTATATTTATAATATTTTTACTGCATTTCCACATTAAACCTATTTATTATTTAACACATATAATTAATAGTTATTTAATATCACTGCATGTTTTTACATTAATCCTGCTAATGTCTTAATCTCTTTGAAATATTTTTGTAAACATTCAACAAACGATTTCCACTCTATATTAAAAACATTGTCATCTTGATTTCTTATTCTTCCTGTCAGCTTCATTGTTTCTGCATAGTCCAATAGTTTCCTTTGCCATTCCTTTTTTGCCTGGACGTTTAATAATAATAATAATAATAATAATAATAATAATAATAATAATAATTTATTTATTATTTATACCCCGCCCATCTGGCTGGGTTTCCCCAGCCACTCTGGGCGGCTTCCAACAGAAAAATAAAACACAATAATCTATTAAACATTTAAAGCCTCCCTGAACAGGGCTGCCTTCAGATGTCTTCTAAAAGTCTGGTAGTTGTTTTCCTCTTTGACATCTGTTGGGAGGGCGTTCCACAGGGCAGGCGCCACCACCGAGAAGGCCCTCTGCCTAGTTCCCAGAAGGCCCTCGGTGCTGGACCTCAATGTCCGGGCAGAATGATGGAGGTGGAGACGCTCCTTTAGGTATACTGGACCGAGGCCAGTTTTCTTCCTTCCATCTTTGGGCAAATAACATTCGAGTGGCCATGGTCGCATACATGAATTGATTTTTATATTGTTTAGGTATCTCTGGTCCCATAAAACCCCAAAGAAAAGCCTCTGGTTTCTTCGGAGGGCGGCTCTGCCTCACTGTCTCACCACGCTGGCCTCTCGTGGTCTTATGGGCACAAGCTACAGCATTCTCCCTGGTTTTTAGGCACCTGAGTTCTCCATTACCTCAAACTTTGAGGGACTTTGGTAACTTCAAAGTCCAGTTAGTGAACAAAGCACAGTTTGATCCTGGCTTGTCTGAGCTAACTACAATTTGAACTAACAAGAGGTCCCTGATTTCAGATGTAACATGGAGCTCTGGTTAATTTAAAATAGAATGTGAAAGCTTTCAATCTGCTGTTCTTGTGAGTGAGCCTGCATCTTGCTACAGCTTCTGCACATAATATTAAACTGTGGTTCAGCATTGTGTCCAGATTGGCCCTATATCTGTAGATGTGGGCCTCAAATAAAAGCGGCACCCCTGCCTCCAGTTTTGTGATAAATTTGGCTGACTGGTTTATTTATTTCTGTAGCACGTCTAGCATTCAAAATGCTTCACAGTGCTTACTGTATTCTTGAAAATCCCACAAGTGTTAAATTCTCCGTTGCTTCTGTTACAGATTCGGGAGCCAAGAGATTGTGATAGGCCCGAGAGTTTATCCACTAGTGACCAGTAATTTGAACCCAGTCATTCTAGGTCTAAGACTGCAAACTCTATCTGTCAAACCCACTTTTCTTAGTGCAGATCCCGTCTATCCGATTTGTCACGTCTACTTGTGTGAATGTTGATACCTCGGAGGAAGTGGAGGACAGGGGAGACATCTGAAAATCTCAGGGGGAAATGGAAATTCTCACCTCATTTGGCCGCTTTTGAGGCACAAGATTAAAGGAAGCCATGCAATACTGCACCCCATCCCCACTTCTTCTCTTCCTACTGGCCCTGATATATGTCCGGTGGCTCTTGTATAACTTAACTCTTAATATGTTTTTATAGAGTGGAACTGTAGTCTTGTTCACGTCATTTTCCAGTGTTTTAGCAAGGGTATTACTGTGAGAAGCAGGTGTTCTGATGCTACTAAAACAGGTTACAGGGGGAAAAGTTTGTTCCCAAGGTATGCTATATGTTAATACATTTGTAAGAGCAATATGTCATGTTTTCAGCCCTTGCCTCTGAAAAAAAAACAAAAAACACACACCAGGGCACCTAATTCAACATTAATTTATATGTATTAGAAGAGATTGCCCAAATGTATTTGGATAAAAATAATTGAATTTCCAAAAAAGCTTTATGGTTAATCGCTCGAATTCTCAGTACACATTTTTATCGTCCTTTGTCCCTGGGAACCTTAGGCTTATGGCACATAAACAGAGAAAATACCTTGTATACAGGATTAGTGTTAGATAACTTCTGTGGAAGGGCAATACACTTGGGCTGTGATCCCAGTGGAGCCTGCACTGGAGCAGCTTTGAGAACTTCCCATGAACATTCTTGCTTTGTCAAAAAGTTCCCTTCCCCCAGGAACTTGCCCCCTTGAGATGAAAATCTAAGGCTTTGGAGTCTGAAAACAAAAAAGGCAAGGGACAGGCCTTTGACTCAGAAACTTATTGCCAGTATTTGTTATGTGGCTGAAGTTGAAGGCTTGCTAGAACTGAGCATATACTGTATTTGTAACATTTTCCTCCCCCCCCCTTTTTTATGACAGAAAATGAGCTATCATCATTCTGTTTACTTAGGTTTTTGTCTTAAGAAGGGGGAAAAAACCCTTCTTTTTTAAAGTGCCAATAGAATTTGTGAGGCAAAATCTGATTGCAGGTGCAGAAGATACGTGCCAGAGGATTCACAATCCTGAGAATGTCAGCTTTCGATTTTTAAATTCCTTCAATTGCTGATTTCAAGTTCTTCATTATATAGGCAAGTCTTATACTGTATAAACCTCCTGTCAACCTAGCAGTTCGAAAGCACGTCAAAGTGCAAGTAGATAAATAGGTACCGCTCCGGCAGGAAGGTAAACGCCGTTTTCGTGTGCTGCTCTGGTTCGCCAGAAGCGGCTTAGTCATGCTGGCCACATGACCCGGCCAGTAAAGCGAGATGAGCGCCGCAACCCCAGAGTAGTCCGTGGCTGGACCTAATGGTCAGGGGTCCCTTTACTTTTTATACTGTATAAATATTGCTGATTCTTGCTGAGAACCCCACACTGTCGGAAAGAGAAGCCATAACAGAGTGCAGACCATGTATTTTGTGTTTAGAAAGCCCAGCTCCAGTTTCTAGGTACTCTGGTTCCATACTCAGCTAGCAGGAGATGTAAAAGTTGTCTGTCTGAGACCCTGAAGAGTCCTTGCGTTGATGATATCTTCTGAAACTTGGCTACTGCTAATTTATTACTTGCCTAGAAAGTAAGAAAGAGAAGGCAGAACGCATACAAAGACACACGCTATAGTCTTGAAAAGTCCATCACTGAATATACCATGATTCCATTTGTAGGTGAAGTGTCCTGTTACATGATTTGATTCCTGTTGAGTTGCCACCACTGAAAAATCAGGGAAGTGTTGTGGTTTTCCTGGTGAAAGCAGGCAGGCAGGACACATTTGCCTTGGAGTTTGTAGGGCTGCTCCCTGGAACAGAGCCAATGCAGTAGGATGAGGCTCGGTCAAATTAATTTTCCCCTTAGTTTCTTTGGGCCAGTCCTTGGACTTGACTGGGTCAATAGCCTATACGCAAAAAATGTAAAATGTCCTTATTTAGGCACATGCTCAGGAGATTGAGGAGGAAGGTCTGGATTGGTTAGGTGCCACTCAAACTGTATTTGGTCTAGTTATGCTTTTTTAGTTTTTTAAACATTAATTGGTTTCAGGGAATATTCAACATGTTTGTTTATATGAAATCATCGCTGGGAAGGAGGGTGTTATTACTGGAATTTTATAGTGTAGTTTATTTTCTTCTCTGAGCCACTTAGGAATGGAGTGGTCTTTAACTCTATTTTTAAAAAGAGAAGAAAAAAGAAGGAGCAACTTGTCTCTGAGGAGGATTTCTCTTTTCTCAGGTTCCATGGGTGCCCTATAGTTGCCACTGCGGCAAAGCCTGGCGGACCAGAAGCTCCAGAAACAGTGACGCCGATAGGGGTTTCTGAACTAATTGAGGTATGTGTCTTGGAAATGTTGTCAGTCTGGGCATGCTACAAATCCTTGTATCTGAAAGATAGTGCTTGATCTGTGTGAAACGATTTAATTGGAGGGGTGTATTTGAAGCTAGTCCCTCACCAATAGAATTAGGAAATAGAATTCCTTCTATTGGTTTCTCCTCCTCCTCTCTCCTTCTTCTTCTTTGCTGCGCTGATCACCGAAGAATTGATGCTTTTGAATTATGGTGCTGGAGGAGACTCTTGAGAGTCCCATGGACTGCAAGAAGATCAAACCTATCCATTCTTCAGGAAATCAGCCCTTAGTGCTCACTGGAAGGACAGATTGTGAAGCTGAGGCTCCAATACTTTGGCCACCTCATGAGAAGAGAAGACTCCCTGGAAAAAACCCTGATGTTGGGAAAGATTGAGGGCACTAGGAGAAGGGGACAACAGAGGACGAGATGGTTGGACAGTGTTCTCGAAGCTACCAACATGGGTTTGACCAAACTGCGGGAGGCAGTGCAAGACAGGAGTGCCTGGCGTGCTCTGGTCCATGGAGTCACGAAGAGTCGGACATGACTAAACGACTAAACAAAAACAACAAAAATCTTTGTATTATGGCTGGATTTTTATGAGCTAGACAAGGTTTCAATGATTCCTTCCCCCCTTTAGCTGCTGATTTTGTAATTGTTTGTCACTGTTTCTATTAACCTATCATTTTATAAACTGTAAGCTGCGCTGAAGTGCGTTTACACTAGAAGGGCAGGATATAAATGTCCTGACAAATAAATGACAGAATGACGGAAACCCCAGTGTTTTTAGAGTCCCATAGCCCTCTTCAAACAAAGTGGGACTGTGTTGGCTGGTTCTACCCCAACTTAGATCCGCTGTGGGAAAAGCCCTGGTGGCCATATTTTCACGCAAACACATGAAAAGGTGCTCTACATGCATGTAGGGGCTTCTGCGTGATTAGGGTCTGAACACTTAAGGGTTTATGTGACACAACCTTGTGTGTACTGGACCCCTCCACTCTCCCTGGCATATGGGAGGTACTGTCAACGGCTCAATATTGTGTGATTTTTTTTATATAAAGTACTTATTCATATTTGGAAAAAATGTCATGTTTTAATCCAAAAACTGGTATTTTATCAAGGAGGAGAGGGCTTTGTCTGTTTGTCTGTTTGTCTGTTTGTCTGTTTGTCTGTTTGTCTGTTTGTCGTCTGTGTTTGTCTGTTTGTCTGTTTGTCTGTTTGTCTGTTTGTCTGTTTGTCTGTTAACGAAGGCTGCAATCCTATTCATGCCTTTGGTAATAAGTCCCTTGAACTCAGCAGAACTTCCTTTTGAAGTTCTGGGTAGACATGCATAGGATTGCACTGTTCAAAGTAAACATCGTAGAACTAAACTATGAGTACTTAATAAATAAACTGAATTTAAAAACTCTTTCAAAACCAAGTTAGAAGCTACCTTATCCTAAGTCACTGCTCTGTTTCTATGACTGGTTTCCATCTTCTTCATGGTGGAAATGCCATGACTTAACTGGGCGGTCTCATGCATGTTAACTGTGCTTTGCCATAAAGTCATTCCCTGTCCTCCACACTTCAACCTCATTATTTCGTGATTGTCATATATGCTTGCTGATCTAGCTGTGTAAATTGTATATGTTTTCTTTGTGTATGTGTGAGAAATGGCTAGGGGTATATTCTCACAGTCTAAGGTGCCCAACTTCGCCACAGGGTTTCCTCCTCTTGAAAGGCAGAAATGTAGACACAGACTTGAGATGGTGCAGATAAATTTCATTAGTTTATTCAGAGGGTTCCACTGCAGAAAAAGACAATGCAGAGTTTTCCATGTTTCTGGCAGCAGTTTGTTTATTTATTTAATTTTTTTTTGGTGCTGGTATGGCATGCATGAGTCAGCTTTCAAATTACCACTACAATTGTATGCATAAGCTTGCAGGTACAGTATCTACCTATCAGCTTGGAGAATATCAATGATAAAATATCCTTAATTGATTAACATGTTTTTGAGAAAAAAATGTGCACATTCCATGTTGACCAAACTACCTTTAAAGTAAACCAGTTAGAAAGTTAAGAAGCATCTTTCCTAACTGTCTTTGTAGCAGCATCAGTGGTTCAGTGGTTTTCCTGAAAATGTGTCCTAAATTCTCGACCTGTAAATTTACCACCCAGGATAGTAACTTTAAAAAGAAGAGCTGTTCAAAAGGCAGTACAGTGGTACCTCGGTTTTTGAACACAATTGGTTCCGGAAGTCTGTTCATAAACTGAAGCGTTCATAAACTGAAGCGAAATTTCCCATTGAAAGTAATGGAAAGTGGATTAATCCGTTCCAGACAGGTCCGCGAAGTACTCAACCTAAAGCGTACTTAACCCGAAGCATGGGTGTAATTGGTTCCGGAAGTCTGTTCATAAACTGAAACGTTCATAAACTGAAGCGAACTTTCCCATTGAAAGTAATGGAAAGTGAATTAATCCATTCCAGATGGGTCCACGGCGTTCGTAAACCGAAAATTCGTAAACCGAGGTGTTCGCAAACCGAGGTTCCACTGTACTGTAATATATTGTCAACTTGATGCAACCATGAACTTAAAGATAACTTTGATTATAACAGAAAATGTGTGAGTTTTACAATATCTTTTTTTCAATAAATAATGGTTGATTATTTATTGTGACAAACTAAAATTGAAATTGTTGGTGCCTAAGGCTGCCCCAAAGAATAATTTTATTTAAAATGTATAGGGCTTGGTTAAATATATCCTTGTGCACTTGGAGGTTTCCTCCACCCCCATTTTTTAAGGACTTCAATCATGATCTATGCATGGATCATGGGATCCAATTATCTATTGACTTTGTACAACCTGGATTTAAGTGCCATAGATTCATTGTGTGGTCTCCAGCAAGTCACTATTTCTTGGCCTCAGTTTACCATGCATGAAATGGAAATTCTAATGCCCCACATTTCACAGAGTAGTTAGTAGCAAAACGAGGTAAAAGCACATTAGGTTACAGGTGGGGAGTAGGATTCACTTATAAACATATAGATCTCCAATTACAACAATATTAGAATTTCCAGGAGAAATTTAGTACGAGCCCTCCTGCATACTGTAGATGTGTGCACCTGGATTTAAACCCCTTTTGCAATACCTTTCAACAGAGAGCCCTCCACCCTGCTTACTGGGCTCTGGACACCTTCATGAGATCTTGAATGGTACTGCGAGATCTTCTGAAGGCCTTGTGAGACCTTCCCAGAACCCAGTAGGCAAGCCTGAGAGCTCAAAAGCTCTTTCCGCACCAGGAAAGCCAGGCATGGAAAGAGCTTTTAAGATTCCTGATTGCATGAGTTTAATTTGTGTGATATCAGCTGGCCAGCCACCAAGTGCATAAAGCTGTGATCGTGCAAGTTGCGATCCTGCTGTAGTCACAAATTGTCCAAGGCAAAGAGAGGCGTGGATATAGGTGGGGGTATATGCATCCTTATTTTTCCCAGGGGGTGTAAGCAGTTGCTCTTCACTTTGGCACAGCAGTGTCTGCATTGCTTTTGGCAGGATCTTTGTCCCCGGCATTGTTGGCTAACCAAGCTGATTGTGCTGCACCAAATCCTTAAGGCAGAAAACTGAATCCTGTTGCTGCTGCTAAGCGTGCATATTCTGGGTAGCGTACCCAGTTCATTTGACATTGGCCTGCTCCAACTTGCTGCAGGACTCCTGGAATCAGAAAAAGTATATGCTGTCCTCCTCATGTTTCCTCCATCCATGTGCGATATGACGGCTCACCAACCTACAGCGCTTGTTTTGGTATTGTGTTTAGGTCCTGAAGTCAGAGGCTTACCTACCCACAAGAGACCCTTCGGGATCTTTCCTCATGGCCGTAGATCACTGCTTCTCCATTAAGGGTCAAGGCACTGTGATGACGGGAACCATTCTTTCAGGCTGTGTCAGCAATGGAGACAATGTGGAGATTCCTGCCCTCAAGGTGAGTGTATCATTTCTATCTCTAACATCTCTATAAAAGGAAATGAGAAAAATATGCAGAAGGTAAGACTGTGCTTGCTTCTTCCTCACTCCTCCATATATTTCCTAACTTACCTAACCAACCTGTTTTGGTTTGCATGTTGGGAACGTAACAAACCCTTTGGGAAAAATTGTATAGCACCATGCAGCTCTTAACATGGTATTGTTAAATGGAATCATGAAGAATGTAATTTGCAAGGGAAATGGAAGACACAGGCTGGCTTCTTAAAAGGGGGAGGCCTCAGAAACAAGGATATGGGAAACAGTTCAGGCAGCCAAATGGGGCAAAATCTTTGCCTGATTGTAGCAGCAGACAGAAGTGAGAAGAGAACAAATTCAGGGCATGTCTGTAGTCAAGAACATTAAGTGAACATTTTAAAATCTGCTTTCAGCGAAATTATGTGCCTGAGGACTGTGGGTTCAGTTCTTTTTTGAGACATTATTTGGAAAGACACAGGAAATCACTGGGGGAAATATTTTGACAGGGGAAACAGACAACTTTAATATTCTGCCTGCTTCAGAAAAGGAGGCGACTATAAGAAAAGTGAATGGCACTGGGAAAGTGAACAGTTAGCTGTTGCAATAAAATGTTATGCGGCACCACCCTGTGAACAAAAGATGAACCAAAGCAGAGTAATTATTTTTCCATATATTTCCAACTGAAAATGTATATGAGCAGCTATTAGCATGGTAAAAATTGTAACATCATACCCTTTGAATGTTCAAATGTCATGGACATGGAAGAAATGTATATCCTAAAACTGAACTTAAGTGTTTCCATTTAATCAGATGTAAATCTGCTTAGAATGTCACCCTTTGCAATTCAATCCTAAGTATGTTTCCTCAAAGGTGGGTCCCTCTCTGTTGTAAGGGATTTACTCCTATTTTAGTGAGGATACGATTGCAGCCTTGGACCCATCGGAGATCAGCTTAGTATCCATTCCTTCCTTCATATGTCCTGAATGTTACAGATGTCTCCGTTTTTGCTTTCCATCGCCTCTCTCTGATTATTCTCTCTCAATCTGAGTAATCTGACATTTTGAAAACTGTCTGAAAAAAACCTAGTAGTCCCCTTTCTGTCTTTGGAAGGTTTAGCACTGTCAGTGAATGTGAATCATGTACTGGCATTTTTATTGCTAGACAACAAGAGAGCCATGGCTACAAAACAAGCAAAATGACTATCCTCTTTCCATTGGGGCATCCATTGGTGGAATGGAACATCAGATGTGAGACACAGAATAAATGAATGATAAATGGGGCTTTTCAGATATTGGGTTGAAAATCTTGTACTGTAAACCATTTGATTCTGAAATGCAGTTTTTCAGATAACCCTTTAAATATTTGTCATAAGGAAAAAGTCATTTCATTAGTCTGCATTTTTGCCTAAAACTAGTAAGATTATATGGAAAAGAAGGACAGCATGACTTGTAATGTGAAGAAAGGATAAGATTGAACAGATGAGAGAGGTGTGTGTAGATCCAGAAAATACTCGCTTTCATTGTCAACTTGTGAACTGTGTACAGTTCACCTATGATATGGATGAGTTTGTTAAATGAACTTGAATTGGTTCCAGTTGTTCCAATCAACATGCTATAATAGGAAAGGGAATTCAAATCCTAGATTTGAGATAAAGAGATAGAAAGGCACAGAACGCCAGAATAAATCAAGCCATCATTTCTTCATTACAGTGGTACCTTGGGTTACAGACACTTCAGGTTACAGACTCCGCTAACCCAGAAATAGTACCTCGGGTTAAGAACTTTGCTTCTGGATGAGAACAGAAATTGCACGGTGGTGGCGCAGCGGCAGTGGGAGGCCCCATTAGCTAAAGTGGTACCTCAGGTTAAGAACAGTTTCAGGTTAAGAATGGACCTCCAGAACGAATTAAGTTCTTAACCCGAGGTACCACTGTATTAGGTAAGGTTCACTTTTATTATGTTTAACAGCACCATTAAAAATCGAGTTGTTGTTTTAAAAAATGATTATATTAGTAGTATTTTGCTTGTTGGGTATGCCTGTTCCTTAGTTCAGGAGTGGGGAATCTGTCACCCTATAGATGGACTACAACTCCCACCATCCTTGACCATTAGCCCTGTTGGAAGTTGGGTTCCAGGCCACAGGTTTCCCACCCCTGCTTTAGTTATGTAGAATATAATTTAGTTAGATGTCCAGCATGTATGCAGCATTTTAGGTTTTTAGATAAGTGTGTGCCTCCACATAGACATGATTACATTGGGTTTCTCACGTATGCTGTGTGGAGTGCTAGGCTTGGATACCTGTGAGAGGTTATTCCATTCACAGGTCTACAAAGTAACAGAGGAGGCAGATTTTATAACACACTCTGGATCATGACACTCCTTGACCTTTCTTTGCCCTGACCCTTTGCTAACTGAGATTGACAGCTGGTGCCCACTGGGCATTGGGGACATTGCAAAACAGCTGCTTTCCAAATTCAAGGAACCCTCCCAGCAAATAAAGTGGCATCTCGTACCTATTCTGCTAATAGACTTCGACATCTGTGACCGCTTGAACTTGCACAAAGGAGGGACAGAGCAATTAAAAATAAACAGTGACATTCTCGAACGCCCATACTTTCTGATTGAGGTTGAGAACGCCAGCAGCACACAGATTCCTTTACACTATTGCCTATGTAAATTGCCATCTGGGGTTGATTATTGGAACTGCAACGAGAGAAGTGTGTGTGTGTGTGTGTGTGTATGTGTATGTGTTGGCTAAAATGTTTGACGCGGCAAAGCATTCTCCAATGAGGCAATTTAATACTATTTGCTCAACAGTACTTGAAATCCATCTTGAAGAGCATGAGCCTAGGATTTGTGCTTTGAAAATGTGGTGATAACACATTTCTGATTGGCCTTTGGGATTACCTTAATGATAATTAAGGTATCTAAATTGCTACATATCCAAGTTAATAAACTGGAGGAGCATACATGATGTGACACAACTGCTGCCTTTTTAATAATAAAGTTTTGGAATGAGGATATCAAATATTGTGTTCCCTCCCCCTTTCTTGAGCTTTGGCAAAAAGAAAGAATTTGCCCATTACTCCAGTCATTCAAAAAACTTGGAAGTAAACTTCTAAGTAGACAACTGAGTTGTCATTGTTGTCTTTATTTTATAGGCTAGGAAGCAATGTTGTTACAGGAAGCTCCTGTAAAGGTAGATTTGTATGCCTTCAACCGGATTAGTTGAAAGCTATGTTTTCTCTCTTTCTTTCTCCTACACAGCCCAGTAGGCAATCTGTTGGTGACCTTTCTAGCACTTTCTAGGGCACATCATAGAATGGTAGAGTTAGAAGGGAACCTGAGGATCATCTAGTTCAATCCCTTGTGATGCAGGAATCTCAACTAAAACATCCATGGCAGATAGCTATCCAACCTCTGCTTAAAAACCTCCAGGGAAGGAGAGCCCACCTTCCCAGGGACTCTGTTCCACTCTTGAACAGCTCTTACTGTCAGGAAGTTCATTCTGACGTTTCTATTGCCGTGGCCGATAGATGGGACTTTATTTTCACAGCATTGTCTTGCTGTGTGTGCTGTTGATGCTTCTCATAAGAAAGAAGTGGTTAAAGCAGGATAATGATCTGATGCCACGTGGAAGCAAAAAGTAAAGAATGGCAGCACTAGATAGTACAAAAGCAAAACTGACAGGTGAATCTTCGAACTCATTGAATTTGTGGGAGGGGGTTATTGGTTTGTTTCTGTTTTTATTATGTGTTTTGTGTTCTCATTTTATATTTTTATGTTGTGAACTGTCCTGTGATCAACAATTGATGCCGGTGAATTGCCCACAGTTGCTGTTTATATTCTTGGCTTGATGAAACATGCCAAAGCACAGTCTATATAGAATTGAGTTTATGGGTGACCTACAATGCTGCTGCTTGCACAACAGCACTTCCCCTTGTCTTGTCTCCCCCCTTGCACCCCTGAAATATGTTCTGGAAGCTTGGAGCAGATTCTGGGGTACACCAGCAGGGGCTAGGCAGAGGAGATTATGCCCAGTTGCACACATGGAAATCTGTTGTACATTTATTCAGGCATTGTTGGATGACGCCAATATAGATGTTATACCACAACAGTTATGGAAAACGAGAGAAATAATTTATAGCCCCTGTAATACAGTAGTTTTAGAAACATCGAAATCCAGCACTAAAAAGGTTCTCCTGACCTGGAAGGAACAACTTTCTTTTATTACATAATAACTCAATAAGCTGCTCAGGTAAAGGAGACAAAACCAGACTATGTCTTTGAAGTATCTGTAGGCAAGGTCTTGTCACTGCTGCAACCATTTGAATTGAGCCAGGAAACTGATTGGTAGCTCCTGCAGTTGGGCCAGAATTGATGTACGGTAGTACCGGTATGTTTAGGCCTTCTGGTCCTAGTTAATAATCTAGATGCTGAATTCTTCACTGGCTGTACTTTCAGAACTGCCCTCAAAGGAAACCCCATGTATAATGGAGCTGAATGGCCAAAATTGTGGAAACTTTTTGGGGAAAGTGTATTTTTGCGGTTTGACTGCTCTTAGCAACCCCTTTTTTTGGAGCAGTACCATAAAAGTATATATCAGTGGAAAGATAATTTAATGAAGAATGTAATGCAACAAAGTTTGTTCAATTATCTGTATTCTATCAAAAGTTACAGACAAATAAGAAAAAGGAAGCTCAGCTTGCTTAGGTTGATATGCAGTAGCTTTCCATCATTTGAATGTAGCCAATGAGCACGAGTATTTAGAGAGCCAATCAGGTGTCATACTGTTTTGGGAATGATCCATTCAGCTCCCAGTAGGATTCAGCTATTAATGTTACAGTAACTCAGTGCCCCTGAGGCCACTTGTGCCTCCAGTGACAGCAGTGGATTCAGAAGGACCCCAAAGCTGTGCACCTGCTCCTTTAGTAGGGAGTGCAACCCCCTCCAGAGCAGCTCGATTCCTTAATATTTATTCCTTTCGTCAGGATATGTAGAGATTTCTGTTGAAATATGAAGTGGTATATAAATTAAATAAACATGTGAGAAGATGGGAGGAACCAAGGTTGTGGATGGGTGCATAATGTAACCAATTTAGAGATTGGAGCAGTGTGTGTCTGTAGAGACCTTAAGTCCTGCTTTCATGCTTAAAGCATGAAGGTATGCTATGACCTTAAGAGAAATAAGCCCATCTTAAGTGTCAAGTTTTTTTAAATAAAAAAGTTATTAAATAATTAGAGTAGTTGTGGGAAGTAGTCTTCACTGGTAAGAGTGAAACAAATGTTGGAAAGCTGACTTATGTGTAGAGCTCAAAACATTAATTCCAAGAGAATAAAGACTTTTCTTAAGTCTAATAATAATAATAATTTCAGAACCACATGTTAGTGAGGGTTGCAGCTCATAGCAGCTGTTTGCAAATTACAATAAGTGGATTGCAAAAAGAACATTTGTCCAGAATTACTTTGGTCTTGTACATAAGCTTGTTAATGAGGCTGAAGGAGGGAAACCTGCTCTAGTCAATTTTATGATAGTTTTATTTTAGTTTGCCTTAGTCTGTACCTTTTTCATAGTGTGCCACACACACACACACACACACACACACACACACACACACACACACTACTATGAGCAAATCCAGTCAGGCTTGCAGTTATGATGCACTGGAGGCTGTTCAAACTTAATGACAAACATATTCCAGTTCAGAGATGTGCCCATCCTGGCAACCTAATCCAACATGTTTGTGCCAATGTGTTTACTTTTCTCCTGGCAAACAGACAGTGTGTGACTCTTGTTTCTTCAGAATGGTTGGCATGCAATGTCCTAGGCACTTACTTGTTGGTGCAACAGATCTGAAGATATGGCTATAAGTAAAACTTCCTATTCAAAAAAGGGGGGGAATCTAGAGCTCCTTTTGTTGCAAGTGTTTAAAGAATAAGATCGCAGCATGCCAAGAACTTCTCTTGCACAGGCCCCGTTGAAATGAATATGTTTCCCGAGATCGCGGCTGTGCTCTTGCGCCACTCCCATTTGTTTCAGTAAGGTTTGTTCTGTTCCTTGTGTATTGTGCTCTGTGAGGTTTTCAGGTCTCTTGTTTGTGGAAAGTTCATTGGAAGGTTCTGATGCAAGTAGTTCTTTAGAAGCCTCTTTTTATTTTACCCTCATTATTTTGGGTATATTTTTCAGTCATTGTTTTGTTGAAATGCTGTGAAGTGGAAGCCAGCTCATCAGATCTATTGGGTGGTAGAAACTAATAGATGAACAGGAGAGCTTAACATCTAGGGAAGAGTAAATTTCACACCTAGTTAAAATTATGAACGCACTTTTAAGTAATTGTTGGTTCATTTCCTTTAATTGCCTCTCGATTTCTGGGTTGAGTTGATCAGATTAGGCTGGGCACATTCTTTACATAAGCAAAGCATGCAGGATTTGACAGGTGATCGGACATAATTTCTTTTCCAGATGAAGATGGTATTCCTTATCTTGTTTTTTGTGTCATGCTAAGTCAAGGCTTAGGGACCCAGGTGGCACTGTGGTTAAACTACTGAGCCTAGGGCTTGCTGATCAGAAGGTTGGCGGTTCGAATCCCTGTGACGGGGTGAGCTCCCGTTGCTTGGTCCCAGCTCCTGCCAACCTAGCAGTTCGAAAGCACGTCAAAGTAGATAAATAGGAAGGTACAGCGGGAAGGTAAACGGCGTTTCCATGTGCTGCTCTGGTTTGTCAGAAGCGGCTTTGTCATGCTGGCCACATGACCTGGAAGCTGTACGCCGGCTCCCTCAGCCAATAATGTGAGATGAGCGCGCAACCCCAGAGTCGGTCACGACTGGACCTAATGGTCAGGGGTCCCTTTACCCTTTACCTTTAAGTCAACCGCGTGAGTGTGTGTGCTCTCTTTGCTCCTCCCTGGTCCTTTTTTGCTTCTAAACTACATTAATCCAAGGTTTGCCTTAGCATGTTGTCCTTACCAGGACTTATGGTTAAACTTTCTTCTCACTAACCATAAGCCGTATTCAACCTTGTATACAACTCATGAGCCAGACCTTAGGAGTGTGAAGCAAAGTAGTTGCAAGTGTGCCTTCAGGAGCTCACATGGTCTCTCCTGGTAGAAGTTGTAGCTTTATGTCCCATCATTCAGAGACCAGAGAATTCAGCTACAACTTTTCACAACCAGGTGACTCACTTTCCCCTTAGCACCGATTAAAACCTTCTGTGTTAATGAAATCATTGATCACTGTTAAAATAATAATCAAGATACGGAATATATTGTATAACAATACCTGCGTCATCTTGACTTACAATGAAGTGCCCTGCATTTGTCCTGCATGTGAGATATAAATGAGCATAAAACGAAACTGAGATTAGCGCTTTGAGCTTTGGGGAAAAGTCGTATCGTTTGTGACTGCTGTGTTCAGCATCTGAACCTTGTAAAGTCAGGTACAGTATTTCTTTTCCCATGGATAGTTATGTCTAAGGGGTGCCCTTGCCTAATTAATGTGATTTAGGAGTGGGGCTGGTTTGAAGGATGTGTTTCACTCAGGGCCAGGTTCAGGTATGGAACGGGAGAGCTACATAATACACATACAGATAGTTTGTTTCTTTTTCTTGGTCAGAGGAGAAGGAAAGAAAGAAAGCCAGAGGGAGCACTGCCAAGCTGAGCACCACTAATATGAACCATACGTTGCATCTCCTGTGCTTGTGTATTTAATGTGATCCTTTCAAGCAGGAGAGTGGCCTGGTCACTGCTGTTTTATTAACTCTTCATATGGTAAATTTGAAAACAACTGCGTGTCTTAATTCCAGAGTATTTGCCTGCTTTTAGCTGCAGTCTGCTTCATAAAACGAATGCGGAGAATCCTTCTTAAAGCAGCTTGGTGGCCAGGCTGTCATTAATAAAAGTGGACCATTCTCAAGAACATGCATGCTTTCCTCTTGGTGTTCACACACAGTTTTTCCTAACAAATTTAGATGCCTCCCCTCCCACATGTCCATTAGCAAATGGTTGGGTCCTGTTACAGCAAACAGCAAGGAAAGTTATCCTAATTGCAAAGAAGTTTGAATTAGAGGTGGCACTTTTATTTGTTTCATGCACAAGTAAGAAAAGCAGTGTGCAGACAGAGAGGATTCCAAAATTCTCTCCTGGCAAATTTATCAGTTCCAATTTTATTATCCCTGTTTAGGAAGTGGCACTACTGTGCATTGATATCTGGAATTTGAAAAGATTGCTGCCCATGCATCATAGCTGCCAAGTTTTCCCTTTTCTCGCGAGGAAGCCTATTCAGCATAAGGGAAAATCCCTTAAAATAAGGGATAACTTGGCAGCTATGATGCATGCATGCCCTTCTTTTCTCTTTGCTTTGCATTTGATTAAGTACAAGTAACCGGGCATTCATTCATTCATTTACAAAGTGTGTTCCCCTTCCCCCGAGCATGTGATCTTGCACAATATTGCACCAGCATTCCTTTTAATTGATTGAAAGATCCCAATGCCTTGGTTTCTGTATTAGTTCAGATTCTAATGACCAACATTCACTGTTATTTTAAAGGTGCAAACACAGTTCATTTTTCAAATAGGAGGCATTTGGGTGAATCATTCCATTCTAAATGGCAATGTTCTACCTCTACTGTCTGGAGATGATATGGCTCTGAATACCAGTTTGTGGGACTCAAAGAAGAGCTGAGTGCTATTGCTTCTAGACTTCCTACAAGCTTGCCACTATGTGAACAGGGAGCTGGGGTAGATGGGTCATGGTTTGATCATATGTGTGATATATATATATATATATATATATATATATATATATATATATATATATATATATATATGATTCCAGCGATGGAGTGAGGAGTGACTTAATTGTGCATGGTGCCACCGTTTAAATAGAGAATATTGTGCAGAACAATGTTTTAGATCTGTTATACTCCTTAGACAGTAGAGGGACACACTGCTCTCTTCAGAAATCACCTTCCCAATTACAGCATGGGTATTGGTGCCTTACAAGTGGTAATGGTCCAGCCTTCCACTGTCTTGGCTCAGATTTACAATGCAGTTAATCTTCCCTTATGTTGTCCCCCAGGCCCTGGCCAGTTAGTGCTGGTTGGACATGAGCCAGTACCTCTCTTCCTAACACTATCCTATTCCTAGATTTGCAGCATCACGCAGGGCATAAGTCTCCCGGACACAAGTTTCCAAGTCTCACCGCAAAACCTATATGTAAATCTGGTGTCCAATTAATTAGTAGACAGCTTTTAAAAACTGATGGACTTTGCACCCCAAATTACGGGGAAAGCACCAGCTAATTACTATTCCTCTCTCTCTCTCTCTCTCTCTCTCTGTGTGTGTGTGTGTGTGTGTGTGTGAACACAAGGATCCAAAGAGTGAGTTAGGGGCGTGGGAATATCCAGTAGTATTTTTGAAGGGGGGCAGGAATTAATACCAGGCCTCTGTTCTATAACACAATGTATTATTGAAGGCTTTTTAATAGCAGTTTTTCATGTGGCATGGAAGAACCATTGTTCAAAAAACTACTTGCATACAGACAAGTTATTACATGGTTTTGATAGGAGCTGGTGCCATAACTCTTCCAAAGTTGATGTTTATTCAGTACCGGTAAATTAAGATATGACTATATATTGTGGCTTAATGCAACAATGAATATGGTTTGGGGTTGTGTCTAATTTTAGTAACACTCAGGATTGAAATTATGGAACCCAAGTTACTCATATCCATTAATTTCATTGTGTCTACTCTGAGTAGCACCAGCATTAGATACAACCCTTGGAAATTACTGTTACTTCTCTAGTTGCATTATGGTTATAGCTGAAATGAATACTAGCAAATTTTCTAATTTTGATAGTGAGTTTGAGTAATTTTGAATTAAAAATTTAACTTGTGATTTTGTGAAATGTTTACCTGAAAATTAGAGTGTGAATGCTTTAACTAACTAGCATCTCTTGATTGTTTGATAGGCTTCAAATGTGAACTTGCATGAGCTGTCAACTGTCAAATTATTATTCTGTTTTAACAAACTAGAATAATAATTATTGGTATACCTTTGCATGTCAGTTATCAGCTGTAGGTTATCGAATATTAAAACCAAATACTAGTGGGGCTCAAATACAGACATAAATTCTCCAGGTTATATGAACATGCAGAGAATATGTGGAGAAGATTTATTATCATATCTTGCAAATGATTTTTTTTTAGGGAAAAGCATTATATGATCATATAAAAGCACATTTAAAGTTTTATGTGAATCACATATTTTGGAGCAATATCAAAAGGAAGGAAGAAAAGAAATTAAATTCCATGTTTTATCAGTAAAAAAGTGATAAGTTTGTAAACAATGTCTTCATTTTGTTCTAGTGCTTTAGTGTACAACACAAAGCCTATCTTTCTAGTCTTTGGATAATCTTTATTCAACATTTTGCAGAAAGACAAGTAAACCATGAACACTTGGTATAGATAGTGTTAATATTCAATAAATATGGATAAAAGATTCAAGAGGAGACACATATCCAATACCTGATTGGTTTTTACCTCTGCAATATTTTTTTGCCACATCTGGTTTCTTCCATGTTACCTGCTGGGTTACCAGGCTAAGGTTAATTAAGTTGTCCCTTTGAAGCCCTTCTGCTGTGCAGTAGTACACTCTTTAGAAGAAGGTGGGGCAGACTGTTTCAGTAAATGTTTGTCCCTTGAGAATTTTGATCTATTTGTTTGATTTGAACTGAAGCTGAGACATGGAGTTATCTAGTGAAACTTTCCATCAAGACTCATTGATGTTCTGCTAATGGAACGATACTTGGATGATTTGAAATAGCATATTATGCATTGAGAGCATTGAATAAATGGTAGCAAACCATTTTCGTATACTTCTTTCTTAGTCCAGTAACATGGTTTGCTACCATTTTGCTCCATGTCCATAAACTATAACCTGCAGAAGTATTTGCATTTGACTAGGATGTCAAGTTCACATCCTAGTATCACTGTAATATCCTGGCCCCAACCAAAGATCATAGAATTGTGCTTGGAAGTGGACTGGTGGAAGTCAGTGAAGAAAAATGAATATTGTATTTCTGAGCACAATTCAAAGTGTTGGTGCTGACCTTTAAGGCCCTAAATGGCCTTGGCCCAGTATACCTGAAGGAGCTTCTCCATCCCATCGTTCTGCCCAGACACTGAGGTCCAGCTCCGAGGGCCTTCTGGCGGTTCCCTCCTTGCAAGAAGCAAGGTTACAGGGAACCAGGCAGAGGGCTTTCTCGGTAGTGGCGCCCGCCCTGTGGAACGCCCTCCCATCTGATGTCAAGGAAATAACCAACTATCTGACTTTTAGAAAACAACTGAAGGCAGCCCTGTTTAGGGAAGTTTTTAATGTTTGATGTTTTTAAACTGTTGAGAGCCTCCCAGGATGGCTGGGGAGGCCCAGCCAGATGGGCGGGGTACAAGTATTATTATTATTATTATTATTATTATTATTATTATTATTATTATTATTATTATTATTATTACGGTAGTGCACGCTCCATAAAAAGGCCCTGCCATAAATCTACTTAGCCCATGCTATTTTTCAGGGGGTGCTCAAGAGTATACAGTACCAGCACCTCTTTTTTGTTGTTAAAAAGTGTGGCACTTACTGAAACAGCTTCATGGTGAGTACTGGCACCTATTTTTCTAGAAAAAAAAGCTCCTGTGTTTTGCACCATTGATGGTGAGTGTTGGCAGCCTAGCCCAGTGAACAGTGTGGGATCCATCAGTGACCCCCTGAACCCACTCCAGGCAGACATAGCAATGGCTATTAGGTGTGATACCATTATCTGTAAGGTAATGCACTGGGGGAGGCCACTTTGGGAAACAGCGGAATAATTTTTGATCCAATTCAGTGTGACATTTTTTATAATCTCACATAACAGAAAAGATAGCAAATGCAGGTTTGCAGTGAGGTGCTCACTTGGTTGTCTGTGGGGAGTCAGAATTGTGCAAAGGTCAGCTTATGATGTGAAAGCCAGCTCTCTATTCTAGCTGAATTTCTGTCTCTTTACGGATGCAAGTCAGCTAAGGTCAGGGCACGGCTCACTTACAGGTCCTAGCCACCAGTTGAAAATCAGGAGTCTTTTTCCATCAGAGGCCTGCTTCTAATTTTATTTATTCCACAGAGATTTGTTTTGTAAGTGCTTTGGGAAAAATAATAATACCGTGATGGTCACATGATCATTTCATAAAGTCATTTTAAAGGTGTGAAACCATGAAGTTGCTTATGTTTATACCTTCATTGCAGCTTCCTTCAGTTAAGGTTTGTTTATACAATCAGCTATTAAGAGATAATCAGCTATTAACTCATTTCAATCTGGTGTTTTGTTCCGTGATTAAGGGGTTATTTAGAGATAACCTAGTCAATCACTAAATAACCCTTTAATCAACTTAAAAACCAGTAGAAATATACAGTATAAGAGCAAAAATATGAGAAGTTATAACATGAAAGCTTATCTAAGCTAACAAATTAAGTTTACATTGAATTCCATAGCAAAAATGGAAGCTAGTTTAAGGAAGAATCAAGAGAAATATGAATAAAATGGAAAGCAAGAGAAATAAGATGAGATGAAGAATTCAAATTCAAATACAACAGTTAGGTAGACCCTATAAAAGGAGATGGCAAGAATCAACTCTAGGTAGTATAAGAGAATTGAGCAAGATTTTTGTGGTATCAAAAGGAATGGCAGCTTGGGGAATGTTTAACAGTTGGTAATAACTAAGATTTAACTGTAATTTCAGTCAAAGAGAATTTCCAAATTATGAACTTGTGATGAACTTGTGAAGAGAGGACAAATAGGAAGGGTCAGAAAGAGAACTATGAGGGGCAAATCAAAAGTTAAGTTTTTATTATTATTATTATTTTAAAATGAAGGGTTCTGCGAAGAGACCGTTGTAAAACAGGTGGATATATTAAGTAATGAAAAAGACAAGCCTGTGCTGGAGAGATACAGTTGTAGATTATAGGCATTAAAATAATTGACATTAAACTAACAAAGAGTGGGAGGCAAAGGAAGAAAACAAAAAAAGGGCAAGAACAGAATCTATTGGAACGCCATTCCAAGAGACATCATTAACAGAAACAATAAAATAACATATTTTGTTTTATATGGCTCTGCCATCAGTAGATCTCCATTTTTATTTCCTAGCTCTGTTGACTCTGAAGCTTCCTAATTCAATTTAGGATTAGTCTTTTATTTCTTGCCTTGTGGTAGGTCTCATTGTAAAATGTGAACAACATTGATCCTCCTTGACAACTTGGTATGTGATTTAAGTATTTTAATATTGGTGAGATGCACCGATACTAAAGAAATAATAACTTTTATGGTTGTGTCGTAAAACATGTCTGCATTTTGTTTTGTTGCAATATTTTTTACTTTGGAAAAGGTCACTAAAGAGAAATTGGAAGAGAAATAGGTTTATGTTTCAATGTTGTTACTACTTCCGAACATTTTCCACAGCATTAAAATCTTACTCAGATTGCTGTACAAATAGGAAGAGAATTTCCCCACCACACTCCAAAGTCAGTCAGTTTTAAAGTGAATTGCAGAAATATGAACCTAGAAGAGTATCTGAAGAAGTGTATCTGAAGAAGTGTGCATGCACACGAAAGCTCATACCAAAAAATATAAACTTAGTTGGTCTTTAAGGTGCTACTGAAGGAATTTTTTTATTTTGCTTCGACTCAGACCAACACGGCTACCTACCTGTAACTAGAACCTAGAAGAGATAGTTTTATCACACCGACCCCTCACAATCAGCTACATACCGGATTACTTTGTCTAAATCTCTGTTAAAATAGGAGTAGTGTGCTACAAGCACATCATTGAATAAAGTGCCTGCAGTTCAGATTGCACCAAATGATTCAAAATAGTAGGCAACATTGAAAGAGAACTGCAAGACCTACCTTCCCTTTCCCTCCAGCGTTTGGGATCGTGTGCTTTTCTATCAGTATCCTCACTTGTTCCTGGTGCCTCAAAGGATGTGGTGGTGGAGGGAGAACACTTTTGTTGGAGGGGAACCCCCCCCATTTTGTAACAGTAGTTAACAACCATAAATGCCCCCCCCCAAAAAAATATTCTTTAATTTTTCATGTGATTTCTGTGCTCTGAGTGTTTTTGGAGGCTGGGAATTTAAATCTGTAATAGGAAATTGTTTTTAAATTCCAACAAAAACTTCTTTTGGGTGGGCAGTGCACTGACACTAGTGGCTTTATTGGCCACCTCATGAGAAGAGAAGACTCCCTGGAAAAGACCCTGATGCTGGGAAAGATGGAGGGCACTAGGAGAAGGGGACGACAGAGGACGAGATGGTTGGACAGTGTTCTCGAAGCGAAAAACATGAGTCTGACCAAACCGCGGGAGGCAGTGGAAGACAGGAGTGCTTGGCGTGCCTCTGGTCCACGGGGTCACGAAGAGTCGGACACGATTAAACAACAACAACAACAAAGGCCTATGTTCTCTATCATCAGTTATCCTTTCTGATGCACATGCAGGGAGCTGGTGACACCCCGACTTGGATTTTGAAAAATTGATGCTGCAGTACTGAAATATGGTATGCTACAACAGATTATTGAAAAAAGACATTTTTTGGAGTTCTCGCACAAATATGCCTTAGTTTTTTTTAAAAAAAAGTTTTGTAAGAGACAGAGCTTTCATTAAGAGTGAAATACTGGAATTGATTTAAATGGTGGCCTCGTGTTTTCATACTGAAATAACGGGGGAAATAGACATTTGTAAGTTATGAAGTGCAGCCATGTAAATAGCTGGCCTGAGCATTGTGTGACTCACCCAGGGTGGTCAGATGAACTATGGGGAACGCCACAGAAGCAACATGCTGTCAGAATAAGGGTATATAAAAAGGGGGCATTCTTATGTTGAATACAAACTTGGGCCAGGGAGCAGCTCTTGTCCTGGCTATTGCGATTGAGCTGCCATGCAGAGACCCTGTGGTACACAGCTGCATAAGAAAGTGAGGAGATTTTTAAGCTAAGCATATCTTTGGGTGCAAGCACTGTGCAGGTTTGTTGGTTAATCTCTAGTATTGTCGCTGTTCTTCAACATATCAGAGGAATTCACTTCACAGTAAAGTGATACAGAAGCTTCTCTGTGGAGGCACCCCACCTGCTTGTGGAAGTATGTTTGTCACCCACAATGACACTTTCAGGCATCAACTGACGATTCATTTGTTCATCTGGGCTTTTGGGACGTGAATGGGATCTGGAATCCAGTGTTAGTCATTTTTGTCTGTGTTCTGTACTACCTATTTTTTTGGTATGAAGTTTTAAATGTCTCACTTTATTGTTTTGCAGTTGGTTGCATTTTATAACACTATATATTTCCATTTTTAATGAACAATGGCTTAATGAACCACTGTGTCAGAGTGAATCACTCCCAGTTTACTCCTCCCCACTTGTCATGAGATGTAACCCTAAGCCAAGTAACATGGTTTGTTTGTCCACGGTGTGAGTGGGGAGGGGGGAAATGGGTGCAATGACCTGTTGCACAGTAGATGGTGGTTTATAGTAGCTTATGATGTGAAAATCTGGCCTTTGTTAAAGCAACAAGTAGTATCACAAAATCCTATTGGTTTAAACTTCCCTTATTACTGTTAAAAATTGTTTTAAACTTGCTTCAGTTAAAAAGCAAGCAATAGACTCAAGAACCAGGATCAAAGTACAGTTTTCTTACCTGAACATTTTAGAGTAGTCTTTCTCTAAAAGTGCTTTTCAGAGGCTTCAAATTATTTTATTCTGATGGTTTAGGTTGGGTCTGTCCCCCCAGGGAGGTGGACTTGATTGTTTAAATTTTGATAATCACTAAATGACTTGAAAAATTAGGATTCCAGAGGCTAACAATGTTTTCAACCCCTGTCAATTATTTTTAACATTAAAAGTCAGCAGATGGAGCCAAAGACTTGTAGAAAAATTACTGACGCTGAATGTATATTAAATTGCAAAGTACTTTCCTTTCTGCTAAGTGCTTGTGCAACAGCTCCAGTGCAACAACTTCAAAAAATGGTGTGTGTGGGGGGGGGGGGGACTCAGTAACTCTTTCAAACCTCCTTAACTCATGTTCATGAACATATACAGAATTCCATTGTGTCAATTAGTCCTTGGAGATCCTAGCAAATTGGCAAGGAATAAAGTTGCCGTTTTTCCAACTGACTTAAAAAATAACTTCACTAATGATTTATATTAGAAACAAATTCTATAGCTAGATTTAAAATAATTTATAGTTTTGCATAACATACCTCATAGGTATCAGCTGGGTGTCTGTGTGAGTTCACTGCCAGTTGCCATTATGACATCAGTTCATAATAGAGAGCAGAAAAGTGTTATTCACTCTTTTTATCCTTATGAGATGAGACCCAGGTGGCGCTGTGGGTTAAACCACAGAGTCTAGGGCTTGCTGATCAGAAGGTCGGCGGTTCAAATCCCTGCAACGGGGTGAGCTCCCATTGCTTGGTCCCAGCTCCTGCCCACCTAGCAGTTCGAAAGCACATCAAAGTGCAAGTAGATAAATAGGGACCGCTCTGGTGGGAAGGTAAACAGCGTTTCTGTGCGCTGCTCTGGTTTGCCAGAAGCAGCTTTGTCATGCTGGCCACATGACCCGGAAGCTGTCTACAGACAAACGCCGGCTCCCTCAACCTATAGAGTGAGATGAGCGCCGCAACCCCAAAGTCGGACACGACTGGACCTGATGGTCAGGGGCCCCTTTACCTTTATCCTTCTGAGATAGATACTCTGCAACACTGGAGTACTGCAGCTTCTTTAGGACATTTGAGGACCCCTCGGCCAATAATGCGAGATGAGCGCGCAACCCCAGAGTCGGTCACGACTGGACCTAATGGTCAGGGGTCCCTTTACCTTTACCTTTATTCCCATCACAGTCAAGAGGAAAAGCATAGCTATACCCTAAGGATCAGGAAACCAATTGGCTCTTAATCGGTGAAAAACTTTATAGAAATTTATTGCTGACTTAGGGCTCGTCCACACTTCGCTTGTTCCGCGCCTAGGAAGAATGGGTCCAAGAGGTTTTCTGCTTGTCCCATGCTTTCTTGGCATGGATCCAAGTGGTTTTCCGTTTGCCCTGCTGCTTTCCCTGGGAAAATTTGGTCCTTACTGCTGAATAGGACCAAACGTAAATCTGGGGGGGAAAGCCGTTTGCTCTGATTCAGTGGTAAAGAGAGGGTTTCCCCAGGGGAAGGGTCAAGCAGAAGTGTGGACGAGCCCTTAGTGGGTGTTAATAGTTAATCACAGATCAACTGAAACAAAATCCTTTGATTTTCGCACTCTGGCATTCATGGGCGTACCCAGGATCAAAACTGGGGGGGGCAAGGGGAGGGGCCAAGGCACGGAAGGGGAGGGGCCACAAAGTGGGCGGGAACGGCGGGCGGGAACGCTGAACTCGCGCTCCGCCGGGCTGTGCCCCTCCCTAGAAGCAGGGCTGGTGGGCGGAGGCGGAGCCCAGCCCAGCGGAGCGCGAGTTCAGCGTTCCCGCCCGCCGTGCCGCGCTCTCTGGTTCCCCGCCGCGCTTGGCCTTGCCAGAGGGCGCGACGGGGAGCTGGAGGGAGGGCGCAGCGCGGCGGGCGGGAACGGCGAACTCGCGCTCCGCCGGGCTGTGCCCCTCCCTAGCAGCAGGGCTGGTGGGCGGAGGCGGAGCCCAGCCCAGCGGAGCGCGAGTTTGGCGTTCCCGCCCACCGCGCCGCGCTCCCTGGTTCCCCGCCGCGCTTGGCCTTGCCTGAGGGCGCGCCGGGGAGCTGGAGGGAGGGTGCGGCGCGGCGCGGCGGGAATGGCGAACTCGCGCTCCGCCGGGCTGTGCTCCGCCTCTGCCCACCAGCCCTGCTTCTAGAGTAGGGCAGCTGCCCTAACTTGCCCCGTGGTGGGTACGCCCTTGCTGGCATTACACTTTACCATAACATGTGAAAGAACGACCCAAACATGCCTATGTTGGCTGTTCACATCCTTTGCATCCATTCAGTGTTTACTAACTTCCTTTGGATCCGTGAATAGTAGCAAGTAATGCAAGACAGCAAACAAGGTCCATAGAGCACGCTTTTGCATGTTGGGTTTTTACCATTTTCAAGATGAAAAATGATCTCTGTTACTTTTGGCATTCCCTTTGGTTTTATACTGCATGGACTGGACAGAGAATGTTTGAGTAACATTAGACAGCTCTATTCTGCCCGAAGCAATGGAATTTGAATTGTTTTTATGGCTCTTTGTAGCTACATCTTTTTTAAGCTGATTTTTTTTAGCCCATCCCCTCTTCAGGGACTTGGAAGCATATAACAATAACTTTAAATTGTGTGCACGTGTGAAACCTGTATTTTCCAAGCTTGTTCCCGGCTTCTTCCCCAAATGCCTCTTCCCCAAATCCAAGTTTAATTCACGTGTGAGAAGAGGCAATAGAATGTGCAAAGACCAACATTCTGTCCCATACATTTATTGTTTTGGCCTGATTACCTCTTCACCTGTACAATTAGTAGTGTGGGAACCAATTCTGTACGCTGCAATCCCATTTAAATAATGAGACCATATGAGTGGGTTAAAAGGATTGATCTTTCCCATTCACACCCCCATAAAGAAGTTGCCATTTTTTAAAAAAAGAATATGCTCATGTGATTACTACTGCCTAGGTGGTTGCATTTTATACATTTCCACCCACTAAGGTGTGGGGTTGTAATACAGAGTCAGCTCTCATGCTGCAGGCTGTATAGGAAAGGTGCAGTGGGTGGGCTGACTTTTGTGCTCTGGCCTCTATTATGTGATGAACTTTATGTGCCAAGTCCTGACCTTTAGAAGCAAAACACCTCCCTTTTTCTAGCAATCAGTGTGTGGCTGCATGTGTACCAAATTTCAAACTTGTAAATGTTGTGGAAATACCTTGATCATTTTGTGCTGCGCACCATGACCCCTCATTCATGATGATATATTTCTTATTTTCTAGTAATTGGTGTGTTTAGGACCCTGTGAAATCCTTTCCCCTCCCCCCTTCTTGAGTATGTGGAAATGCATTAACTGTTCACCAGGGTAATTTTTAGCCCCCAGTTTTGATGAAGAGCCTGTGCTCATTTTTTTCTAATAATCAGGACTTCTTAGACTACGCATGTTGCGAAAGTTCACGTCTCTCTCTTTCTCCCATGTGGAATTGCAAGTATATCCATCATTAGAGATGATTTTGTAAATTGTTGAACCCTAATGTTTGGAGGCACATGACAACATGAAGCTCCCTTGTGTTGAATCAGATCATTGGCCCTCTATCCCATTACTATTTTATCCTGATTTCAAGCAGCAATCTTTCCCAGGTCTGCTTAAGCCATGTCCTCTACCACTGTTCTATAGCACAGGGGTGGCTCTCCAGTTGTTGTTAGACTGCAAACCCCTTCATCCCTGACCATGGGACATGGTGAAGGTTTCCCAATATAGCTCAATTCTTGGCAGTTGACAAATAGGGGGATAACCATTGTAGTGTGGTGTTTTTTCAAGGCAGATTTTATTGTTTGGCGCTAGATGTATTTTGTAGACCAGGGTCAGCAACCTTTTCCAGCCATGGGCCAGTCCACTGTCCCTCAGACCATGTGGTGGGCTGGACTATATTTGGAAAAAAATATGAACGAATTCCTATGCCCCACAAATAACCCAGAGATGCATTTAAAATAAAATGACACATTCTACTCTAGTAAAAACACGCTGATTCCTGGACTGTCCGCGGGCCAGATTGAGAAGGCGATTGGGCTGCATCAGGCCCACGGGCCTTAGGTTGCCTACCCCTGGTGTAGACCTCCATGTTACTATGTAAAACCAGAAAATAAACACGTTTCTAGAGAAGAAATTCAGAAAATAGTTTGGATCCTAAGGTGCACTTTTTCTCACATAAGGTGGGCCTTCCCAATTTCTGATTCTCCCTTCCTTCTGTAGCCCCTGCTTTGTTGTCTGGAGGTTCCCTTGACCCTTAGAGTGGCTTTTTAAGGTGGTGCAAATGGTATAATAAGGAGGATGGGCAGGTAATCTCAGTTCTGCAAATGAAGTTCCACTTCCACTGCTCTGGGGGCAGAAATGTTTGCTGTTAAGAGTGAAGGCAATTGGTTGTTTCCTGTTTTGTTTGGCCTAAGAGATGCTAGTATTTAGCAAAGTCTAATTGCTCAGCATCATGCCACCCTTCTAGTTCACTGTCTGAAAAAGAAGATTGTAATCAGAATAATTCATCCTGTTGACTGATCCTCTTAAGAAGAGCCCTGTTGGATCAGGTCAAAGGCCCATCTAGTCCAAAATATGGCCACCACAGCTAGTAGCCATTGATCACCATACCTTCTATGAATTTGTCAAATTGGTAGGATACCAACGACCACTGTTGCATAAAATGTGTATGAGCAAAATAGTGTTGAGATACCTGCATAAAGAAGGCCTCCAAAAGGTATCAAAAAATCTAGAGGTGAAGAATGTGCTCTTGTGGGCCTCCTGCCCTCCAACCTAGCTGGTTAGTGGGCAAGTTAGGACTGGTTTTTTTTTTTTTTTACTTATGGCTAGTTTGGACTACTCTTTGGTCTATGGGCATACAGTGATTTTCATGCATGTTCCTGTTTTTTCCATGTTCCTGAAAGCCCTGTTCCTTAGCTGGGAGGTCTCCATTGTTGCAGATCTATAGAGTAACCTTCATGGTAGCCTAAATGTTACGATTTAGTGACTTCATGTAACTCAGGTGTATATTGCTTCACCAGTGTTCATGTCTGTCACCTCATGTTCGGGCCATTTGTAGAAATCTGCATGGCCTGCAAATGGGCACTGCTAAACAAGATTTGCTCTGGAAATGATTATGAGTTTTAAACTATAATATACATTTTATATTAATAATTTTATAATTGATTTAAAAATGGTTGAATCTTAAAACAAAAAGGGCCCCAAGGTTGTGGGGCAGATCTCTTACTTACTAGGTTAAAGGCACATGTCTTTGTTAGATGGACTGCTCAAAGATATTGATGCTAATGTGGCTGAGTTATGAGGTTAATTTTGTGCCTGTTAGCCATATGGAATTGATTGTCTGCACAAAACAGAAATACACACATTCCTAGCTTCAGTTATTCTGAAATGCTCTCTTGCTATAGCATAAAAAAGGAAGGAAGTGCTTTGAAATGGGAGGGTTGGAAACAGGCCATTGATTTATTGCATTTCAATACTAGCGACCTGTTGAGCCTCACATAATGATAAATTACTGAAACAGGTTTACATGTAGTAGCCAAGCATTGTTACTTGCACCTGATGCACACTTTTAACACAGCTCCCCACCCCAAATGCCTCATAAATTTGAAAATATATAAATAGGATTTGATTAGTGTCCTTTAACTACTTTCACCTCCTTTTGTATAAGCTCCTTATATTTCTGGCTGAGTAATCTACCCCAGGTGGCATTGTGGGTTAAACCACAGAGTCTAGGGCTTGCTGATCAGAAGGTCGGCGGTTCAAATCCCTGCAACGGGGTGAGCTCCCGTTGCTCGGTCCCAGCTCCTGCCCACGTAGCAGTTTGAAAGCACATCAAAGTGCAAGTAGATAAATAGGGACCGCTCCGGCAGGAAGGTAAACGGCGTTTCCGTGCGCTGCTCTGGTTCGCCAGCTTTGCCATGCTGGCCACCAGGGCCATCTTAAGCATGCCCGGCGCCCTGGCACTGTGGTGCGATGGATCCCTCCGGTGCCCCCCCGTCCCGTTTCCCAGCGCGGCGGGCGGGCGGGTAGGCGCCGCGTGCCGTGCGGCTGCGCCACCCGGCCTGCCGTAGGGCCAGCCCTGGTCCAGGGGGTGCTGCCCGCCCCCTGTTGTGATGCCCCTGCATGCGGCGAAGGCGGCCCCAGGCCCGCGCGCCTCTGGAGAGCGGCCTGAAGCCGATGAACAGCAGAGGCGCGCCTGGGGCAGCCTCAGCCGTGCCTCTCAGCGGGCGCAGCGGTGGCCCGCGCCACTGGGGCGGGCCTAGAGCCGGCCCTGCTGGCCACATGACCCGGAAGCTCTCTGCGGACAAACGCTGGCTCCCTCGGCCTATAGAGCGAGATGAGCGCTGCAACTCCAGAGTCGGACATAACTGGACCTGATGGTCAGGGGCCCCTTTACCTTTTTAATCTATCTTTATAGGCAGACATGGCAATATGCCGTGTACATATATGTATGCTTATATATTCACTCATTCATACCGTGTTTCCCCTTTTTTAAGACACCGTCTTATAACTTTTTCCCCTCAAAAAACCACACGGTGTCTTATTTTCAGGGGATGTCTTATTTTTTTATTTACGGAACTACAAGACTTGGGTTTTATGAAGCAAGAACTGTCTATAGATAGATCCGCTCTGGGCGCCGGCACTGGAGCCCTATCAGTTGCAAAAGCTGGCACAGATTGCAACGTAAAAGAGGAGATACTCAAGCCGTTGCATTGGGACGCCTTGCTGAAAAAAAAGCGAGAGGACGGATTCCTTTTCCAAATAGAATATCTCCCCGTTCGCGACGCTTTTAAAGCCTTCCCTTTGTCCCCTTCCCAAGCTAACTCTCTGAACATTAATTAACTCCCCCCCTCCCCGCTTCCTCGTGCTCCTCCCCTCTAAAGTGGCTGCCTGCCTGCAATGACGATGAGGTGGGAAACCTCTTTGCCAAGTTACAACAGTTAAGAGAGGGAGGCAGGCAGACGGGCAGGTTGCCCTCCTCGCCACCCCTCCAGGTTCCCTGCGCTCCACCGGCAGCTCCTTCTAAGCAGTGGGGGCGGGAAGTGATCCTGCCGAGGGATCTGACTCCGGAGACTCTGCAGGGGGTGGGGTGGGGCTGCTTCATCGTGCCCCTCGTCCCGTGCTTGAGCTGCGCACCAGGTTTTGGCTCGCTTTTTTGTTGCGCACAGAAGGCGGACGGGGCCAGCAGGGCTCCCGCCGCCGCCCGTCACGCCGGCGGTGCGGAAGGGCCAGCGGGCCTCTGGCCACCGCTCTGCCTCAGGCCACAACGTTCCGGCGGCGCGGCTCCCGCCGCCGTCAGTCACCCCGCCGCCGCTCTGCCTCCCGCTGCCACTCTACCTCGGGCCATGCGGCCCACAATATTACGGCAGCAGGGCTCCCGCCGCCGCCAGTCGCCCCGGCGGCGCACCTTCCTTGATCGGGCGGCCTGCCGGGTCGGCGCCAATCAGCGCCGCGCTGAGCACTGGATTGAGGAAGCAGCAGCGTCGCACGGAACACCACCTCCTCAATCCAGCAGGCCGCCTTCTCGATCGGGTCTGCAGAGTCAGCGTCCAGCAGCGCCGCGCTGGATAGAGGAGGTGGTGTTCCGTGCGGCGCTGCTGGGCGCCGACCCTGCAGGCCACTTCCTCGATCCGGTGCTCAGCGCGACGCTGATCGGTGCTGACCCGGCAGGCTGCCAGCAGGCCACAGTTTAAAAGGCAGTAGGATAGAAGAACCTCCTCGATCCGGCGCGGCACTGCTGGGCGCCAACCCTGCAGGTAGACCTATGGCTTATTTTCGGGGTATGTCTTATATTTTACAAAGTTTTAAAATCCTGCCCTGGCTTATTTTATGACTACGGCTTAAAAAGGGGGAAACACGGTATGTATGTATGTATGTATGTATGGGAGCTGGTGGAAGCCATTCCATCAAGCTTCAGAGCAGGTGGAGAGCAGGGAAGCAGGTTTTGCTGAGAGAGCAGGTGGCTTTACCTTTCTCTCAACCTATATCTAGCTGCAGCCAGTACCATCAGGCTATCTAGGCTGTTTGCATCCCAGCAGGTCATTATAAAAATGGCAACTTTAAGGCAGGGGTCATCAATCTTTTTGGACTATTAGGCACATTTTGAGTGCTGGGAGTGCAAAACACAAAATGGCTGCCATGTGGAACATGACATGTCACAAAATTAAAGAGAGAACCACCCCCGGCAACCTTAAGCTTATGATGATGTCTTGTTATGTCCTGCTGGTCCTGATTATGACACACACTCTGTCTCTCTTTTGGTCTGTATGTGTGTACACACACACACACACACACACACACACACACACACACACACTTTTAAAAAAGAAAAAAGAAAAGAAGCTCAGAGTCTGGAGCATCTGTCCAGGGCCACTACTGGAAGGCTTCATGGGCACTAGGTTGGGAGCCTATTACAGTACTTTAAGCAACGGTACCTGAATTTGCTTTTTTCATCCTCCCAATCAGAATAAAATTGGGAGGGTTTATGTCGTTTAGACTGAAAGCCAGAGGGCAAGGGCAGCTTTTTAAAATGGATATGTAAGCCACTCAGGGAGTATTTTCAACTGAAGAGGGAGGTAAAATTATTTAAATAAATTATAATTATGTATGAGTGACAAAAATCCTTTGCCCCCTAGAGTGGCTGTAGCAACTCAGCTGGATGGTAAGTGTATAAGTAAATTGTTGCTGCTGTTGTTTAGGCTCTGTTCTTTATCCATGCATCCAGTGTCAGCTCTTTTAGGCCCTCTGGAGATGGCAGACCAGAAGTGGTCGCTCCCCTTGCCTGCAAACAGTGGTGACCAACCTACTGAGAAGCTAGTGTAGAGAGTTGCTTCTGCCTTAGGCCTATCTCATTTCCTTATACAGTACATGTTCTGGGGCCTGTGAATCCTATCAGAGTCACTGCCCCCACTGTCCATTGGGATCTCAGTATCCCTGTTTATTATCCCTTGCTTATTCATTGCTCCTGCTGCCCAGTCTGCTGCCACACTCTGTTGATCCCTCTTGCTTGTACATTGAAAATACCCACAGAAATTAATAACTCTGGCACAGGTAGTTCTGGAGAGAGAGCATATCACATAAGGAGGTTGTCCCTCATGTACTTTCTCTTTTGCTATTCAAGAGGAGGGCATTGATTCCTCTGATCCAAAGTTGCTTCTAATTGGCTACAGTAAATTTCACGAGATAGGGATACCCAATAGAGATGCAGGGAAATAAATTTGCATAAGCATCCTCAAGCATGATCCACTATTCTTGCCTCAGGAGAATGAGCTTGTAGTTTAGGCCTGCCCCCACTCCCTGGACACCTACGGTAGGTAAAAAATTTCCCTGCCTTTGTTGCCAAGTGACCTCGTTAAGAATGCTGAAGTTAAAAACAACAACACCAGAGCTGCAAAAATGTAAATGGAAGAATTAGCGTTTTTTCTTGATGATAGCTTAAAGGTTTAGGCATGTAGGTGATATATTAAAAAGATAATTCTTTAGAGCTAAGCATCTAGCATTTAAATGCTGCTGCAGCAACAGGGACAGAATGTAATAAGGAGGCTGAACTGTTTATTTTACTATTCAGGCTAATTTTAAACTTGGACAGCTTTTATTCTGCAAGTTTAATGAGTCTCCATGTTTATTATGTATAATACAGTCTTATGTACAAAGAAACCTCAATGCTGATTCAAGACAAAATATCATAGCAGGTCTACTTCAGTGAGTTGAGAAAAAGCTTTATGCAAACAAACAGGATGTGTGTGTGTGTGTGTGTGTGTGTGTTATTAAAAAACAAGCAGTTTTCTATTGTTAGGTGAGCCTTTATTATCTCACAGGCTATACTGCACTGCTTTTAAGTGTGGGTGGCTAGGTGTGGAAATTCATACTTGAGTTGTCATAAAGTTTGGTCAACACCTCGTGAACTTTTTATTTCAAGTTAATACCAGCTACTGTGGTCAATAAATGGACCTCAGCTTTTACATATGTTAGTTACAACGTAAGTGTTGGGTCAGGCAATAACAAGGGGGTAGCCTGAGGTCTAAATGGTTAGTATATTATTTGGTGGAATTCCATGGTTCAGATATAGGAACAACAGAAGCTGCCTAAGAACATACGAACAGCCTTCTCGATCAGGCCAATGGCCCATCTAGACCAGCATCCTGTTTTTGCAGTGACCAAGGAGCAGAACATGAGCTAGGGTTGCCATATTTCAATAAGTAAAAACCAGAGCATAACCATCAGGGTAAGGTAGAGGACCCCTGGATCCAGTCGAATTCAACTATGGGGTGCGACACTCATCTCTACTTTCAGGCCGAGGAAGCTGGCGTTTGCCCTCAGACAGCTTTTCCAGGTCATGTGATTAAACCGCTTCTGGCGCAACGGAACACCATGACGGAAGCTAGAGTGCACGGAAACGCCGTTTAGCTTCCCTCCTCAGTGATAGCTATGTATCTACTTGCACTAGTATGCTTTTGAACTTCTACCTAATACTGAATCAGGTCCTTTGGCCCATCTAGCTCAATATTGTCCACTACACTGACTGGAAGCGGCTCTCCAAGGTTTCCCAACCTTGGGGATTGGCCAAAGGCAGAAGCTGTAGCACCCCTCCCCGAATACTAGTTATACTGTAGTTTCTTGGGTATAATTTGGTACCAGTAACACTTGCTGGGGTTATATGAAAATAGGTCCCATCATATTTCAGTTTCTGGAACTGGTCTGTGACCAAAATAATAAAATCCATTCATTTATTTCAGTTTCAAGTTGGACGTGGATCCATAAGTAGGGCTACAGTTTTATTTTATGACTAGGCCACCAACCAGTCCCTCTTTGCTCAGGTTTATATTTATAAATCAAGGGGAGAATATAACAGTAAAGGGAAGTGCTTGGTGTATGGAAGCCTCTGCCAGCCTATTCTAGAACCTTCTTGGTGTTCCATGGTGACTTTCATTTTCTTGCTGCATTTTTTAAAAAATTCAAATTGATATACATTCAGTGGGTCTGCATTTTTTTTTATTGCATGAGACAAAGGGAGAAATACTATTAATTTGGTTAAAGGCTATCTTCCCTTCTGTCACATTGTAATTAAAAGCAAAACACCCATCAGCAGGAGAGAATCTTTTGGTTAATAGGCGTTCATAATATTTCAGTGCAGAATTAGTGGTTCAGTCCCCCCCCCCCCTAGGAGCTGCATTTAATTCCTATCATTCTGTCTTGGGTTCAGAATGGAATATTGCTTTTGAGAGAGATTGAATTAGTGGTATGATGAGAAACCCAAGCAAAGGTTTTGTTTTGAGGTGGAGGAGATGAAGTCTAGAGAGCTTGCCAATTCCCCCATCTTCATTGCTATGAAAGAGGTAAACAGACAGCAATATACTTCCTTATAGGTTAGTGTCTCTTTACTTTACGTCTCCATTGCCAGTGTTAGGGAGTTCTGAGTAGCTCGTTTAATCTCTTTTGAAGAAAAGGTTAAATTTATATGCTGAGATCAGACCTTCCCTATAACTCATACAACTCATCCTGTTAAATGTTTTAATATATGGCACCACTGTTTCATTAAACAACATCCAGGAATAATTAGTTCAGCAACGATGCCTTGGAACAAAAGCCCTTGATTTAGTTTAACTTTATAAGTTAGGATTCTTTTGATCTGCAAGAACACATCTGGGCTCTTTAAGAAAGTAGAAAGAAAAATATTAAATGTTTATTAAGACTGCTGGTGAGGGTTTTCGAATGACAGTAACCCTTTGGTACCAGGATGTTATTTGAAGACAAAAAAAGGGGGGTAAATTCTATCTATTACGCAAGTCATGACATGCTGCTTCATTATGGTAAATACTTTTTTTGTTCTGTTACTGAATTAATATTTTGGATTGAAGCTTTTACTTTCCTATTTTCTACCTTTTCTTAACAGACTTTTTTTTTTGGTCTTATGCGTATTCTTATTCTTTTAGTATTTTTCCCTCAGGTGAGCATATTTGTATAAAGTTAACCATGATGTATCTGTCCTTCCTGTTTCATGTAAGTCATTTATTTAGGCTTGCATGATCATATTTATATCATTACTACTTCGTAAAGCAGCACAAATGCTACATCTTTCCCCCCCTAATTGCTCAGATATTGGATTTAAAACAACAACAACTCTTTATCATTTCTTTCCAGAATTTCAAAATGGCAAATTCACAGCCATTTTGTGAATCTGATGCCTAGGATCAAAGCCTACTTGTTTCTTTCAAAAGTTAACTGCTAGTCTTTTATACTTTGGAAGAGAATAGCATATAGTGTTTTTGGTTTTGTTATTATAAGTTGGCTAATTTTAAGATTACCTCATCTAACAACTGACTTGACCTTTTTTGGCCAAAGGTTTAAGAACCCGCTTAAGAATGGGTCCTGTGTTCCATTCACAGCATATCAAAAAACAGTTGATATGTCATTTCATATATTAATCACTGCTATATTTAAAAGTTATCAACATCTGTATCTGCTTAATTTGTCATTATTTTTAGGAGCTGAAGCTCACAGTTTTCTATTCTATTAAATTTCAAGCAAAAATTGCCAACGGTAAATAAATATAGAAAATTGACACCACTTACAAAACCAACAAAACTCCTTTAGAATGACTTGTCTTTAGTCCTTTCTTCCCAATGCCTCTTTTTAATAGGGTATATTTCAGTTTTTAATACTGATGTTGCAAATGAGGAAAGGCAGAGTTTTGCTTACGAGAAAGAAATGAGTACAAGAAAACTGGATATCTCCTGCCGCCCCCATACTTTCCCAGCAGAAGTGAAAACACCTAGCAATATTATTTTTCAGTATTGATTTTATTTAAAATGCTGTTTTCTGTTCTCTGTTATATCTTTGTTAGGGGGGCAGTGTTTGCAGGCATTGTTGTTATATTTTTAATTGATCCTTTAACTGCAAGGTTATGAACTAATTGTGACCCCTACACTCCACTCTTAATTGCTTCTGACCTACTCTGTTAAGTAAAAAGAAATAACCTAACAGAAGGGTAACCGGATCACTGCTGCCACACCAAGGAAACAGGCAAGCGTTGGGATGCTCTTTAATCTCTCTATCCACACAGCTCTCATTTTAATTTGCAAAATTGAACCCAGATCGAGAGCAGTAAAGCCTGAATACGGTAAATATTCATGCCTCAGTGATCTAGAGTAGCTCCATTACATTTCAGAGATTGGGAGAATTACCTTTTGGATTATGTATATTCATGGGCTGATTTTTATTTGAGATATAATATTACTCACATTGGGCTACATGTCACACATTCTACCAAAACCAGCCTCCTGACAAAGCTCCAAATGTTGCTTACACATAAAAAGTTTTACTTCTCTAGCCTATAGTTTCCCTTCTTTTATGCTTTTCAGCAACTAGTAATAAACAAAAATATCCTGTTTTGGGGGTGGGGGGGAAATTCACCCTCTGGAAGGTCTTCTCTATAAACCTTTCAGCCCTCTGTTTACTCTGATGTAGTATTTTGTAGACCACTTTGAAGTCTCTGGATGAAAGTGTTCCTATTGTTCTAAACCCAAGTCTAGAGTAAAAACAGAGGAATTTGGTTTATTTCATTAGAAGAATGAATTTTCCCACATGTAATTTTACAACCTGGTTTTTCCCTTGTGTATGGGTGAGGTCGTTAGGAAGAAACAGAAATATGTGGCTTGAAAGCCGTTTTGATAACTTAAGGTTTACTTGATATTAAATGTTAATCTTATTTATAATGTGTACACTATAGAAGAACAGATTGAGTTCCCCCTTTTCTGCATCTGCTTGGTGAAATGCTAACTTAGTATATACATTGACATGGATGGACATGGCTCATTAGATATTTTAATCAGCATGTTCTGTCAAAAGGGGTGGGATTTTCCACATATGTGCATATATTTGTGGCTCTAAAGCAGGCACCCCCAAACTCCGGCCCTCCAGATGTTTTGGACTACAATTCCCATCTTCCCCAACCACTGGTCCTATTAGCTAGGGATCATGGGAGTTGTAGGCCAAAACATCTGGAGGGCCGCAGTTTGGGGATGCCTGCTCTAAAGATGTTCTTCTCAACATTTTACCATTTTCCTTATATATAGCAATAGGTACATATAAATACTATAATATACACTTGGTCTAAAGTAGGAGGAAAAATAGCCAGCCTTTGTGCTGCTGTGTGGTCCATCAGTTATCCCACTTCTGACACAGTTGCGGACAGCCAGGGCACGATCAAAGAAGTAGAACTCCCTCAGCTATTTGATGTGAGGGGATAATACTGACAGTCATGTAGTGATTCACTGAAGAATATCAGAACCTTTCAACCTTCATGTTTCCCAACCGACTGCAAAGGCAGATGTTTCTTGGTTCAAACTAAATCATGATTATGATTATTGCTCAAAATGATTAAACTTGTTGAGGAGGACTCAACTGATGCTGTTTTTTGTTTTTTGTTTTGTTGAGGTGTTGCTTTTTCTATTGTATTTTTATTGTCCTGTTATATAAATTTCTGAATCGACATTCCTGTACAAGTTTTCATCAAATTTAGTTGTGGGCAGCATTACCACCAATGACTATTGTGTTCATTTTTCTCAAAAACAATTCAAATCTGGTTATTTGCAAATGTGGAAAATTTCATGTTGGGTACATACTTGGTCTAAATGCTATGACCAAGCCTTTCAGGTATGACTAAATGAAAACTAGATCACAAAAGCACATGTCATAAGAAAAATATATATCTTTATTTCAAATATATACTCATTGGGTCCGAACTTGCGGTGACTGACCAGGAATGAGGCCTTAGGGTCATAATGGTTAACTTCTTTGTTGTACCCATCTCTGATATTTCTTCTTGAAACCAAGTTATTGGCTCCAGGATGCCAATGCAGCTTGTGTAGAGCAGTGTTTCTCAACCTTTTTTGGGCCACGGCACACTTGTTCCGTGAAAAAAATCACGCGGCACACCACCATTAAAAAAGTTAACAAAATTAACTCTGTGCCGCCCTATATTGACTATAATTATGACTGTAAGAAACACTTGCCAATTGCTGTGTTGGTTGCAATCTCCTGTAATAAGGCTTCACAAGCCGCTGATTTCTCTGCCAGCACGTGCTCCTCGCCGAAGAGGCCGCTCACTCCCTGACAGAGTGACAGTTTGGATGCTGGCTGGACAAAAGAGGCTCTTCTCTTTGCACCTATGGAGTCCCTGTGCGATTTTTATGCATTACAAAATGCATCGTTTCATTTCCACGTGGCTCTGCTCCTCCCGTCGAACCCGGCTGGGCCGTCCCGAGGTTGCGGTGCATGTTGGGATACTGGGGGTTCTGCTGCTTTTTCCTCTCTGGGGGGTCTGGGCTGAGGTTGCGGCTGCAGAGATGGTGAGTAGGGGAGGGGGAGCGCTCGGCGGCTTTCGATTGGATGCGGAAGACCATAGACAACTAAGTCAAAGGGACGCTCGAGGAGGAACCATAGAGATAAAAGAGAGAGCGGAGAGTGGTGGTGGTGCGGGCGGGGCAGGCAGGCGGGTTATGACAGGAATCGCCACCATCTTGTGAAGGGCGCGCTCAAACGCAGCCATGCTGAGAAGGTTCTCCACACATAGGTATGGTAGTTCTGCAAATCGCCCTTCTCGGCGCCGCACGTCGCGGCACACCAGGCAGCGTCTCGCGGCACGGTAGTGTGCCGCGGAACAGCGGCTGAGAAACGCTGGTGTAGAGATCAAACTCTTCTTACACAACAGATGTTGCTTGTTTGTTGTTAGTCATTGGTGGTATCACACTGGATACCTAGGTGAAAGGCATCTTCTAGTTTAATATTTACGTCTTTCTCGTTAATCATATTTTCCCCTTCTTCTCTTGCGTGGTTTCCCCAAACTGCTTCTCTGCCTCATGACAACTTGCACCATAATGGGTGACATTTTCTTTGGAAAAATTAAGTTTCTCATTATTTCACTACCTTAGGGCTTCTTGTTGAAAATTTGGCTCCGTGTCCTCATTCTCCAATACATCATCTCCCGCTGAGGCCCTCAGAATGGATGTGTGCACCCAGCATCGCCGAACTATCAAGCACCTATGCTTTTCTGAGAGAGTGGGCTTTTGTGTGGTATCCATTAGAGATCTTGTGCCCCCCATTATGTGGAGAAATAGCTGGGGTGTGTGTGTGTGTGTCAGTGTCCCGAAGACCTGAGTCTGACCAGGCACAAGTTTCCACTTTGGTTGGATGGCTTATATGTGGCAGAAAATGCTTCCCACTTCAGGGAACCCCAGAGTATTGCTCAACGTCATCTTCATACAGTATGAAAGAAGCGTGTTATACACCTTTTAAAAATAATTTTTATTAAAAATTTTGCACATAAAATACAATAAAAGCTAAGCTAAAAAAAAGTAAAAGTAAATGCAAAGCCCTCTATCACAATTGTATCATGCCCCTTAATCCACACATGAAAAAAGGAACCCTCCCTGGTTCCACCTAGGAACTTCCCTCTCTTTTCCTAGCCTCCCATCCTGAGAGATTCTCTCTACCTTGCCTTTCACGCCGGGTCCTTCATCTCCCGTCTCATCACCTTCCCGTGTGTATCTTCATTAATCCAAAATAGGGAACTGAAAGAAGCATGATACATCTATAACTCAAATAATTTGACATAATTCTCAGTTTGAAACAAGTGGTCATCCATCTCCTCTTGTTGAGTAAGTGTCACCATACGTATATGCTTTGAAGACAATGACATTTTGGGGATGGTGAGATTCAGAGACACTCCGTCGTGATGTACTTTGAACATGGCCTTTGGTATGAACATGATATCCTCTGCCTTTTGTGCTGTGCCAAGTCCTACTCATCTAGTGAAACAGGAAAGAAAGAGGGGGATATGTATGTGCCGAAACATCTGGAATGCCTAGTTGTTTGTATAAAACAGGCATGGTATCTTTTTTGGCTTTGGTACTTTGGTTGTGATTTTCCCAGAATCCTCCAGAGTAGTGGATAGGTTCAATCTTAAACTTAAGATGTAACATCCTACTAAGATGTATGGCACACTTGATGCATCTCTCACAGCTAATGATCTGTGCTGTCACCAGAGCCAAGAAGAGAATGCCATGCCAGTAACTCTCTTGTCAAATTTGCAATCTTTATTCATGACCATGAAAGCGGGAATTTATTATAAAACAGAAGGTCACTGAATTTTGTCTTTGGAGGCTGGTACTCTGGAGACCTCCAGGGCAACTGGATATGTATATATATACTGTATATAAGAGAGAGAGAGAGAGAGAGAGAGAGAGAGAGAGAGAGAGAGAGAGAGAGAGAGAGAGAGCGCTAGCTAGCTGGTATTAAACATACCTTTTATAGTGTATTACTGCTATAGGTCAATGCAAGATTGAATTAGTGATCTGAATGATGCTCCAGGATGCTGATAGAACTCCCCACCCTACTGCTGAAGAACAAAGCTGCAGTTCCATTTTTTGGCAGTGAACAAACAACAAAAAAATGGGCTGTATTTTCATTTCCCCAAAATATGTCCACACCATTTTTCTGTCCTATGAGTATAATCTTAACTCTCGCTTAAATATAGAGCCATCCTCTCATTTTAATAGAGGTGGTATGTGCATTATGTTAATGCACCAATTAAAGTTAGCTAACGTGTTTTAAACTGTTTGATTACTAACTACCTTAACTATGAGTTCCAATCTGCTTTTTATTTTTATTTTTAATTTTTCCATTTCATAATTTACTAGTTTGCTGAATTTGCTGTGATCCCAGTTATTATCAGAAGGGCTAGGTTGCCTTTATCTCTTTTGTATCAGTAAGATGCAGTGACAGCACTGGAGGTAGAAGGATGCTTGGACTCTTATCTAAAAAAGCTAAGAGCTATGGCATATGGAGTACCGATAACTTAATGAAAGTTGGATAAATAAAGGAAAAGAAGCTTCATTGTATCAGGAGAAAAAGCCATTAGTGGAGTTTTTGTATGCTGTTTTCTATTAGTTAAACTGCTTTGAAAATCTTAGTGGGCTTTTCCTTTGGTCTTCAAATAACAGGTTCTTTTCTTATATTGAACACATTTGTTTATCTTAAGGGCCTGAACAGTTTGGGTGCTTTTAATTTATCTCTCCTTTTGCATTTTTTTATCTGTGTATGAACACATGGACTTCCCCAGTCCTTCTTCTCCACCAAAGCCATTTCACAAGCCTCTACATCATACTTAGAAATATTAATGTGATCATCCAGATAAAAATATTGAACATTCTTTCCTGATTTATTTTCAGGCATTACAAGTTGCCACCCCTCTAGTTAAATATGAAGCTGCTTTAAGCAGATTTTTCAACATTGGGGAGTGTTTGTTTGTTGATGAGCTTGAAGTTGCTAGATGAAGTTCCATTTCTTTCTGCGTGACTGTCCCAAAATGGATAAAATAGGTATGCCATTTTTATATTTAAAATAATTTTTTGGATGGCATGAAACAAAGAGCTCCAGTGGGGAGGCGAGAGTCTTTGTTGAACGAAATCTGTGACATCTGTGTGCTTTTAGAAAGATCTGAAAACTCCTTTTATAAGGGAGGGCTCAGGCAAGCATGCAAAAAAGAATGCTCACATTCTTTTCCACACTTTCAGGGACTTGTGAATCACCACTACAGCAATACTCAGATTGGGAGCACAAGATGTCCACGTTATTTCTTTGCATAAAACACTGTAAGCATCCAGAGATGGAGCACCAATTGCTCACCCGCCCTCTATCTCCATTTCACGGTGTGTGTGTGCACGCATGACTGACAGAATTTGTAATATAGATGTATGAAATATCAGTCTATACAGAACCATTCTACAAATAAAAATGAAGCAGAAGATTTTAGATTTCAGGTGAGCAGCAATATCCTTCTTTAAAAACTAAGACAGCAGAGAGAGAACCTGTTAAGAACCTTTGTTTCTGATGTGCTGGTTTCCTACTTCCAGGGAGTAATGTGGAGAAGCATTAAAAATGTGATTCATAGAATCATAGAGTTGGAAGAGACCACAAGAGCCGTCCAGTCCAACCCCCTGCCAAGCAGGAAACACCATCAAAGCATTCTTGACATATGCCTGTCAAGCCTCTGCTTAAAGACCTCCAAAGAAGGAGACTCCACCACACTCCTTGGTAGCAAATTCCACTGCTGAACAGCTCTTAGTGTCAGGAAGTTCTTCCTAATGTTTAGGTGGAATCTTCTTTCTTGTAGTTTGAATCCATTGCTCCGTGTCCGCTTCTCTGGAGCAGCAGAAAACAATCTTTCTCCCTCCTCCATATGACATCCTTTCATATATTTGAACATGGCTATCATATCACCACTTAACCTTCTCTTCTCCAGGCTAAACATACCCAGCTCCCTAAGCCGTTCCTCATAAGGCATTGTTTCCAGGCCTTTGACCATTTTGGTTGCCCTCTTCTGGACACGTTCCAGCTTGTCAGTATCCTTCTTGAACTGTGGTGCCCAGAACTGGACACAGTACTCCAGGTGAGGTCTGACCAGAGCAGAATACAGTGGTACTATTACCTCCCTAGATCTGGATGCTATACTCCTATTGATGCAACCCAGAATTGCATTGGCTTTTTTAGCTGCTGCACCACACTGCTGACTCATGTCAAGTTTGTGGTCTACCAAGACTCCTAGATCCTTTTCACATGTACTGCTCTCAAGCCAGGTGTCACCCATCCTGTATTTGTGCCTTTCATTTTTTTGGCCCAAGTGTAGTACTTTACATTTCTCCTTGTTAAAATTCATCTTGTTTGCTTTGGCCCAGTTGTTTAATCTGTTAAGGTCATTTTGAAGTGTGATCCTGTCCTCTGGGGTATTAGCCACCCCTCCCAATTTGGTGTCGTCTGCAAACTTGCTCAGGATGCCCTCAAGCCCATCATCCAAGTCATTGATTGTTCTACATGCAGTGGTACATTCCATTCTACTGCTATTTGTAGACCCACCAACAACACTTCTTGTGGAGCAGCAAGATTTAGTTTTTTTGATAGACTTTTGCTTCTGAATTTGTACCTGGTTGTTTTCAGTTCATCAACTAAATCATGAAGTAGAACCATTTATTTCATGTCCATTGATTTCAGCAGAACTACTCTGATTAATGTTGGAAATAATCCTACATGCCCCACTTTATCCAAAGTTTGTGGCTTGCACACATATACATAGAGGTGACGCAACAACAAAACTTCAAATTTGGAACTTGCTATCTGACTTTTAAATGTATTGAGTTCTATGACAGAAGTATCTCTCCAGAGTGACAAGCTTTCTGAGAAAGGAAGAAGTGCTGTGTTGAGTTGTATTTAAACAATACATTGGTTCCACAATCTGAAACTGTATATTGAACGCACAAAGTTCATGTAACATTATTAAGACGCTGAAGATCTTTCTGCATCTGTTCAGATGAGTGAAAGAGACAGTGGCAGGCACACGTGGCTAATGAATAAACTGGGGGGGGGAAATATCTTCTTAAAGGATAAATATAAGAAGAAAAAGAAATGCAATGAAAAAAGAAACCATATTAAACTGAACTGGTTTGCCCTCATCAAGCTGAACCAAAGTTGATCTTTTTGAAAAGCCTATTTTAGTCTTTATTTTTCCAGCCTTAGAAGTTTCTGAAGAAGAATAACTGATACAACTCTAAGCTTATTAGCATCACTCCAGACTCCGTACTGTTTACATTTTTCTCATGTAACATGGATAAGAGAAAATAGACTATATCCATAAACAGTGGGCATAGCCCTGACATCGCCAGTCCATATTTGTGCTTATTGTTTTCAAATTGCTGAAAATTAGAATTTGCTTTTCATAAATCTAACAGTTGTAAAAGAATAAAGAAGAAGTTGATGGGGGGAATTGAACTATGTTAAAAGCCTTTCCTCCCCTCCTCAATACTCTACGGGGCTAAATAGTGAAAAGGGTGTAACATAAGCAACATAAGTGGATTGGACTTGACAATAATTAAAGAAGTAAACCAAGACAAGACCTAGTTTCCAGATTCCCCGGATTGTGAACTGCCTATTGGAGAAGATATTCAGTTATTTGTGTAAACTGTGGAGTCATAGCGGTGGCAGGAAATTGATCCAGGCAGAGGAAAAATTCAAACAGGAAGTAGCCCCACTCCTAGGGAAGTTGCAAAAAACACTTAAGACTCAAAAGTGTATCTGGGACCTGGGACTAAACGGTATTGAACAGCATTTACCGAACAACGCTAAGACATCCATCTATTCTGGACTGATAACTCAATCTTGTTAACTCCTTTGAGTTAATTTACAACCATGCCTCTTTTTAAATGTTAAGATTGTTTAAACGGATTTGAACCACGTGTATAGTTAACTACCTACTCCCTCTAATTTTTTTCCTCCTTCCTTCCTTTTTTCCCCCTCTTTATTATTTCAACCTGTCATCCTATAGGTATTATAAGCACTGTTTAAAAGATTGTTGAGGCACGGTAGAAACCCCAACAGAAATGGCTGGGAAAAAAAATGTTACCACCGCTACTAGTCTTTTGGGAAATGCTAACAATCAAGCTAGAAGGGGCTCAGGAGCGGATATGGATATGAATTTGGATGTGAAGGAATTAATTTTAAGCCTCAAAAGGGATTTTGTAGATATGAAAAAAGACATGAATGAGAAATTGGATTCTTTTGGAGAAAAAATTGATGGGAATGTTAAGATAGTAACTGAACTGACCGAAAAGGTGAAAGAGCTTGGGGGGAAAAATGCGGAACTTACGAAAACAGTGCAGGAGCTGAAAGGAAAAACTATAAATTTAGAGGAGACAGTAAGGAAACTGCAGAATGACAATAGAGAATTGAAGAGGGAGGGAGAAAAAGTAAAGAAAGATATGGTTGAAATGAAAGAGACCTATGAGGCGGTAATGGATGCAATCTCTATGATAGAGATGCATAGGAGGGAGAAGACTCTGAGGTTGAGGGCAATACCGGAGAAGCCTGACGAGCAAATTGGACAAAAAGTGACGGTAGAACTAGCTAAATGGTTGGAAATTCCCGAACAGGAAATGGAACAGCAAATAGATAGAATCTTCAGAATAAGATCTAATGTTGCTAAGGAGAATAATTGGCCAGGGGACTGCCTGATAACATTTAAGAACTTAGATATTAGAGATAAAGTCCTACAAACAACAAATAAGAAAAAGCTAAAAATAGACGAAATTGACATAATCATACATAAGTATATTCCAACCAGATTTTTAAAAAAACGAGAGAAATTTAAACCATATGTTGAAGCGCTAAGAGGAAAGGCGATAACTCACAGATGGGAGTTTCCGGAAGGCTTCTCTTTTTATTTTAAAGGTAAAAGGAGGAAATTTGTGGTAACAGACGACGCGGCTAAGTATTGGAGAAAGTACCCGAAGCAACTGGGGGTAGTAAGAAGGTTGAGTGGAGGAGGGGAGGATTCGGACAACCCAGAGGAGTTAGAAGAAACTTAGAAAGTGGTTTTAAGATCAACAAATTGTTAGCTACTCGGTGTTCATTGTCGGTAACTGATATATATACGGGACCTTTTCCTTTTCTTTTAGAAGTGTATTTTGTATAGTGTATTTTTTTAGTTTAGTTACAATAAAGACAAAAATAAAAATAGAATAAATAAAAGGGGGAAAAATAAATAAATAACAACAATAAAAAATAAACGAATAAATAAATAAAATGAATCTCAAATTTTTGACTTGGAATGTACACGGCTTAAATGAGAAAAAGAAAAGAAACAAAATTGAACATGAGTTAAGTAAACAAAAAATTGATCTGATCTGCTTACAAGAAACTCATGTGATGGAAAAACATACAAGAGTCTTAGTAAATAAAAAATTAGGCCAGGAGTTTATCTCGGCGGATAAAACAAAAAAAAAGAAGGGTGTGGTAATTTATGCTAAAGATTATTTGCAACCCAAATTATTGTTCAAAGATTCGGGGGGGAGGATTGTCATTATAGAAATTTCAACACAAGGAGAAAGGATGGTTATTGTAGGAATTTACGCACCCAATAAAAGACAGAAAGATTTCTATCAGAAATTGGAGAAAAAGATAATCGAACACGTGGGAGAAAAGATTATTTTGTTAGGAGATTTAAATGGGGTTACGACACCTGAAATTGATAGAACAAACAAAAAAAATAGGAAAGGATCTAATCAGACTAAACTACCGATAGCATTTACCCAAACCATGGATATGATGAACATGACAGACGCATGGAGAGCAAAACATCCGATGGAGAGAGAATATACATATTTTTCGGAGCCAAACAAGACAGCAGGCAGGATCGATGCCATCTGGATCCCTAAAGAACTAACAATGGCAATAGCAGAAGCTGAAATACAACCCAGGATTTTATCAGATCACAGCTCGGTGCTTATTTGGTTAAAGAAAAATCAACCTAAGTTAAAAAGATGGAGATTAAATGAATCTCTATTACATGATGATGTGATCGTGGTAAAAGCTAAAAGGACCCTTCAAGAATTCTTTCAACTTAATTTAAATAAGGAGACCTCTGCCCTAACGGTTTGGGATGCCGGGAAGGCAGTGATAAGGGGTTTTTTCATTAAACAAAACGCGATTCAAAAGAAAGAAAAGGAAAGGAAGAGACAAAAACTTCAGGAAGAGATTAGTAGAAACGAAGCAGAATTATATAAAAATCCGGAAAATGACAAAATTAAAAAAACTATCAAATTACTGCAAACGCAGTATTCGAATATATTGAATGAAGAAATTCAGTGGAAATTGAAAATGATGAGACAAAAAAATTTTGAACAGGCAAATAAGCCAGGCAAATTACTCGCCTGGCAACTGAAACAAAGACAAAGTGGAAGAATTATAAGTAAGATAAAATCAGGAGAAAATTATACTTCTAACCCCAAAGAAATTGAAAAAATATTTCTTGATTTCTATAAAGAATTATACAAGGAAGGGAAAGAATCAAACGTAGAAATAAAACAGTATTTAGAACAAAACAACTTAGGGAGAATATCTAAGGAACAAGCCAAAAGGTTAAATGCCCGGATCACCACTTTTGAAATTTCTCAGGCCATAAAGAAAGCTAAAACAGGAAAAACGCCGGGTCCTGATGGACTACCCGCGATATATTATAAAAAAATGGAAGAAACCCTTATAGAGCCACTGAAGGAAATCATGAACAAAATATTAGAGCAGGGGGGAATGCCCGAAACATGGGGAGAAAGTTACTTAACTCTTATACCAAAACAGGGAGCAGACATAACATTACCATCGAATTATAGACCCATTGCGTTACTGAATAATGATTATAAATTGTTTGCCGCGATTTTAGCAGACAGACTTAAAAATATTTTAGTAACAATTATTCATGAGGACCAGACGGGTTTCCTCCCAAAACGACTAATGCAAAGTAATATTAGGAACATCATAAACATTATAGAATATTTAGATATATGTATAGACAAGCCGGGAATTATAATCGCGGTCGACGCGGAAAAAGCGTTCGACCAAATTTCTTGGAAATTTATGAAGGCAACCATGGAGAAAATGGATTTGGGGAATTCTTTTAGCAACGGAATACAAGCGATTTATAATAAACAAAAGGCAAGAATATTACTAAATAACAACATTACAGAAGAGTTCGAAATAAACAAGGGGACTAGGCAGGGTTGCCCCCTGTCTCCCCTAATCTTTATTATGATAATGGAAATATTAAACAGTAAAATCAGAAATGAAGAGGAGATAAAAGGAATTAAACTTGGCAGCAGAACTTATAAATTACGGGCCTTCGCCGACGATTTAATTATTACGACGGAAAATCCGAAAGAAAGTACAATTAAGATTTTGGAAATTATAAACGAATTCGGAAAGGTGGCGGGATTTAAATTAAATAGTGCAAAAACCAAAATGCTGGCCAAGAATTTATCTATTGAAGAAAAATTAGAAATTGAAAGAATAACCCAATTAAATTTTTTTCCAAAAATTAAGTATCTAGGAATTTGGTTAACCGCAAAAAACATAAATTTATATCAGGACAACTATGCAAAAACATGGGAAGAAATTAAAAGAAATTTGGTGATCTGGAGTAAATTAAAATTATCTTTCCTGGGGAGAATTTCAGTAATTAAAATGAGCGTATTGCCGAAGCTCATGTTTCTTTTTCAAAACATCCCCATTATTCGCAACATTGGGTGTATAAAGGATTGGCAAAATGAAATTTCCAAATTCATCTGGCAAGGCACTCGGCCGAGAATTAAACACAAGCTGCTTATTGATACTAAAGAAAGGGGAGGTTTTGGACTCCCCGACCTGAAGCTATACTATGAAGCAGCGTGTCTAATGTGGTTAAAGGAGTGGTTTGCGCTTCAGAACTCAAAATTATTAGATCTAGAAGGATTTAACTTAAGATTCGGATGGCACGCCTATCTGTATTATGACAAAATTAAATCACACAGGGCTTTCTCCAACCATATAATACGTGGCTCCCTTTATAAAGTGTGGGAAAAGTATAAAAACTTACTAGAGCCCAAAACCCCACTTTGGATATCACCAGTCGAGGCCAAAGCTGTAAGGAGGAAAATTACTAAAGAAAGATGGATAACTTATCGATCACTGCTGAGGTGGGACGATGAACAGATTGAAATGAAAAGTTATGAGGAAACAAAACATGAATTAGTAAGCTGGTTAGACTACCATCAATTAAGAGAAACTTTTAAAGAGGATAAAAAGAAGGGATTTAATATGGAACAATCTAAAATGGAAAGAGACCTCTTGAACAACAATACTAAAATCATCTCCAAAATGTACCAGCTACTTCTCGAATGGGAAGTCCAAGAAGAAGCAGTTAAACACGTCATGATTAAATGGGCACAAGATCTAGGCCACACAATAATGATGAAAGATTGGGAGATTCTGTGGAACCATAATATGAAATTTACGGTGTCATCTGCAATAAAAGAAAATATGTACAAAATGATGTACCGGTGGTATATCACACCATCTAAATTATCCAAAATGTACCCTAAACTGTCGGATGTTTGTTGGAAATGTGGGGATGCGAGAGGAGATCTAATGCATATGTGGTGGGGTTGTCATAAAGTAAAAGAATTATGGAACAAAATCTATGAGGAATTGAAAAAAATTTTGAAACTTAATTTCGTTAAAAGACCTGAGGCATTCCTCTTAGGCATACTGGCAAAGGACATCCCAGTAAAATATAGAGAAATTTTTCTATACGCAACGGCGGCAGGGCGCCTGCTGATAGCAGCTAACTGGAAAGGGGATAAAACCCCCTCAGTTGAAGAATGGCGAACGAAACTATTAGAATTTCTTGATATGGCCCAATTAACAGATAAATTAAGGGGGAATTCGAAACAAAAATTCATGGAAAAATGGGAAAAATTTAGAAAATATCTACAAGAAAACTACAGAAATGACGAAATCTTTATGGGAGCCATAGAATGATTGGTTTTTATCAATAACTCAGATGAAAGGGTATAATCAGTGTTAATATGTACAAAAGAACTAATAGGACATTGAGGAGAAGGGAATGTACATAGAGAAACCTATTGAGACACACAGCGGATAGTGACGGGAAGTCAAGGTACGAATTTGAACTGGTAAACTATTGGAAGAATAAAGCATGTTATGGAAACTTTGTGCTGGTGGAATCACCAAGAGAGAGGGTAATCTTTTGGCTAAATCTGATTTAGGAATTGAGACCAAAACAAAAGTGAAAAAGAGACAAGAAACTGTATAACTGGTATTCCTTTATTTGGTATGAATTACGACTTTATTTTGTAAAAACTGTAACATTATGATTGTTTTCTTTTGATTACTTTATTCAATAAACAAATACTTATTGCAAAAATAAACCAGTGCCTTATTTATGCAGATACATACTGATCTGCTAATTCCTTTTAGCTACTATAAAAGTTACCAAATTCAAAAGAATGATTCTTAGTATTATTTTCTAGTACAAAAGATAGACAAAGCTTTAAAAAGTAATCCTTAGAGAAAGCATTCATTTAGATAATTTAGAGGGTAGATTTTTCTTGTAATTACTATGTATCTCTACTAAAGAGCAGTGTTTTAATGTCTGGAAATAACTCTGAAGAGTGTGTTTTTGTTTTTTTCTAAAGACCCAGAAAAGTGGGTATAAATGTTTTTAATTAACAAAATGCTTTACTAATAAATAAACCGTATGAATATGACTATTTTTCTTATCCTTTGCTCCCATAAACAGGTGACAAAGAAGGTCAAGTCCATGCAGATGTTTCATACTCCTGTTAACTATGCCATGCAAGGTGACAGGGTAGGAATCTGTGTGACTCAGTTTGATCCAAAGCTGTTGGAAAGAGGTCTGATCTGTACACCTGAATCTCTCCAGACTGTTCACGCTGCTATCATCTCTTTAAAGAAAATCCCATATTTCCGAGGCACTCTTCAGACCAAGGCAAAGTTTCATATCACAGTTGGCCATGAAACTGTTATGGGAAGAGTTATGTTCTTCAGCCCAGCTCCTAATGACTTCACCAAAGAACCCCTGGAGAATGATTTTGATTTTGGAAAAGAATATCTTTATCAGGAGGAATATCTTTCCAAAGACTCAAAGTCCTCAGAAGAAAATAAGGAGAATGACTGCACTGAAGAAAGACAGCTCCCAAAACAACAGTGGGCCTTACTTGAGTTTGAGAAGCCAGTTACCTGCCCTAAACTGTGTCTTGTGATTGGCTCAAAGCTGGATTCCGATATTCACGCAAACACTTGCAGGTTGGCGTTCCATGGAGTGCTCCTCCAAGGGATGGAAGACAAAAATTATGCAGAGACATGTCTCCCAAAGCTTAAAGTTTACAAGCTGAAACATAAGGAAGGACAAGTGGAACGGGTAAGCTTGTGTGTGATTTAATTTGAGGATCACCTGAGATTACTGGGCTGTAGAAGAGTTAATATAGTAAAGGAAAGTTAGAGGGGAACACAAGAGAAGGGGGATTTGACAGCTGAAATGCTGATATGCAATAGTAGGGAGAGCAGCAGAAACCTGGAGCCAATAACGTGGTACAATAAAGGCTACAACTGGAACTAAGATGACGGAGTCATGGTCTTTGTTGAAGCCAGTGGCAATTAAAAATAGGACTGGAGGTTATCTGTTCATGAAATTTTTCCGGAAGCCTGGTGTTTGGGGTAGCCCAGGATAGCAGAGAGAATGTTGCTCACTCTGCTGCTAACACTTTTGTCCTAATGTACGGTTTTCATACCAAGAGGAATCATGGAGACATGCTTATATAGGGCTGGTGATATTGTTTTCACAAATTTTCATTTATTTCTTTTTAGTTAGGGACTTACTAGCTTGGATAGGTTTTTTTCTTTTCTTTTTTAGAGAAAGCTGCAGCTTGATGTTGGGTCCCAGCTGCCGTGGAGAGGGGTGTGTGCAGTGTGAACAAATGGGTGATGAAATCATTCATTGCTTTTAAGAAAAGTCCAGACTCTGGTTTAATAGAAATACTGATTCAGATGGTCCCACCCTGCTGCCGATGGATGTCTGGAGATTAGAATAAATAAATTTACAGTGTCTATTCTTGGCACTGATTGAGGAAAAGGGCATTCTCATTGTCAAGGAAGGAAGTGGGTGGCTGCCCTCCCCCTCTCAATGCTCTAGGGAGGCACTAAATAATAATGCCATGAGGAATACTTTCACCCTAAAAGCATTGTAGGGAACAGGCTGGGAATGAAGGAAAGACTGCAGTTTTTAGCTTGCCAGTTTCATAGGAGTCTATTCCTGAAACAAATTTTAGTGATTTTTTTTTGTGGTGTTCCATCTCCCCTCCCCCCAAGAAAACGCACTACGGTCAATTAATATAGCTGGTGTTGATCCTGTTCTCCTTCCTTGCTGCAGAATTTGATATGAACTCCTCCTGTTTTAATGGCCAGTTCACCTTGAATAAATTCAAATCAGGCAATTATATATTGTTCTAATTATAATTAGATTAATACATTGCTCTCATTGCTCCATCAAAGTCTGCTCTGCTTTTTTGAGAAATAGCAGCTATTATGCATTTGTGAGTTGTTTGTGAGTTGTTTTCTTTGCTCAGGTCAGCCAAATATCATGGCTTCAGTAGCTTGTTATTAGGTAGCGGTAAAGAATTAGCACTTCAGTTTTTACTACAGTACTTACAGTTGTTCTATAGCTGCCACCCTTCAGCAAAATCCCCTGTTTCTCACAAAGCTATAGATCAGATGCCTTCAGTTAGTCAGTCTAGGGCAGGCATCCCCAAACTTCGGCCCTCCAGATGTTTTGGACTACAATTCCCATCTTCCCCGACCACTGGTCCTGCTAGCTAGGGATCATGGGAGTTGTAGGCCAAAACATCTGGAGGGCCGCAGTTTGGGGATGCCTGGTCTAGGGAATGTATGCTTTGGGAGAAGTACACCTTTGTGAACACACTGTTTCCACAAAGCAGACAATTGCAGCTCTTTTTAAGAATCAAATGAAAGAGACCCTGTGTCATGCTTACAAACTACCAGTTTTCTACAATTACTGGTATAGCATAGTGGTTAAGATTGGCTCTTTTTACCTGCAGTATATGAAAATGGATATGAAAGAGCCATGCAGTTGGCCCCACCTATGAGGTTCTTTCTTACAGATCCATGCAAATTGTGCTGTGGGATTCACACAGTGCGAAGTATATGTGTGTGTACTTCAAGGGACGTTGTGGCCCATGTGAGTAAGCTCTTTGAAAGTTCCCAGTTCAAATATTACATCAGCCTTGAGCTCTCTAGGTTGTTTTAGCCAAGTCACTGTTTCTCAGCCTCTGCACCCTCTTCACATCTGCACCATGGGAATAATAATAATGACTGATTTATTTAATACATTTATATTTTGCTTTCCTTACAACGTGGAACTCAACTTAGTTGAGCTACTATGATTACTGAGATATTGACCTGGTTCACATGACATGATAAGCTAAGCTATGACTTTGCAAGACTGCACAGTCTCCCAGAGAGGAGCTTGCAGCCACTTTGTTCCTCCCACCCAAGCTAAGCCACAGTTTGGCTTGGTGTGCCATCTGAACAGAGACTTGTGGTTAAGCTCTTCTGCTCACGGACCAGAAGCTTGGCTTAGCTCTAACTACCACCTAAAGTGTGTGTGTGTTTGTAGAAAACAGGATGTCCCTAACTTTGTCCAGACGTTGAGAAGTATGAATCTAATCATCTGAGGAAATGCCATCTGATTGGCCCCAATGGGGTAAAAAGTCTCCTGCACCAAGTTCAAAAAGTGAAAGGTGATCCATAGAGTCGTGCTGTGACTTCTTGGTGCGTCTGTTGTGCAAATGTTTTGCATAACCAAGATTAGATCCTAACATGTTGTTACTTTGCCTGTGGCAAGGGATACTTGTCAATGAGTAACTCTGCTACAGTAGGAAGAGAAGGCGGATGGAGGGGGAGCCCCCTACCATGTTTGCAAAGCACAAGCTGCACTGCTTGTTGTTATTTTGGACTTGTTTAGTGAAAATAAACATATACCTCAAGGAGAACTGCTCCTTGCTGAAACCATACACAAAGCCCTTTGGTATGTGGAGATTTACTGGAAGATTTTTGGCCAACAAGGCTTCATGATCAAGTATTTTAACAGGGTAGCTTGGATACAACCAAGTTTCTGATTTATTTTTTTAACCACAAATGCTTTGAAGCCTGCATCTGGATCATCATGTGTGATAACTGCTCACACATCTTTTCCATTGTGTGGATACAGAATAAGAAGCCGCAACCCTACTATATAGTCTTGCTTGTACTGTACCTACTTTCTGAAGCACATTGCTATCATACATCTCTCTATAATCAGAGGGTTGTCTGCAACTACGTTTTACTCAAAGTAGAACTTCTGAAATTAATTGGCCCAATACTAATACTGGATACCGATTGAGCTTCTCCGTTTCTAATTAAAAGACAAAGTGTTAGGATTTTAACAAGGGCAACACAAAAATTCCTTGTAGGGCCTGTGTTGGCCATTGTACATGAGGTACAGTATTGGTGCCTTGGTTCGTCCTTAGTTTTGCCATTTAAATTCTGTTATATACGTATGATGCTATGTGATATCAGTGTTTGGCAGTAAACTGAACTGCCTAGCAGAACCTGCTTTTACCACGATTAATGTTTTAGCTGCTTTGAAGTCTGAGCATAGGTTTGCATGGTTGTGCTTGGCTGCTGATGGCATGCTAAATGTGATAATAACACAGCAATGAGGGCACTCAGTGGATAAAAAAGCACAATGCTTTCACAGGTTAAAATCCGCAGTAAAATAGGAGCATAAGAGATGTATTTATTTTTTGGCTGCTGTTCTGTTTGCGATTGAGCAATTTTGTGAAGCTTAGGAATGTGGAGATAATGGTGTTCTCATTTGAAATACTACAGTATTCATGTTTAAAAGTGAAGAAGATGAAAAAAAAAGGATGAACTTTAGTGGCAGAAGGTTGAAGGATATGGTAATTTACAAAATATGGATCAACATGGTTTGGTTAATTGGTCACAACATTTTCCAGTGAAGGCAGTTCTAAGGAAAGAATAAATATTTTACTTTTAAAATAACAGTAAATATACTTGCTTTGGCTGATGAGGCAGAATTTGGCAGGGCTTGCTAATAGAAATTGTCTATGGCCATTGCTTTGGATATTGTTAGATTAAACCATACAGTATAAACGTTTCGGCTTGCACAGGAGTTTGAACAGTCATTAATTTTTTTTAAAGTTGTGTTAGAGTCACTTACTGAGTATCTGTTTTTGTTAGTGATGTTGAGGCTGATAAGGGCATAATGAGAATGTAGGAGAGATAGTGAGTTGCACATGATTGTATGAGTTAAAAAGCAGGTTTATATGCTTAGATTTGTAACATAATCTAGCTCTAGCCCTATTCAAGTGTTCTCAAAATCCAGAGATACAGCACATGGCGAGGGGAGCCATGGGGACAAGTGTGCAGGCTCTGCCCCACCACTTTCTGTGAGTTTGAGGATGATTATTTGAAGTGGGTTACTTACTTCTACTTTTGGAGGCCCACGTGATGTTGAACCCTGATTTCCAGAGTTCTCCATCATGTGGGGAACTTCCTTGAGTGCAGGAGCCTCTTGCTGCAGATAATCGTTCTGCAGTTTGGAGAGGGTGATGGGCACAGAGCCAGTGTTCTCATCTCCTTGTGTCATTTGTTGTGCATTTCCCTGTGTATTTGTGAATTCCCAGAATGCCTGAAAATGGCTTCTGTTGTCTGTCAGTTCTAGTTGGGCACCTGATTGCTGAATCTCAGTGTTTAATGCTTTTTAGACAAAAAAAAAGGAAAAGCTCATTCTCATGGTTTTGTATCTATTTTCTCTGTGTAATAGCAAATATATAAATCTTATCTGCTAAAGGTTTAGAACCTGGGCTTTGCAGGATTCCAGCCTTTTTGTCTCCCCACTCCACATTCCCATAATCTTTTGCTGACTTCTTTAATGCAGCCCCCCCCAAAAAAATATATATGTAATTTTAAAACTTTTTTTTTGTCTCAGTGTTCTTGGCTTGAGTGCCATTTTTATTACAATGATGTTGAACTATAAAGCAACCTGTGTTGTTGTTACTGAACTGATTTAAATTATTTCTTTTTGGTGGACACTTATAACTGATCTGAGCTGTACTTCTCCAAACACACTGTAGGTGATACTGCCTAGTAAGATTTCATGGATTGGATAGGCTTTTAGAATTAGCAGAATCAATCTCAGCTTGTTTTGTTTTCTGTTTGTTTCTACTATAGATAATGGTTACGGTTCTGCATCTTATTGGTGTTATCACATAATCCTACAACTGGAAGGAACCAAAATGTAATCAAGTCCAACTCCCTGACTTGAGGCCAGTGATAGGGGTTGTAAAAAGAAAGAAAAAATAGAGAACTTTTTGGGAAAATTGCAGATTAGGGTAATTTGCAAGGGGTAATTTTACATCAGAAAATGCTCAACTTGTTTAAGGCTCTCTGTGCAGCTAGCCCCACACCTACAAAGCCCACACCTCGGCAGGGGGTTGGACTGGATGGCCCTTGTGGTCTCTTCCAACTCTACGATTCTATGATTCTATGATTCAGTGCTTCTGTTGTGAACTTGCTATGACACTAGTTGCTGTGCTCCAATCAAACTGATACTAGTCCTGAATGTGAGCATTGTATATTCCTATATAGTGCCCAGGCTTGAGACTGTCTGCCCCAAACTCTCTTTCACAGCACTGTAGACATGAAGGTTCAGGTCCAGCAGCTAGCTCCAAATTTAAACATTTTAATGCAGAGGAGGCAGGGACTTTAACATCTTTAATGATTTTGTGTGTGGAGAGAAATATGTAATGACACCTTCCTCAAATCCAATTTATTTCCCTACATTAAACCCTGGCAGACCATTTCCCTTCCCTTTAACCAAATGGTTACCCATCCTGCCTTGTGCCTGTGCCTGTACTTTCTCTTTGTTCTAATGCTGCTAGGACTGTACAGTGTGTATGTGCTGTCCTCAGTCTTCCTGTTTTGAATCCCCTTCTAGAATTATTTATTCTACAATCCTGGAGATTCCCTGACTACCCACAAACCCAACTAATAATGGGAGTCCAATCAATGAGAAGAAGGTGACCCTGCGCAGCATGAGGATTGTCACATTTTCAGGAAACCTTCAGAGATGGATAGTTAGAGCAATTATTGCTATACCTAGATAAGGGGGGGGGAGAGAATTGGAAAGCTATTAATGAGTTCCTGTCAGGCAGAATTTAACCAAAGAGCAAATACCATTTTGTATATTTGGAGGGTCTGTACTTACAACATCACGCAATGATACAAGGAAGTTTTGTGAAAGGACAGACAGGCTTCGTACAGGCCTCCATTACATTCGTGTGCTATATTCCAGGTATGAAAGTCATCCCAACAAGTCTCAGTTGTAGCTATAAAGTCACATTTCTCTTCCTGTATTAGGTGTTCAAGCTCATTTTGTTTCCCATGCTCTGCACATTAGTGAATAGACATAAGCAAAACAAAAACCTTGAGTTTCTGTTCCACTGCTATATGAATGTGGGGTTTGCAAGGCAACACCACAACTTCCTCAGTTTCTCCTGTAGTACCAAGTCCCCATCTTTAAGCGCTTATCTTTGGGCTGTTTTCTCCACCTCCACAGGATTTCGTTTTTATGTTCTCTTGATCACGTTCACCATGCTTCAGCCATGCTCATTTCCCCCATCCTCGTAAGGAGCAGCCCATCTCCTGCCAGTAGTCCATTAAGGAAGCTTAGACATGTTCTCAGAAACTGAGCCTCTCTCGCTGACACCATCTACATAACACATTCTAGGGAAGTGTTTTTCTCTCTGTATGTAGTTCTCTGCATTTACACAGGAAGAATTAGATACTAAGGTCCTTCAACTTCCTGCCTTTTGCTACCTAATCAGATGGGATACTGTCCTAGTTGTGCCTGATGGTGTCATTTGTTCCCACATGGATGAACAAGAAGGGATAAAGATCAGTGGGCATGACAGACCATTGTCCAGCCCATCCTAGATCCAGGCACTATGGGATCAGCATTCTCCAAAAGTTAACAGATCGGATCAGCACACATCCTTACTTCTCAGTAGGGAGTCCGCAACCTTTGTCCTTCTCTTCATGCAGGTGGCGATTGAGCTAGCTCTGTTCCCGAAGCTTTGAGACTCTTCATTCCCACTCAGACATTCTCCATCGGGATTGTTACAGCATCTCTCATTGAAAAGATTTTGAAAACAACAATAATAATAATTTATTATTTATACCCTGCCCATCTGGCTGGGCTTCCCCTGCCAATACATTAGTTCCAGTGGTTCAGAATGTTCCTGCTTCTAACAGTCACTCTGGTTCATGCACTTACCCTGTTTGCTACAGTTCTCATTTTCTTCCCTGAGACTCTTCCTGCTTTTGTCCTTGCCATAGTGCTCCCTGTATCCTATCTCCTCTAATGAGGCAATGAGCAGACTTGCTCATCCAGTCCTTTTACTTTCTCTTCCAACAGAGCAATTACCCCTACCCTTGCTGTTAGTACACAAGCCTTGATGTAGAAGCTTTCCTCCTACACTTTCCTAGGTACTGCTAGGATAAGGAGATTGGAAGGTTTTGCTTCCATTTTCAGTTAACGAAACTGTGGTTAATCTTAACTATTCATTATTGAAAAAAGACTTCATAAATAATAGTTTGAAGTTGGCTTGTTTCAGTAAAACATAGTTAAAACCAGGCATAGGCAAACTCGGCCTTCCAGATGTTTTGGAACTACAACTCCCATCATCCCTGACCACTGGTCCTGTTAGCTAGGGATGATGGGAGCTGTAGTCCCAAAACATCTGGAGGGCCGAGTTTGCATATGCCTGGTTAAAACTAACCCAGTTTGTGTCCAATTTTAGAAATAATTCTTAATTGTGGTTACCGTAGTTGAAAATGGAAGCAGACTGGGAGGAGCCAAGCAGATTGAGAATGCCCTGCGGGAATGCCCTGCGGGAAAGCAGATTGAGAATCTCCTGTTGGCAGTGGCGATCAAAGATATCTCTTCCCTCACTCTGCCCACCCTACAGGCAGAGGCTGCGTGGGGGAGGCTACGTGTGTGATCTCCATTTGTGTACGGGTGGCGCAACATTACACAGGAGGAGCGCAAGGCACCATGTTTCACTGATGTTAAAGGCGCAGAGGGGGGATATTACTTCAATCGCTGTGCTCCTCCTGTGTAACGTTGTGCCGCCCGCACACAAATGGGGCTGCGTGAAGACACTGCACGGCAAAAATGGACTGCCTACAGCCTCCTTCCCAGCTGTAGGGCAAGCAGAATACTGTAAGGAGGCTCTGCGGGAAAGGTGAAAAGTGCTAAAAGTAATTGAAGAAAAAAAAGCTTCACCACTCTCCCCCCCCCCAAAAGCTCAACTCTGCCCCTCCACAAAGCTCAGTGATTGCCAGCGAGGGATCAGCTGAAAGGCGGCCTGTTAGACATGTGGAGATGTTAGCCGCAGGGCAATCCCCCCCCCCCAATTTCAACAAGTCAGGGCAATTTCCCACCATTTTCTTAATTTGTGGTCCCCCAAAATAGGGGGCGTCCTATTCATGGGGGCGTCCAATACACAGAAAAATATGGTACTGCCAGATTGAATCCTCTTTAACATATACCTGACCTGTGCTTAATGGAACAGTTCATTATTTAGATTATTTCTAGAGGATCTTTTTACCCCCAACTTTTCTTTCCCCCCTTCATTCCTTGTTCTAGTTCTCTTTCCCCACCTATTGTCTTGTGTCTCCCTATGTTCCTGGTAAACTGGTGCCTGTTAATTTCCAAATATGAGCAATGTATTTCAGGGACTGAATCTGACTGTAATTTGCATTATTCTAAAATTAGAATAGACTTTTTGGTGTCTCTGAGGAGGAGGAGGTTCTGTTTAAGTATTCTCCCCCCCTCCCCACCCCCCCACCCCATCGATACAATTAAACCACAAGTTTGTGCTGGGTGTCATCACGCAAAACGTAGCTACAGCATTGCAAACATAATACCACAATGCAAATAATATTTAAATCAAAAGGATTTTAAAACTGTGTACTCTGTATTAAAGTTTGTGTGTGTAAGGGAGAGGGAGAGGGACTGACTCTTCACCTATGTTAATACAGTACTATTTGTTTTTCTTTCTCTTTCTGCAAACACAAAAGCCAAGGGGGAGGGAATATTTCATAAAAAATCAATGCTATTGTGTCCTCTGGTCTAAGCCATAAAACAAGAGCAACAGAAACATTCCCTTTGAACTTGAAATCCCTTTCTAAGCTGCTGATATAACCTAAGCAAGAGAGGGAGAATTTACTAGTCAGAAACATTTGTTCTTTTTCCCCTTTCCCTTTTCTTTTCTTTTTTTAACTCCTTAAGTGAGTTTGATGCTGCACCTCTGCCCATAAATAAAAAAAATATTATTGTAATGTAGGTCAGTGAACTGAAGCGCCACTGTACACCATGGAGGATTAAAGTCAGAAAGGCAACCCTCTTCCACTCCCACTAGGTCATATGACAATATAAACAAGAAATGCAAGGAGCCTTCCAGCTTTTTCTTGACCTAATCCTTTGTTTATGCAGCACTTAAACTGACTTTTGGGGTCGTCTCTGTCTGGCATTAAAGCCCTTAAGCTTTTTGAAGTTTCCCTGAAGTTAATAAAATTAGTCTGCCTTCACGGCGAGGCCCCTGTCTGCTGCCTCAAAAGAAGAGTATGTATCCGTTGTTGTCTTTGCAACTCTAGGTTTTTAAACTTCACATTTTATAACCAGAAAGAAACTGGAGGAGAGCCTGAGGAGAGACCCAAAGCCCAAAAGGCTGCTCAGCTAATGGGCAAAGTGATTGCCGTAGTAGATGTTCTGAGAACTCAAAGGAGATCATGGCTCTATCCAGTGATTGGCGCAAAATTGCTGGTGCACTAATAAAGAGTTGGGTTTCAGTGGGAGCAAATAATAAGCTTTTCTAAAACATTTTGTAAGAAGGAGATGGCAGCATAAAAATAAAGACAGTTTCAACACAACAGTTGTTCACATTTGGAAAAAAAAAATGCTGTTTTTTGAAAGCTAGAGTTCCTGTCCTGCTACCTGCCAGTAAACAATTGGTGGCCATATAGTGAAGCTTTCCAAACAAAGAGAAATAATTTTCTGTATTTCCTGAAGCAAACAAAATATTGCATTAAATTGATACAGGTAAATATTAATTTTAGATTAGGTGTGATTTGTAAATGGGGGAAATAAGTAACGGCACAATCCAGTTGTCCTTTGCATCTTCACCTCCCTCCTTTCCCTCTCCTTGAGTCACCCTCTCATGCCTGGAGAGCAGTGCTCACTGGACAGCAATACATGCCTAAGGCCAGATGGTTTGGACCCTAAATAAAATAAATACAGTAATAAGCTTTCAAAGCCAGCCGCTGCTGAAAAGGCTTCTCAGGTCCAACTCCTATACATTCCACAAACCATATTGCATTTGCTTTTTGACTGACTATGGCAATATTCTGAATACACAATTTTTACCATCCAGATTAGTTGTGAGAAGAATTCTGTGCAGCTGAAAATCTTGTGTCTCCTGAATTTAAAATACTACTCTTGGTCCACCTAAAAAGGTCTGTCTGTGTTGCTCTGTATTTCTTACTTTGTGGGATCTGTGTGACACAGAATTACAATGTTGACTTGATGAGAAATCATGGTAGCTTGCCATTCAATAAAGCAGCATTTTCTTATTTCCTTTCATGTCAAGACTCTAGTTATGACACTGAGGCATAGAGACTTCAGGGGGTTAGTATCATCCAAAGATATTCACACCTTGGGGATTAGGCTCACTTCGTTGCACCTTTGCTTTGCCAGTGCCCCAGGGAGCATCGTTTATCTTTCCCTGTGCAACAAGCTTGCTGCCTCTTTTCCTGATTGCTTAATTATGAATCCAAAGTTGGAATGGTGACTTCCACTGGTTTAATAATCTTTAAATTAAAATTAAATACAGCTACTTTAAGACTCTGAGTTTAACAAATTGACATGATTGCATACGGTACTCCTTGCAAAGATGAATTTTTAAAAGGTATACATTGGTACCTTGGTTTACAAACTTAATCCATTCCGGAAGTCCATTCTTAAACCAAAGTGTTCTTAAACCAAGGCGTGCTTTCCCATAGCAGCAGGGGACTCAAGTTGGCAAACCGAAACACCTACTTCCAGATTTGCAGCATTCTTAATCCAAGTTGTTCATAAACGAAGCTGTTCTTAAACCAAGGTACCACTGTATTGTCATATTGGAAGCATGTTTCCTTATATGAACAGGAAAAAGAACCTGCTGAGATGAAGGTGGTAAGGGTTGAAAGGTGGTAGACATGTCAGTAGGAGTAATGCCAGGAGCCTGAGAACTGTGGGTGCATTTAGAAGCACATCTAACGTGGTACATAACATATTAGAAACCTGGAGCCAAGTAAATGACTGCTTAACACAAATATCCACAAATCAGATGCACAAAAATATTGGGGGGGGGGAGACGTGGCTTGACTGTAGTACTTGTGAGAAGGATTTAAGGAAGGACCACAAACTTAACATGAGCCAACAGTGTGATGCAGCCAGGGGTGTGTGTGTGTGGATCTGATGCAATTATAGGCTGCACCAACAGAAGTAGTGTGTCCAGATCAAAGCAATTAATAGCATTACCCTATTGTGCCTTGGTTCAACCTCACCTTGCAGCTCTTTCTCCAGTTATGGTCACCACCAGTGCTTTTTTTCTGGGGGTATGCAGGGGTACGCATACCCCTAAACATTTTGGGAATCTTTGTGCATTTGTCAATTTACTGTATTTATTTTTCCTGATCTGAACTATAAAATGGTGATTTTGTTGAGTACCCCTAAACATTTTTTTAAGGAAAAAAAGCACTGGGAACCACAGTTTAAGAAGCATTTTGACAAGCGGGAATGTGTGCAGACAAGGGCAGCCAAGATGATAAAGGATCTAGAAATCAAGCCTTATGAGTGACAGTTGGGGGAGTTAGATATGTTTAGCCTGGAGAAGAGAAGACTGAGAGCCATCTTCAGATATCTGAAGGGTTGTCACATGAAGGATGGAGCAAGCTTGTTTTCTGCTGCTCCAGAGGGAAGGACCTGAACAATGGATTCAAATAACAAGAAAGGAGATTTCGACAAAACACGAGGAAGAACTTTATGATGGTAAGAGCTGTTTGGCAGTGGAACAAACTACATTGGTAAGTGGTGGGCTCTCCTTCATTGAAGATTTTTAAGCAGAGGTTGGATGGCCATCTGTCAGAGATTCTTTAGCTGTGATTCCTACATTGCAGGGGGTTGGCAATGCAGTATCTTTTAAAATCTTTTTTTAAAACCAAGAACTTAGATTTTGTGTTTGTTTGTTTTTTGTAGCTCTGTGATGATTACAGTGTGATTGGTCGTTCACTGTTTAAAAAAGAGACCAACATCCAAATTTTTGTGGGGCTGAAGGTCAAGCTGTCTACAGGAGAGGAAGGTTTAATAGAAGGTGGCTTTGGACAGAGTGGAAAGTTTAAAATCCGCATTCCAGGTAAGTGTTTATCTTGCTGCATGCACACCTTTAGGAAAAGTTTTTATAATATCCTCAAAAATCCTGGGGAGCCCATTATTACATGCAATCAGAGAGATTCATAGCACATAAGTGGGAGGTATTGTGAAATTGGCTCATTGTGGGAGACTGTTATTAGGACTGAGCCAAAAGAAAGACGCTTCATCTGAATACAGTCATGTGAAAAATGTCCCCTTTCTGTGAACAGGGGCAAAAGGTCTTTGCACCACAGCAGCCCATGCTCTTCCCACCAGATACCCATTCAAAGTGTTAGCAATGAGTTGCAAAAGCGCTGTCTGTGCTCAAAATTGGTCTCAGCTAGCCAAATCTGTCTTAGCTGTGTGATGCTGTGGCATCAATACACTTACTATGTGACCCTGATTGACTGGGAACAATTTTTAAAAGCTGACATTTGATGGAGGTGTTTTGTTTTGTTTTATTTTACCCAAATGTTTTCCCCTCACACTTAAAATATTTCTGGTTTGCCTGTAGTTTAGCTTTGATTGTTATTGTTATTAATTGGAAACATATAACACTTTAGAAACATGAAAACAGAAGATAGTCGCTAGTCCTAGTCTTGCTGTGAAAGGACCGTCTTGCATACATAGCAGCTTGTCATGGGTTATGACAAGTAGTACAAACAGAAATCAGAAGCCTCTTTTCTTCTTTACCACGGAAAGGTCACTTAAGGTACTTCACTACCACTTGTTAACCTGGGTGAAGAGCACTCAGGGAAGCCTTTTCAAGAGGATTTGCCAAGAGCAGAAGATTTCCCTAACCTTTCCAAATAACCCTTCCGTTTAAAACTAATTTCCAGTGCTAGTAATGTTAGCTAGTAAAAGCACTTGGATTTCATATTGAGCTTGTAGATACCTCCCCCGCCCCCCCCACCAGCCTAGGTCATTTATATAATGAGCAGAGTAAATATTTATTGTAGGTTCAAACTGAAAAAAGAGCATGAAAAAGTAAGCAAGTTCAAAATAAAAGGCAGCACGCAGTCACTCCTCAGGGTTTACCATGGAAGACTAAATTGCAGAAGGAAGACTACTCCTCACACAGAGATGGAAACAACAGGATATTCCGACAATTGAAGAATGGCAACAGAAAGTATTGGAGTATGCAGAAATAGCAAGGCTAACTGGAAGAATCCGACAGCAGGACAATGAAAAATTCCAAAAAGAATGGTCCAAATTTATGGTATACTTAGAGAAAACTACATAAATAAAGACACTCACAGGACTGAAATAAATACTCATAACACTTATCGTAAACATTTGGTTAGATCATAAGATGTAATGCTGTAATATAATAAAGAATGTACGTTTAAAATATAATACAAAAAATTATTAAGGAATTGTAGATATTTATAGAATGTATATAGTAAACACGCTTAAGTAAGAGTAATGTAGAGAAGCCAGAAGAGGGGTGGAGGGAAGTTAATTTGGATAACATATAGATTTAAAGGAGAATAATATTGTTAAGCTGTATTGTGTTTAAGATATTTGGAAAAATTAATAAAAAATATTGCCGGGGAGGGGGACGGACGGACTAAATTGCTGTTTGGATAGTCACAAAATGTGCACATTCCTCTCAACGCAGGTAAAGTACCATGAGTTTTGAACAGAGTTCCCTTCTGGCTCTTTCAGTACCATATTCTAGGCAACTCCCTGGCCTCAAAACATGATCCCTCACCACCATATTAAAGGTCAGATATGCTCACCCTTCCCACTTTTTACATGCAGTACTCCACAAGAAAAGTGTTAGTCAATAAGCTGCTCCTTCACTGCCATTTGACAAAATAAAAAAATTCCTTCAGTAGCACCTTAAAGACCAACTAAGTTTATATTTTGGTATGAGCTTTCGTGTGTATGCACACTTCTTCAGATACGAAAGCTCATACCAAAATATAAACTTAGTTGGTCTTTAAGGTGCTACTGAAGGAATTTTTTTATTTTGCTTCGACTCAGACCAACACGGCTACCTACCTGCCATTTGACAGTTAATAAACCTTGGTTACAGCTAGTGGTTGGTGAGGAGAGATCTTAGCCATGAGTCCAGGACCAAACGTTGGCCTAGTTCAATATGTTATAGGAGCAAAAAGGACCAAGGAAGAGCAAAGTGGCTGTGCGTTCATCTCTAGGAGCCTGAAAGGAAACTGAAAGGAACTTGGAAGAAGGATATTCGAGTTCAGCCTTTCCCTGGGAAGTTTAGAAAAGAGATGGTTCTCAGCTTGATAAGCTCAAATAATCATTTATTAGCTAGTTAGGTTTGGAACGGGGGGGGGGGGTTCTTGCCAGTTTCTACTGTTTTTCAAAGTATTTATTAGGAAAAATTGGAGAACTATACTGGGAAATGAGAACAGATGCATTATTAATATTCCAATAAAATGTACTGAAATACATTTTTCAAATTGGTAATAGTTTTGAATTGATATGAAATTAAACAAAACAACAAGAGTCTCAACCAGAGTGGATTACATAACTGCAGTTTATATATATCGTAAACTTTAACTACAGTGCAATGTGATTTCTATTGATGAAACAATTTTAAAATTTGTTCTTAACTGTGCTTTTCTTGGAGAGAGAAAAACAGGTTTCCCACTATGACTAATGTTAGTTTTAGCTTGTTTCTTGTTTGTGGACCACAGTGTTTTAATTATTCTGAATAATTACAGTATATTATGTCTTTAAAGTGAGGTGAGCGCCACAACCCCAGAGTCGTTTACGACTGGACGACTGGACTTAACTGTCAGGGGTCCTTTACCTTTTTATGTCTTTAAGATACTGATTATGAAATGTGATGTACAACCTTCTTTCACATTTTTAATCCAAAGATCTAAGAAATGGGTGTGACAAATATGTTTGCAAACCCATGAAAAATATTTGTGAATGCTTCTAATGTGGCTCTTCAATTTTTATTTCTATTGGATTCAAAGGGGTGTGTTTTGGGCTGGTATTTGAGCATAAGGCTTTGAGGATTCAGCAGATAATAACTTCGTTTCAGAGGCTCTGAAACCAAGCAGAAAGTACTTCTGCTTGCATAAAGCAGGGCCCTGATTTTCACCGATACCCACCCACTGTATCCTGTGCCACATCTTGTGGTGTTCTGATGGGTGTCCCACTCTTGGGAACAACTTCAGTGTAGTTGTGTAGGGGATATTTGTCAAATATTGAGGGGAAGAAAAAAGGTTGATTAGCGATGAAGCATCTCATTGACAGGACAAAGTTTGCAGTGCCCAGCTGTGGTACACATGGCAATCTTTTCCCCATCCTAATCTCTTTCATATATCAGAATAATGGTTTCCTCATTTTGGGGGGTGGGGAGCCGAGACTGAGAATTAATTCCAACCTACAGTACATTGTTAGCTGACTTGAGGGTAAAGCTGTTTGCTTACACAAATGGTCTACTTGCATGAGCAGTGTACTGTCGGAGCCATGAACTCATGCAAGGTCAATAACTTTCTTTCCATGAAAACAAAATCAGCAAGTTCCAAGTTTTTGTTTTCATAGAAAGGGAGCCGCAAAATGTTGTGAGATCACAGTGTCAAGTTACACTACTCATGAGCAGCCCCCCCCCTGTCAGCTGACAGCAAAGCGGCAGAACTGATGCAGAGTGACATGTCCCATGGCTGTGTTGACATTTGAGCCAAAGTCTGTTCCTGACACTCCATCCATAGCCATTCTGCTTATTATATTTTTCCTAAGGATACCATTTTTCTTTTCTTTTAACTCTACAAAAAACAATATTAATCCAAAAATATTTTGCTGTTTGGAAAAAGAAGTCAGCTGTTCTTCACTTTTTCTGATGAGCTACCTCTTCTCCTTCCATGCAGTCAGGAGAGGGAAGGTTTTAAATAAGCTATGCAAACCATGGTGTATAAAGCTGGCTTGTTTAACTAACCATAGTTTTTTGTGTTTTAAACCACAATCTCTGGTTTGCATGCAGTGGCAAGCCAGGTTTCATAGAAAGTGAAACTAAACTCTGCCAAAGTCAACATCCTGGCCTTATGAGAAGATGAAAGGCGAGCATGTGAGTCCGAGGCTCATAGTGCGCTTTCCTGCTTATGCATGTGGCACTAAACATGGGTTTAGACTTATCTGCAAGTGGGCTGTTTGGGTTTGTCTGGGCAGGGGAAGAATCCCAATTATTGGCACTACACAGTTTTCCCATAGCTCGTGGGTTTTGACTGTAAACTCTCTGGGTTGTATCCAGTGTCGGTCCTACTAAAAGTAGAACTGGTGGAATTCATAGATCTAAGTAATTTAAGTCTATTTATTTCAGTAGCTCTACTCTTGAGGTGAATTCAGATTGTACCCCCACCCAGCCAAAAGAATCCTAGGAACTGTAGTTCACCCCTCACATACCTATAGTTCCCAGCACTCTTAACAAACTACAGTTCCCAGAATTGTTGAGGTGTGTGCGTTTTATTTGTTATTTAAATGTATCGTGTATAAACAGCCTTGTTGGATACAGCCCTCTATCTCAAAGCACCCTAACCCTAACAGCATAGTTTGGTGCACATGGGCTTGGATTATATTGGCAGCTGTTGACCTGTTTAGTAGATTCTTGGCTATAGTTACTAATTTTCAAATAAAATAAAGATTTATGTTTTATTTGATGTCAGAAAGCCTGTAGCATATGGGAGCTGGCAAGTTCTCATCCCAAGTGAATTCTTGCCACCATGTGGGGACCAAGCAGCACAAGCTGTGATTACCTCCACATGCACCAAACTTTTGGAGTCTGCAGAATATTATAGTATTTTAGGACTTTGTTCCGAACAAAGCTAAAGACACAATTCCTTCTCACAGGTGCTAAGATCTCATTTTGGTAACAGTGGCCAGTGCTGCACAACAAATCAAATCAAGATTTACAGAATTGCTTGTTCCTATTCTCATTCACTGAATATTTTCTGGTATGGATCATGATAGAATTTGGCAAGTTATAACAGAATATTGTAACAAGGAGTTTCTCCACTCACCATCTAGTCTGAAACAGACTTCAGTCTTTGCCACCCATAAATGCAGGGGATAGTGACTTAAACAAGGCTGTCTTACAGAACCAAAACTACACACTCTGGAGAAAATAAAAGCATGACTAGAAAATTGCTAGATGTTTCTTTAAGAGCTACCAACATTTCATTGTGGAGAAGGGTAGTAGATATGACGTTGCTTAAGTCAAATATAGTTCACATTCCATTGTTAGGTCAGTGTTGCTTTTTTAATATGTCTGTATCCTGTTTGTGGTTTTTTAAAGGAGTTGTTTTTTTAAGTTTAGCTGGTTGAATTCCCCTCTTCTGTTCTTCTCCCCATACATATTATTCTACCTCTTGTTCTCTTTCATAAAAGTTCCTTTCACAGAGGCTTACTCATATAACCTTTTAAAGAAACAATGTAATTAATTTTTTTAAGATTCCTTAAACAGCATGCATACGAAACTCTCCCACTCCTCATGAGAACAAATGAGAGGTTTAAATGGTTGAGGGATGACTTCAAGCTGAAAGACATAACAGTTTCTTTAAAAGAGGAGAAAAACAAAGAAAAAAAGAAAAGCACCCAATTTTTGAATGCAGTTGAAACTGTTTTAGAAAAGAAAGGCTCAAGAAATGAAAGAAACTGTTGCAGTACATTTGGTGCAAGTGAATTGATTGCACAAAGAGAATACTGTACATATTCTATTTGGTAGCCAATTTTACTGTATTGGGGAATCAATTGTTAAATAATAGTAGAGTTGCGTTTGCTTTGACTTTATGTACACATTTATCTGGAAGTTAGTACCGCTGAACTCAGTGGGGTTTACCTTTGAGTATACATGTATAGGCTTATACTTTAAGACTCCTAGGGGACTGGTGTGTTTTTGCAGGTGTGTTCTACTTCATGTCATTGACACAATAATAGTACATTAGTGGTAGATTTATTCTGGATGCCCACAAGTCATTTTGCTTTATTAGTTCTTCTCTGGTGCTTGCCCATGTTAGCACATTATTGCTTTCCAGAAGACACTCTTGCACTACAGCTCAACAAAAGTAGGACAACCCACCTGGAACATTTGTGGTATGAAAAGGTGCAGGATCTCAGCAGGAAGCTATGGAACATGCATCAATTAGAAACAAAGGACCATGTCCATCCCCAAACTTTTGCAAGTGGGATTTCATGTAACTGCCTTGATAACCATCATAAGCACAAATTATAAATGTGCAAGGAAAAGGATTTTTGGAGGGGCCTTAACTTGCATTTAGAAGGTAAAAACAAGGTCCCACCCTCTGGATTGAAAAGAATAGCTGTGTTGGTGGCAGTTTTTGATGGCAGCTTAAAATCAATAGGGAAACCATGCAGGTTTGGGGGTTGCAAAGGAGAGTCTTTGGTACCCTGCTTCTTCCCTATAGCACCTCCTGTCTTTAGATCCTGCTCTCCTCTCAACATCGAATCTCCTCATAGATGTTTCTAAAAAGTGAAGGAACTCGGAAAAGCACAAGAAAATGTATTGAAGGGGCTAAAGGTAATTGATTTGCTATTGAAAGAAAAAAAAGGAAATACATACAGAGAAAGTATGTCATGATAAATTGTACAGAATGATAATTAAGCATGATTATACACACAAGAGATGTTGATGCATTGTGTAGGATTCCCCAAGAAAGTATGACACAGCCCAATCCTATCCACATTTAACTGGAAGTAAGTTACTGACTTGCAGTGGAATCCTAACAAAGTCTGCTCAGATGTATGTTCTATTGAATTCAGTAGAGCTTACTCCCAGGTGAGTGGGGTTAGGACTGCAGCCTTACTCCCAAGTACATGTGCATAACATTGCACCTTTAGAAGAAGAGTAAGTGTGAAGAAGAGCAACCGATTGTTTCATAGCAGATGCTTATTAGATGATCAAGATTTGGCTTTGTGCCTGGAGTGTGTGCATCCCCCAACAGCTTTTCCCCTTGCTGCTCTGGTAAGGTGTGTGCATAAAAGACTTGTGTAAGCAGAATCAATGACAAGTTTTGTTCCCACATCAATATCTACCCAGCTAGGGTATGGGGTTAATACCCACATTATTGTCCCTTCTTGCACTGCTCCTTCTTGTGTACGTGAACAGAGTAGCATGGGTAGAAGCTCTCTACCAGTAAACACAGATTGTCACGAAGTGTTGATGGCCAGGGTCAATTCCATTTCATTTCTGTTACTATATCAATGACTGTTAGCATTTGCTACAGAATAAATGCATTGCCTTGATTTTTGGCAGTGTGTGTTTGGTTTGAATACAGCAAATAATTCCCAGACTTTCAGGCTGCATCCCATTCTCCTGACTTGGACCTAATCAGGTTGCTGCTAGGAAAAGATTTGTACTTCCTGTTGCTGTATGGCACTTTCCCCCACAATTTTTATTTCCATGCTTTCTGAATTGTATGGCAAAATATTGTGATACATATGTGCAGTTTAAAAGCAGCAGCAGTTTTCAGTTTTTCAAAAGAAGCCGTTTATAGCCAGCATATTCATAACCAAGTGGAAATATTAGCTGTTTCCATTATACAAATCTATGGTGTGACCACGCTTGAAATACTGTGTACAGTTCTGATCGTCTCACCTCCAGAAAGGATATTGTAGCTGAAAAAAGTTTCAGAAAAGGGCAAACAAAATGATCAAGGGGATGGAGTAACTACCCTATGACGAAAGGTTTACAGTATCTGAGGCTTTTTAATGTAGAGAAAAAGTGACCAAGAGGTGATACGATAGAGGGGTATAAATTCACGCAGGGTGTGGTGAAAATGGATGGTGATAAGCTTTTCTCTCATAATACTAGAACTTGGGAACATCCAATGAAGCAGAATGTTGGAAGTTTCAGAACAAACAAAATAGAGCACTACTTCACACAGAGCATAGTTAAACTATGGAATTTCCTCCCACAAAAATCATCAACTTGGATATCTTTTAAAAAGGATCAGGCAAATTAATGGAAGATAAGGATATCAGTAGTTACCATCCATGACAGCTATACTCTACCTCAAGAAGAAGAAGAAGAAGAAGAAGAAGAAGAAGAAGAAGAAGAAGAAGAAGAAGAAGAAGAAGAAGAAGAAGAAGAAGAAGAAGAGTTGTTGTTTATCACTACCCAAAGGAGTCTCAAAGTGGCTAACATTCTCCTTTCCCTTCCTCCCCCACAACAAACACTCTGTGAGGCGAATGAGGCTGAGAGACTTCAAAGAAGTGTAACTAGCCCAAGGTCACCCAGCAGCTGCATGTGGAGGAGTGGAGACGCGAACCTGGTCCACCAGATTACAAGTCCACCGCTCTTAACCACTACACCACGCTGGCTCTCATGCTGGACTAGATGGACCTTTAGCTTGTGACAAACATGACTATTCTAGATGGTACATTTTCTATTATTTTCCATTACTTCATTCTGCTTCCATTATCGTTGTTGTTTCACTCTGTCTTTAAAATGTTAGAATGCTTTATTCTTTTCTTTTTATAATCCAGAAAAAATGTTGTGATTGCTCTCAATGGCAATAAAATGGCATTGTTTCTTTGCAAATTATTGATCTGAAGTGCAAATTAACATTTCTCATTTGTATACTCTTGAGAGAGAATTATGTTTTGGGGGGAAAACCTTAAACTTAATACTTATAGAATCCTAAAATACAGATTTCAGATTTTGGTACAAAGCAACAAGCATTGACAAATCCTAGAGACTTATCACTGGAAATTCAGCAAACTTAAACTCTGTTGACATTTTAGGAAGTATCGTGTGTACAGTATCTGTATATGGTGCTGAGTCAGCTTTTCTTTGCCCTTATTGTGAACTACAGCTAAAACTATATTCAGTTTTAAAAATAGCCTTGAAATGGAATATGCACCCAACTTTCCCCAAGACTTCTTAGAAAGGATACCTGGTTTGCAAAAGACTTACGTGTTGCATTCATTTAGTCTACAGTGGCCTGTCCTCCTCTGACTTCCGAAAGACAATATGTTAATAAACTGACTCTAGATGGAGTGAAATTTAAAGCAAGAGTGGTAAACTATGTATCCAGCAACCATCTCCTTTGGTGTGAAATGCTAATTTATTTATTTTCTCACTGGGGATCCTGGGGATCCTGGGACTTGTGCTCCAACTGCATGATCCCCAATGGGAAAAGATACTCAGAGCACCATTTGCTGCAGGAGATGCCCATTTGCCGCTGCCAGAGTCTCCTCTGTCTACAACTGTGGAACTGCCTTCCTGTGGAGCTTCAGTAGGAATGAGCCCTTCTTTCTTTCAGATGTCTTCTGAAAACTGCACTGTTCAGACATTACGTCTACTGATCTTTTGTTGATCTTTTTGATTATTTTTATGGATATTTATAGACTGATTTTTATTGTATTTTATATGCTATAAGCTGCCTTGTTATATTTCAATGGAAGAGTGGGTTGTAACTTTAAATAAAAATAAATAAAAAGCGCTAGAACAGCCTGGTTAATTTTGGAGCGATGCAGCAAGTTTTTGTCCGTCTCTAAAACTGACCATCTTAGGGTTTTGTTTTGGTTTTTTTTAAATAAAAAACTTAAGTAAGAACACTTAATAGAATGTTTAATCTCAGTATGGATCAGGTTATAGAAAGAATGCATTTCAAACACATTCAGAAACACTTATTATCTGGAAAGGCAGTTATGGGGGGATGAAAGGAGGCTGTGTGCTGACATTTCGAGCCCATGTGCGTCCATTTACATGCATGCGCACTAGAGTCAAGATGCATCCTGTCCCCCACTCAGAAAGTTAACTTCTAAAAACCCAGGAGAAGGGGTTTGAGGAGGAGGAGGAGGAGGAGGAGGAGAAAAAGAAGAAGAAGAAGAAGAAGAAGAAGAAGAAGAAGAAGAAGAAGAAGAAGAAGAAGAAGAAGAAGAAGAAGAAGAAGAAGAAGAGTTCGGACTTGATATCCCGCCTTTCACTCGCCTTAAGGAGTCTCAAAGCGGCTAACAGCCTCCTTTCCCTTCCTCCCCCACAACAAACACTCTGTGAGGTGACTGAGGCCGAGAGACTTCAGAGAAGTGTGACTAGCCCAAGGTCACCCAGCAGCTGCATGTGGAGGAGCAGGGAAGTGAACCCGGTTCACCAGATTACCAGTCCACTACACTATGTGTAGAACTCTTAACCACTACACCATGTGTAGAACTCTATTGCCCTCTGTATTAGCTAACAAATATAAAAAGGCACCCCAGTCTTGTCCCCCAAAAGCAAAGTTGAGACAAAATGGGAACAGTCTTTTCCTAGGGGTTAGCAACAGAAAAACAAGTTGCAAGGGCTGACTGTCACTCAAGGCCCTACCTTTAAAGCTCCATTCCTTCCCTGCCATATTTATTTGGCACAAAACTTTGGTAGTTACACTGATGTGGTGGGGTTGAAGAGAGAGAAAACAAGGGAAGAAGAAGCATGTCCAAGTTGGACAGATATAGATGAAAGAGGCTTTAATAGGATTTTTAATTAATTGTGTTATTGTAGTGTTGCCAAATCAATGGTAATGGGCAAGTAGATTTTTTATACCAAATGCTAATTGCATATGGTGGCTTGGGAGGTCAGTGAGACTGTGGAATTTTAGTGGATACAAATAGAAACAAGATAGCTTGGTTTTCCAGAGATGAGTTGATATGTGCAAGAAATCCATTACAGAACATTTTTATCACTCAGTATGCTTCCTTTTTAGGGAGATCCTGCTGTTTGCATTCCTTTGATTACGTTGCATTAAAACAGGATTATCTTGGTGTTTTGGCCATATGGAATTTAGGTGGGTTTCTTTGCATCATGCCTCCCCACCTCTTAGAAAGAAAACAAGAGCCACTAGCCACAAGGCTTGATGGGTTGCATTTTTTTCATATCAGATGTTGCTGAGTAGGAGGATTTAATCCAAGAGGTGAATGCAAAAGCCCAACGGCAAACAACAGCAACAAACTCTGCAAGTTGCATTTTATTTAAAAACTGGAGATTCACTCTGCTTGTTCTTTCATAGTCTCTCTTCCCCTACCCTCTAAAGTAAACACACACAAAATGAAAACCCTTAAAGGGGTACTTCAAGCATAAATCTTCCTTCCCACTTTGTAAAAACTAGCTGCTGTGACATGGACAGAAGCTGATGGAGGCAGGTTGACAGGGAAGTAGCATTTTCCTTTATGCTCCTTTATATTGAGAGGATTAAACTCTGGCAGTATAAAAGTACTGATGACCACAAGGAGGAGGTGGATGATATTGATTACAGAGGCATTGACCAGAAGAAAACCTTGTCCACCGTCTAAGTGACCCATAAGTAATCTTTGAAACTGCAAATCACAATAGGGTAATCTGTTGTCTTGACTTCTAGTTGGGTCAGAACTGAGATTTATACTATTTGCTTTCCACCAACAGATGTAAAATTGAGTGCTTCTGTTTTGGTACATCCCAGTTGTCTGTGTTATTCTATGAAAGGCAGAAACTGTGAGCAGGGTGTTCATCTGCAATCAGTATAACCCCGGCACAAACTGCTTTCCCTCATTGTTTCCTCTTTTCAACCTCTTGTTCTGGCTCTTGTTCTGCTATCCCTCACTTGCTTCTTGCATGGAGCCTATGTCTGGCTTGCTTATGTATAGTGTGTACCTTCTCTCTGTCAATCGGTTCCTTGCCCTTCTCTCAATTTTCCCATCCTCTCTTGATTCATATTGACTCCTGGTTCTCATACACTCTTGAATCCGCAACCTGAACAGGCAGTGGATCTTGGACTCCAGATTTCTGACCCAGCTGGCCTTAGATCACAGTACTGATGAGATGTCATTTGAGTTGAGTCATTTGAGTTGTCCTTGATCATTGGCTGCCATTCACCAAGTGTTGCCTTGCCCTCTTCCAAGTCCCTGCTGACATGTTTGGCTGATGAAGTTTCACAGCAATATGCCTTTCTTGTACATACTTCTGGGCTCACTCCCCCCCCCCAAAAAAACCTTTTCTTAGTGGCCAGTCACATTTTACTAGTTAAAACCCCATGTGTCTGTAGAGAGGCAGCATAGACTGTCCACAGCTGCTATGAATAATTTTTCCCCTCAGCACCAAGCCAAACTCTTTTATCTTAAAGCAAAAGCCTTCATGAAGAAGTTTATGATAATAGTGCACACTCCTTAATAAAGTAATTTTTTTGTTTGGAAGCTTTATCCATTTAGCAGGTTTCAGTGAATTTATTTCACCATGCAACATGGTTGAGTTGCCTGCGTAAGACTAACAAAAAAGAGTAGAAGCATTTAAGCCTCTAAAGCTCATCTGAATTCAGTGCTGAACAGAAATGTTTTCTTCTCTTGAAAAAAACGTTCCTGAATAGGAAGTGGTACCTAATAGTTATTGCCTGTCTTCTGTCTGCCTGTATATACCCTTTAACCTTACATCTATCCTCATTATTCCTAGATTCTTCCTATTCCTAGATTTGTGCAGCTTTTTTACAGCTGATGTTTTCATGATTGGTCAACTGCTACCGTGTTTCCCACATTTTAAGACACCGTCTTATATTTATTTTACCCAAGAAAATAAGCCTATGGCTTATTTTCGGGGGGGTGTCTTTTTAATTTTTTTTTAACTGTAATTACGGCAGCCAGCGTTGCTGCTGCTGGGTTCCGGAGGCAGCCTGCAGGGTCGGTGCCCAGCTGCGCCGGTGCTGGACACTGGAGAGAGCAGGAGACTGAGCAGCCACTGCGGCATCGCGCTGCCAGAGACTCGCAGCCACTGAGGAGCTTGCGGCGCCGGGGCTTGCGGGCGGCTCTCGCCTTTCCGCCCTTTCTCCTGCTCCCGGGGGAGACGTGGCTTCTATTCCCCATTGCCAAGGAAACAGCCCGGGGGAGAGACGCCAGAGCTGAGGCGCCCCCCGCCCGCGGATCCCACGTGCCGCCGAAAACGGCAATGCTTAGGGCCCCCCACTCCTCGCCCGAAGTGGAGTAAGGCCCCCCGAGCAGTCCAGGGCTTGCTTCCGAATGCGCAGGGACAGGACTGCGCTGTTAAACTCTTTGCAAACTCCTTGCCCAAAAGAAAGCTGTCCTGCAGAGTGCCGGATCGAGGAGCCGGTCTGCAGAGTCAGCGCCCAGCAGCGCGGCGCTGGATTGAGGAGGCGGTGCTTCGTGCGGAGCTGCTGGGCGCCGACCCGGCAGGCCGCTTCCTCGATCTGGCGGCCTCCCGGGTTGGCGCCCAGCAGCGCCGCGCGGAGCACCGCCGGTCTGTAGAGTCAGCGCCCAGCAGCGCGGCGCTGGATTGAGGAGGCGGTGCTTCGTGCGGAGCTGCTGGGCGCCGACCCGGCAGGCCGCTTCCTCGATCCGGTGCTCCGCGCGGCGCTGCTGGGCGCCCACCCGGGAGGCCGCCGGATCGAGGAAGCGGCCTGCCGGGTCGGCGCCCAGCAGCTCCGCACGAAGCACCGCCTCCTCAATCCAGCGCCGCGCTGCTGGGCGCTGACTCTGCAGACCGGCTCCTCGATCCGGCACTCTGCAGGACAGCTTTCTTTTGGGCAAGGAGTTTGCAAAGAGTTTAACAGCGCAGTCCTGTCCCTGCGCATTCGGAAGCAAGCCCTGGACCGCTCGGGGGGCCTTACTCCACTTCGGGCGAGGAGTGGGGGGCCCTAAGCATTGCCGTTTTCGGCGGCACGTGGGATCCGCGGGCGGGGGGCGCCTCAGCTCTGGCGTCTCTCCCCCGGGCTGTTTCCTTGGCAATGGGGAATAGAAGCCACGTCTCCCCCGGGAGCAGGAGAAAGGGCGGCAAGGCGAGAGCCGCCTGCAAGCCCCGGCGCCGCAAGCTCCTCAGTGGCTGCGAGTCTCTGGCAGCGCAATGCCACAGTGGCTGCTCAGTCTCCTCTCTCCCATGCCCAGCGCTGCTGGGAGCCGACCCTGCAGGCATGGCTTATTTTCGGGGTATGTCTTATATTTTACAAAGGCTTTAAAATCCTGCCATGGCTTATATTATGACTCCGTCTTAAAAAGGGGGAAACACGGTACTAGCAGAAAATTAGGCAGTTAATATTTGTGGTGCGGGGAGCTTAATTTCATTTATGGAGTACTCAGTGCAGATAACACTACATGCTATAAAGCATATTGTATAACATCATCCCTCTGGTGCAACCAGTGCTTCTTATTGATTACATTTATATACTACCCGTCCTTATTCCAATAATAAGTATAGGGAGAAATGAGGCCCATGGGATATTCCTTCTTTGGGCTTCATCATTGTTGGGCATGATTTCTGAAAGTGAGATGGAATCCTTTCTGATTCAATATTTACGTATGACTGTACACTTAGTGGGTTTGTGTCCATACTTGATAATTCTGTTGCGCTTACATTATCAGTGAAGTTTGGGTATGTGTTGCAGATTCTCTGCTGCTTTTCATTCGCTACAAAGGTAAGAGTGGCTTGGAATGGGGTACGGTAAAAGCCCTATCTGTGAACAATCAAGGATAGAGTTCTGTAGTCCATCCCTACCAAAGGATTCTAATTGGCGCTGTCTGAGCCAGTCTTAATGCAATTTAGTTATCATCAAGCAGAAGGGTTTTATTTATGGAACAGGCCCCTCCAGAACTTCCTCCGACCTTTGAGAAACCGTGAATATGAGAGAGTTGTTTGAGCAGGCATGCCTGGCTGGTGTATGCATTTCTTTAATAAGGCAGGGATTGATGTCTCTTGCAGTGCAGGGGTTAGGTAAACAACAGGCCCTTGGTTCAGTGCTTTCCATGTTCAACTGCTTGTTTATATGGATCTCAAAAGGTTAGGTTAGCCTTCTTGACATCTCGAGGGAGCCTTCTTAGCCATGGTGTAACTCTCAAGACATAGCATCCCTTCTTAGGAGAGGCATCATCCAAATGGAAATCTCTGGCTACGGATCATATTGATGGTATTGAATTTAGTGTTCAGAAGTGCTCATTTAAAAATGCATTTTTAAACATCTGGACCTGAACTTTTTTAACTGTTCCATCCTCTATGTAATTTACTTGTTAGTAATTTTCACTGTATTCAGTGGGGTTATACCTGGGGAGTGTACATAACCTTGCAACCTATAGTCTTTCCTTGTGATTTCCCCCTCCCGCAATGTAGTTTCTGTGCAGGATCCAGCCACTTTTCTGTAAGTGAAATGTGACAAGTTCTGGTGCAGTCTTACACTTCAAATATATTCAACATCAAATGTTACTTAATAATCACTCTCCCTTTGCCCTTGCCTGGTCTCAGTTATGATTTAATTTGCAAACAGTTGTAATTTTCATATTTGTATCACAACCGTTTGAATGTATTTTCTCAGTCTTGTTGGGGATGATTTGTTGTGTTCATTTTAGAAATATTACTGTATTAACTTCAGTCAGGTAAATTAGCCTGTAATTGCCTTCCTCTCTCAGAAACATGTAGCATGTTGCTTGTGAAAACTGGTTTTAGTTCAAGAACAAACCTTGTTTCGTGTATTTGTGCTGGTTGGTGAAAGCACTCATATATATATATATATATATATATATATATATATATATATATGCCTGCTACACTTCACTAATTAACTTTATATGCATGTGAAAAGCCCAAAATGTAATTACTAGAAAACGTTAAATCCCTATCAAAAGCTCCCCTGTGATTTAGAAAATGTGGGTGACCTTTTTCGTTCCAAATATAAGGGTTCCACTAATGTGAGATAGACCACTGAAAATATTTGTGGTTGGCATGAATACCTCCAACTGAAATAAGTGTCAACCTGAGCCATCAAGGGTAGATAGTGTCAAGTTGGGCAACATGACCCCAAGCAACTACAGTCCCTTCTATGCGTTGAAGTCGTCTTCTAGCCCCATGGCTGGTTGATGCAGTGCATACCGCATGGATGTTGTGGTTGACTGAATGGCTGTAGTAGTGTATGGCTAGGTTAAGTAACTGCTTGCTCCATGCCCACCTCAAGCCAGGCCCCGCCTAGTTTTGAAGAAGGCTGTTTTCTCATGTTGATTAGGGTGCATTGTATGCTTTTGTCCCCCTTAAATGACTTGTGCAGTGTCTCACTTAAATGTTGCGCTTTGCATTTAATCAATATTAATATGATAATGGGGATGAAACAACTGAAGCGAGCTCAAGGAGATTATCTTTCCTTATCCGAGTGCATCCATTAGCTAGGAATTATAGGTTTCTATTAAATGAAACTGACAGATGGGCATTTGGAGGTGGCTGTGGGAGGGAGGACGAAAGAGTGAGAGGAACGGGAGAGTGCAGGGTGAAAGTTGAAGTTTAGAAAATCTATAAAAATGAAAACAAACCATCCATCTTGATAGTTGGCATTTTACCCTCCTGGTGCACTTTTGTGATGCTCTTCTGATTCTCATTGAGAACATTATGCTGAAATTTAATCCAGGGGAGCCCAGAGGTTATACTACTATGCTTTCCTAGAAATAAGCGACAGCGTCAGGGCAAGGATTTGCCATTGACTAGAAAAGTTAGTCTTGTTCCCTTGACAAAAGTAGTGCCCTGAATTTTTTTTTGGGGGGGGGGAAGCAGAGGGAGGGATGTATATGAAAGAAACAATCTCCATTGAAGCATTTCAGACTATTATCAAACAATAAATCAAATAAACCTCCCCATCTAGGAACTGCTGCAACAATGTTAATAGCTAGGGCTAGAAACCAAGACAATAATACTATAAATAATTGTAGATGGTGGAGATAGTGGAGAGAAAATAACATAATTAAAATAATTTTACAAGATGGGCAGTTCACTGAGATGGATGGTGTAACACAATATGTTAAAAATATCTGTTGTATAATGCAAACATGACATTGTTGATGGGAAGCATCTGTCTTGTCAGCAAACCGCTACAAATTACCCTTGCTATAGTTTCTGCGCTGGAAGGATCTTTCTTTCCTTTCAAGGAATAAGGAATCGTGTTCATGCCATACTATGGAACTGAAGAGTAGACCAAATTCACACAACTGGTTGGACCTTTTTAATGGTAACTTCTGGAAGGGGAGGGGGAGGGAGTTTGTGCATGTCTTGGGGGGCATGTTTGGAAGTTATGGATTAATTTAACAAATTGAACTTGACCCTTATTTGCTACTTGGGGAAAACCGTTGTGGCAAGTGAAGGAAGCTTGGTTGGATGGATCACTTAAAAATGAAAGCTGACAATGTGTTGGGAATATTCATTTATGACTCAAGGCAGTAAGGAATGGAGGTTTAATTAGTGTGGTAACCAAAGTATTATGGCTATTCCGCAGTTATACTAAGTTGGTTGAAGGGGAAGAGCACGATAGGAGGATAACACAAGCACTCTTTTAACTCATAGAGGCTCCCTTCTTGATTTAGAACCCTGAACTTATTTGTGAATGATGTTGCTTGCATTTTTATTGTTTTTGTGTAAACCACATAGAGCTATTTATTACATTGAATGGTTGAATACATGCATAAATACATACATACATAAGACTACAGTTCCTATCATAACAGACTGGTCATGCTATCTGGGGCCAATTAGACCTTTAGTTTAAAACATTTTAGGAAACCGCATTGGCCACCGCTGATTTAATGCAAGAAATGGCTTTTTAAAAAGAGTGTGGCCACATATTACCCACCACTGGTACAGAAGGTTTTAAAAGTAAGCACCAGCACTTGGAATTGTGCCTCCAAATGGGCTGGGAGGACATGATACACCAGTAGTTATTATTATTATTAATTAATATAATAGTTAACATTTCTGCTGTTTCTAAGAAGTCTTCCATGGCAGCTTCACATATAAGCATTGCCCCGTAATCTAATCTGAAGGTTGCCAGGCCATGGATAACTGAGGCTAGACTATCTCCATCCCGAAGGAGTCGCAGCTGGTTTACCAGCCTAAGCTGGTGAAAGGCACTTTGTGTCACATAGATTAGCCTGGGCATCCAGTCTGTGAACTTGATCCTTTAGGGGAAGTGCAACCTCATCCAGAACAGATTGAACAGCAGCTCCTCAGGCAGACAAATCACCTGCCACCAACACCTTCAACTTGTCAGGGTTGAGTTTCAGTTTATTGGCTCCCATTCAGCCTCTCACTGAAACCTGGCACTGATCCAGCACTTCCATGACTTTTGCCCTTTGCATTAATTATTAGTTATTTTATTCTTCTGCTGCAGATTCTGCTTGTTTCTCTCCTTAATAAGTTGTTTTCGTAGAACATTGCTAGTGACAAAAAAGGGAAAAAATATATTGGTGGCCAAAAGAGTCACACCTAATTAATAACTTTGTGAAATAGGTTTATTTTCCTACAGAAGTATTCAAACAGCCAGGGAGCAATCCTAGCTCTTAGCCAGGGCAGCAAAGCTAAACTGAGTTGATGGAGCAACCAGTACACTCAATATCCTGTCCCTCACACCAGCTAGGGTGGAAGATGTATGTTGTGTGGGTGGCTATGTCCCTTTTTTTCTGTTCAAGTTACAGGGCAAGTCCTGTTTACACAAGTGGAAGCCAGATATTACCACTGGATGCCACCCAAAGTGCTTTTCCATCCAGGATGCATTTATCCCCGTTTACTACATCAAATTTTGATCATGTTATCTGATTGTAGTTTCTTGTTAACCGTGTACCCTTCCATTAAATACAGAATTTTAAACCTTATTTTTCATTTCAATAGTTTACTATTTTGGCACTGTCAACAGAGAAATTACTCAGCAACAGACGTAATCACTATGGACTCAGGTGCAGCTAACAGTTCAGCTTTAGACTCGCAAAATTACAGGTGCAATGTGAATTTTACTTCAATGTGTGCTTATACTAACATAATTCCAGTAATTACAAATTTGAGACAGGACAATATGATTTAATCTGGTCATACATAAGTGGTTGGACTAACAGGCAAACTCACTTGTCCAAGCCACTAAATATACTCCAGGGGCACATATTTACATTCAGATTTGAGCAAAAGCCAGGAATTACACTAGGATTCTGTTTTTCAAGGTGATATAAAACAGTGATAATTATCAAACGACTGCATGTTTTTGAGCATTGGAAGATGCAGATGTATTGAAAATGGAGATTTTATTATTCTTTTTACAAATCACAGGCATTCATGCCGGGTTGACCTATGGACTAAAATTATTTTTATATCTACTTGAAATTTGACATTTCTCAAACATTAATGTGTTAGAAACATAATTATAAATATGTCAATCTAATGATTTTTTGGGGGGATGGGGATGTTGCTAATCAAGCTTCATTTTTGTGTTAGGGATATGGGAACGGTAGACAGGAATTTATGCTCTGGAAGCACAAACAGAAGCAAATCAATGAACAAGTATGGCTCTAGGGGAGAAAACGTTCTATACATCTTGTTCTAACATAATTGGCCTTCTGTAGCAGGCATGGAGGCCTCACAAAGAGGGCAGGAGCTGCACAGGCTGCCTGTGATTTGACTTAAAAGTTTGTTATGACCCTAAGCTATGTTCATGTTTGACAGCACATAACAAAAGCATATTTGATGTAACGTTAAACTTTCAAATCCCCCGCCAAGAAAGCGAACAAAATGTTCCTTTAAAATATTGTCAAATGTGGAAATCAAGCAACATCAGCAGGGACATGATCCATGCTAACTTTAGACAGCCATAGCAACATCACAGGGAAGCATTCTGCTCTTCCCATGCGTTTTTTGTTTTTGTTTTATTTATACAATGAAAGCAAGATGCATCCTTGGGGGTAAAAGGGTCTATAGAGTGTGGTGTACTTTATACTGTAAGGAAAACCGCTGCTTTAGAAAATGAGTAGCTTGTCATCATGATAGAGATGTATAAAATTACGCATGGTGCGGGGAAACGGAAAAGGGTGCTTCCCCCCTTTTCATTACACTAGACTTGGGACCATCCAATGAAGCTGAATGTTGGAATTTGCACTCACAAGATGTAATGTTGGCTGCTGACTTAGATGGCTTAAAAAAAGGGTTAGTCAAATTCATGGAGGATAGGGCTTCTAACGTCTACCAGACATGATGGCTATGGTCTACCTCCAGTGTTAGAAACTGAGATATGAAAGCTAGGAGCTAAATGGCACCTTAAACCTAGGTTATGGGCGCAGCAATGGAATGGAATGTCTAGGTGCACTTTTTAATAACAAGAATACAAAGCTGAAAATGAATGAACTGCAGCTAAAATATTATGTTCATTTTTCACACTGTCTAGTCCGGTGATGGCGAACCTATGACACGCGTGTCAGCACTGACACGCAGTAGCCATTTCAGTGACACGCGGCACGTGGCGGGATCTTCGACCTTACACTTCTGCATCACAATTATTACCCCCATCTCCCACTTTTAATACATAGACTCCCCCCTTCATTTTATACACCAAATCCCCCCCTACTCATCTCCTCCTTATCATCCTCACCTACCCCACTTCTCACCCCCACTCCCACTTTTGTCACTGTTGTTTGACTGCTGGTTGGCCTGCCTTTAAATTGAAACCTGCTTGTCTGACTGTTTTTGAGAGGGGAGCCTTTTCCCTCCCCCTTCCCCACCCCCCTTTTTCTTTTTAAAAATAATAATAATTAAAATACTGCAGTTGAAGGCTGGGTGGAACAAAGCTGGGAAGCTGTTAAAAATCTGGGAGACTAAAGCAGGAGACCGCGGTGGGCGCAAAAAACAAAACAAAACCGCAGGGGAAGAGGGGGTCAACCCCAATGCATTTTGAACCTCCTCTCAAGGAGTGGGAGTGAGGGGAGAGGTGGGCTGAAGAGGGCCACGAGGAGGCCCAGGCCCAACCCGAGCCCACCTCCCCAGCGGCAGACCTGTTGGAGTATGGCCTGAGCCTAGAGTCCCGCTGGGAAAGACCTCTGGGTTTTGCCTTATTTTTTTCCCTTTTTAAATATTGTTTTTAATTATTATTTTTTTAAAAGTTAAATAATTAGTTTTTGGTTTATTAAATACAGTTATATATTACAATTATACATTTTTGTTATTTAAACTATAAATATCGTGAAATTGTGGATTTTTTTCTCGAAGTGACACACCACCCGAGTTATGCTCGGTTTTTTGGCGAATTTTGACACACCAAGCTCAAAAGGTTGCCCATCACTGGCCTAGTCCTTCCCCTGCCTACCCCTCTAATATTCTTACAAGGGTCTTTTCTCCAGTCTTAAGAGAGTAGCTGGAAGTGGAGAGGCAGAAAAAGGTCCTCCTTTCCTTCCACTCTGCAGTTTTAATCTGAAATCTTAGGCGCAGTACTGTGCCCAGAGCTCAGAAACTGCTCACGCTAATTGCAAAATCCGCCTAGAACAATGGGAGTTTTGAACACTGTCTACCTCCACTGTTGGAGGTTGTATGCCATTGAGTCCCAGTTCCTGATAATTGCAAGTGGGGAGAGTGCCATTGCACTCGGGTCTTGCTTGTGGGCTTCCCATAGGCATTTGGAGCACAGACCAGCTCCACATGCCAAGAGCAGAACACCTGTGTGGTATGTTATTGCTGCTCCCGATTTTATGGCTATACAACTAATGCTAGGAGATAGGCGTTTGCTCAAAGCCATCTAATGGACTCATGCAACTATACTTACATTGTCCCTTGAGCTTGGAAAAACAATGGGAGTCAGGATTTCTGTTGAAGCATAGGCACAATTGGCATTTCTGGATTCTTCTCTGGGCAGACTGTACACATGTTCCCAGTCCACCGCAGTTGCTTTGGCATGTGGACCCCTTAAACATTTTCCAGTATTTGTATCTTGCTATTGGTCCGTATCACAGCTGGAACTGATACTCATGATATGTTGGAGACAAATACTGGCACTACTAACAAGAAGAAATGTGTTGACTTGGCTGCTATCAGGGTAGGGCCATACAAGTTGCCTTCTGAAATTAGGTCAGTCGGAGAGCTGGATTTCTCAGAAGTGCTGCCAGCATAGCTGTTCTCTAAAGGCAGGACGGTGTAGCAGCCCTTCCATTTCCATCCACTGTCGATGGTAAAGCAACAGTCTTCTGTTTAAAAGCAGCTCCAACTTTGAGAACTCTTTTGCGGTAGAGGCAGAAGTAAAACATTTCCTTTAGAAATTTCTCGCACTGAGCTAAGATATCCACAATCGTTGTGATCAGTAACTTCCTTTTGTATGGCTGGGACTTTTGAAGAACGAGACTTGCATTTTTTGGCATCAGTCAAGTAGTCTGGTCTTCATAGACTTGCCTTCTGTAGTGTCTTTGTGTTGAATGCTCTCCCTGAGGCACCAGCTAGTGTGTTAATTCCCATTTCTTCAGCTGCTGATGTATGAGTTGTTTTGTTAAACAACTTTTCTCTCTGTACAATTTTGCTTCTCTAATGTCTGTTTATTTTATTTGGTTTGCGTGCTGTATCCAAAGTCATGTTCTCTCTAATTTGTTCTTGGGACACTAAAATATCACGTTACTATGTGCATGACTGAAATGTTTCAAACTTAACAAAAAATGATGTGCTTATTTAATTTGTTGATTTTTAAAAAATAGAAACAGTAACATGCAATTTGTTAATTTATTTATTTCATTTATCTACAACATTTGTAGTCTGCCATATAGCAAAAAGTTCTCAGGCTGGCTTGTAACATAAAATAATATTTAGTAAATGTTCAGTAATTGACTGTGTGTATATTGTTTTTATGTGTTGGAAGCTGACTTGTGAGGGCTTAGCTCTAAAAGATCTCAAATAAAACAAGCTAAGTTCATTAAAAATAAAATGGAAAAATCAGTAAAATGCAAAGCAGCGTAAAGCACAAAGAAAGTAGAATAAAATGGTAAAAGTAAAACAGAATTAAAAGCTAAAACACATTTTAAATCCAAGAGAAAATAAATAGCCATTTGTCTGGAACTTAAAATATCACAATGTGGGGGAGAAGAGGTGCTCTCCTTAATAACTACCCACTGCACCTCACCTGGCAGGGGCACTCAGGAGTAATCCTTCAATATTGTTTTACCATTCTTTTCTATTGCTTGCGATAGTTTTCATGCTTCTTTCACACAATAAGTAGATAGCTGTTAGGTTTGGTGGTATAATAAAGCTTCTAGCAGAAGTAATTCCTTATACAGTCATACCTTGATATCCGAACGCTTCGACTTCCGAAGGTTTCGGTCGGCGCATGCGCAGAAGCGCAAAATCGCACTTCGCGCATGCGCACAAAGCGGCGCTTCGACATCCAAAAACCTCGACTTACGAAGACGGCCGCTGAACAGATCGTCTTCGTAAGTCGAGGTACCACTGTATATATATTACTATCAAAATTGCATGATTTGTCTGTACTATAATAATGAAAAACCCTGTCTTGCCCAAATTTTGGTGCTTCTGACAGTGAATGGTAAGACAAAGTTAAGGAATGCTGTGCTGTACATTTGGCTGAAGCCTTTTTAGATTGTAGACACACTAGTCTGGAGCTCTATCAATTTTATGTTCTGTACAGTACCCTCATTTACATATACAAACCATGGTGTAGTGCAAATGAGGAAATTGCAACCACTTTGCTCCTCCCACAGCCATTTGATGCTGCACTGAAAAAGTTTGCTGACCCCAGTGTTAAGCCAAACTATGGCTTGGTTTATAAGCCATAGTTTGGCTTAGCACAGGGGTCAGCAAACTTTCAGCAGTGGGCCGGTGCACTGTCCCTCAGACTTTGGGGGGGGGACTATGGGGGGGGATGATGCAAGAGCAACACGAACCCTGGTGGCTGCTTACCTGTGTCTTGTGAGCAGCAGGGGCTGGCGGCGGCAGTGGGGGCGGGGATGAGCGGTGCGTGAAAGGGCTCTGGAGAGGGGCTGCTTAAAATGGCGGCCACTCGAGCGCTGCTGCTGCTGACACCAACAAAGCCCAGCCCCCTTCCTCCTCTAGGCAGGGCTGGGAGAAGCCAAGAGGAGGGAGGGAGGAGGCGCCGCCACCGCCGTGTGAGGGAGAGGGAAAGAACATGCGCTGGCGATCCACACGGCGATTCCCGGACCATCCGCGGGCCGGATCCAGAAGGCAATTGGGTCTGATCCGGCCCGCTGGCCTTAGTTTGCCTACCCATGGCTTAGCATGTCATCCACACCTGGGCTTGTGGTTTAGATCTCTCCAGACAAACTACAAGAACAAACATTGGTTGCAGCTTGTGGTTTGTCTGGAGAAAACTAAACCAAAAGCCCAGGTATGGAAGCCATAGTAAGCTAAACCATTGCCTGCTGCAGTGAAGCTGCAAAATGATCAGGGAGAAGTAAAGCAAGCATGTTCTCTTTAAGAGCTTGCAGGTTTGTTCAGTCGCAGTGAAGGTTTGTTTTAGTACATGAAGTCTGCAGCTTACACACATTTTACTTGTGCATATTCAGCTTTATGCACTTAGAATTTTTAAAAATAAAATAAAAAGGGGGCAGGTGTCTGAGGGGAAAGTTTTTGTCAATTGCAACCACCATTGCACCCAATTTATTTTGAGTATACACAATTTTGGCAATCCCCGAAGTGTAACCCCAGCATAAGTTGCAGTCTTACTGTATGTATTACATGTGAACCACACTAGTACCTGATCCACTGTTTAGTTCGCCTGTTGATGCAGGAATACAGAAAAGGCATGATGGTGGTATTATAATAATAGTTTGTATGGAACTCCTTATCAGTAGCATTTACATTTACTGGGCCTTGCACATGCGAATGCTAATTCTGTTGTTGTCACATTAACATGGGGAATATGTATGTGATCCTAGTTTAATAGGCTGTGGAACTGTGATATATTTGCTAAAAAGATAATATGTTCTAACTATCATCTTCAGCTGCTACCGGTAGTTAAGTTTAGCTATTTAGGAAGAGAGAGAATATCCGCTTGATCATCTGAAGAAAAAAGAAATTCAGATTTTACTAACATCAGGAAGCAAAGGCCTGTTACAGATCAAGAGTACCACAGCCAGAGATAATTGTTTAAATAAACAAAAAATACTCCTTTGGCTGCCCTTTGTCTTCTCAGGTGACGTGCAAATGAATACAAATTCTAGCATGTTGCTGAATTTTAAAGCACAGCCTTTCATTTATTAACCGGCTGAATGTGCATACTTGCCAGCCACATGCTGTACTGTGTGTCAGATGTACCTTGGACCCTATATGCATATTATTGCTCTTGTAAACATAAAGAATATCCTATATGCTTCCTTTGCATGCAGATTTTCTGTCTTGGGACTGTGTTTCCTCATCTTGTGTGGCATGTTGTATACTTCCAAGTGCACATCCACATCCTAAAGCCTTTCAGGTCAAAAAGTGAGGCTAAACTTTTGAACCCAGCTGCTTCCAAATTAAGTGCATGTGCAGGGACCACCGGAGCTGGGGGGTTACTGTATTTCAGGAAAGTGCCAGACACCAACACCCACACACTTGTAACTGTGCAGAAGATGACAACTACTTCTTCTAGAGCCTGAGGGATGACACTTTTGAAAATACTCTGTCTTTTTTGCCCTTTTCTTGTCACTAGAAAGGACGAGTGGCAGTTCAGTGACTTCTCCCTTCGTTATGGAAATGGGACCGATACAGTAATCAGGATGCTACATATGGAGCTTTTTAAATTACTGCTCTTCACTCTTTTGTTAGCCTTCATTATTCCTGAAGATTTTTTAAGTCATAAAAATGGCATTTTTAATATGCAGAATTAAAAAAAATGCAATATGAAGAATACTCTTACCTTTTAAACCAGTTATCTTCGTTTCTGCTCTAGGTATTTTAATTGAAGATTAACTACTGTTAAAGAGTATACAAATTTAGGTAGTGTATATTTGAAATATTAAAATAGGCCTCAATAAAAGGTGAGAATAGGGTAGCCTGCCTATTCTAATTTAAAATTGCTGAGCACACTCACGTACAAAGAAGTCAGCAAGCTGATCTTCAGGTTCTATGGCTGCACAGCTTTTCCCCCCACTGATGAAATTAACTAAAAGTAACTTTCCCACCAACAACTTCAATATGCTCACTAAATGTTGTAATGAAGTAGGCAACACTCCTATCCATAACGCTGAATCCTCTAACTTTTGCTTAATGTCATAAATGGTGAACCTCTTTTCATAGAAATGAACCTCTTTTCATAGAAATGCAGAAAATTCATTGTATTGTAAAGTGAACACTGAAATCCCATAAAGTAAATCCAGTCTGCAGAAACGCACCAGTAGACCACCCATTCATTTATGCCTTTTTACCTGTAAAAGAAGGTTTTTAGCCTTAGGCACCTTTCTCCCACCTGACTTGAGAACAGAGCAGAAATGGAGGCTGGACTGGCCACTTTCCCTACAGTATCCCTTATCCTGAAATGGCAATGTTGTGGGTCTTTCAGAGCATACTTGGCCAACTATTCTGCAGTCAGCATGTGGCTCTGGTCAGGGTTGAAGGGACTTCGCTCCTTATTCCTGTGCTCTGTCCTAAATTGACCCTAAATTGACTTGATGTGAACTGCCGCAACGTGAACTACTTTGAGGATGGGAGTGTAACTCAGTAGCAACGGATGTACTTTTTATTCAAAAGGTCAAAGATCATCATCATCATCATTTTATTTGCATGCCGCCTTTCCACAGTTAAAAACAATGTGGCTTACAACATGACAAGATTTACATAATTACAGAAGTCATAAACAATAAATAAACCTCATCAAAAAATGCACAACCATATGGAAAACAATTTCCACAAAAATCTAAAACTAAGAATACAGCATTAATATCACAGTTTAAAATGACAAAGGTAAAAAATAACAGCAATTTAAAAAAACCCAACAAAAAAACACCGGAGCCCCCTCTGCCTAGCAGCAGCGGTGCAACAGTCCTTTATGGAGCCCATCAGGCCCCACCCTAGACCAGGTGGTGAGTGGCAGGTGATGAGTGGCAGATCGATATGCGGCATCTCCATGAAGGGCTGGAAATGACTCTTGTCTGAGATCTTGCATTTGGCCCGAAGGGAAAACCTCAATAATATTGTATTGTATTGCAATTTTCCAACAGGAATTGTCCTTGAAGAAGAAGAAGAAATTCCAAAAAATATTTATAACCACACAAAATCTTTCTGAGAGCACTTTGAAACCTTTGCCCTCTTTTGCTTTCTTGCTTCATGTGTCTCCCCCCCTACTCCACCCCCACCCCACTGCTAGTCAGTGTAGATGAATCAATGATATGACTTGGTACAACATACCTTCCTACACAGTCTCGTAAAGTATTGTTAAATATTACTCCTATACAATATACTTTCGGTTCTGGGGGACTTGTGCCTTGGCAGGGCTTAGTGAAATGCACCTGTAATGGGCTTTCACACAGAACTAACCCAAGAATAAAAATTCAGGGTGATACTTGTATATTTGATAAATCAAAAGAATACGAAAGTACTTGTTTGGGGCTAAATAAAATTAAATGCTATTCCACACAGTATGAGCATTCCAACCATGTTGGTGTGTTCAATGATACAGGTTTTCCCCACCCAGTCAAAACCCTAAGATGAGGAAGGATCCTAACTGAGGGGGAAAGGCCTTTGCAATTTGCCCTACCTATGTGGTTGCCCAATTCACACACAGTTGGGGAACATACCACTATAGTAACCTGATTGTAGTTTGGTATCCAATCCTGCCATGCTACTTGGATTTCAGCCGATACTTGTTCAATTGAAATCCAAGCTGCCCAATGCTAAGACTTAGTTTTCCAGCTATAAATGCTTTGGGAACAAGCATGCTGAGTCCTGTGCTAGTGCTACATGGCGGCAAACATATAATTCTAACATTGCAGGCGGATATGTTACTGTAAAGGTTTAATATTGAAGACCAAACGGTGTTAAATCTAAGCACTCAGGCTAAAATGATCTGTAGAGTAAGAGTTTTAAGTCAGAATAGAATGAGTAAGCAGATTTACTCTTGGGTTTGACATGTCTGCTATTCCCAGTCAGAATGTACTTGAGTGATAAGCAGCTGCATCAAAAGGTCCAAATACTCTGTGCTTCAACACCTTGATGTGCAGGCATCTATAGCTGAACTGTTGTACGTTTCCATAACAGTGTCATGAACTATTGGAAGACGCCTGTAGGTTTTTCCTACTGCAAATATATCTTGACTACCTTGCTGCCTTAACTAACCACTCCCTCTCTCTCTGCATACTTAAACATAGGAATGTTATAATTGAGTTGACTAAAGTGGCGGCTAAGGGGGAAATCTCTATCAGTTATCTGTTTTCCTATCTTTTTAAAAATACATTTTCTTTCACAGGAAGGTAGAGAAATGGGACCAGATTTGTGGGTAGTAAATTCCCCCTTTTTCCGATGGATTAGCAACAGCTCTCAGAATTACTTCATAGATTTCCGGAGCGGAGGAGGCTACAGCTGATCAGTTATTATTTCAACTTGTATGTATGAACAGAGGAACAACAAACCTAGAGAGAAGAGGGAAAGAAGATAAAATTAAAGTGCAGATATTATTCTCTCTCTTCTAAGAAATGTTTTTGATTGATTTGGGAAGTAGAAAAAAAGGATGGGCTGTCAAGTGAATAACAGTTGCTATGTGAATGCAAAATAATTAGTTTGGTTTAAATGAAGATTCAAATCAGATGCCTTCATTTCACCACTACCTTGTCCCCTGGCATTCAAAGAAGAGTTCTGAAATACATGAATTAGCCCTTCCTCCTTCCTCCTTCCTCCTGCCCCTCATCCCGTCTAAAGGCAAAATTATAATCATCTAAAGACATTCTATATAACCATTGGTTTAGGCTTGACTTGTACTTAATGACAGGAGCTAATAGATTAGAGCTAGTGGAGATGATATGGAAAGCTCCTTACCTTTTACAAACAATATGTTCATCCAATCCATCCTCCCCCTTCTTCTGAGCTGCCTGGGATTGGGCTGCCAGGTTTCAGAGTTTGACCCAAAGTTTCAAGCTCCATCTTCCTTTCCACAGTCTGAAGGCAAAGGAATTAGATCTTGAAGTAAAGAGTTGAAAGAAAATGGGCAAACCCTTTTCTCACTGGTGCCATTCCCTTATTGTAAAATTAAAATCTCTCATTTTTTTACCATGTCCATCCGTCCCGTCCCCGTCCCCCCCATCCCCCGTCTTGCTATATCTCTCTCTTTATATTTCCTTGTAGAGCTGGTGCACCATGGTGGCTAAGAGACTGAGTGACAAATCAAATGTCTCAGGTACAAGTTTTGCCCCTGCCATGAACTCACTAGAAGGCAGAGCACTGTCAGTTTCATCTCCCCATTAGCAACATGGGGGTGATAATGTTGACCTACCTTACAGGGCTGTTGTAAAGACTGCAACATGACAATACTTCAATACTCTCTCTAAAGCATTATACAAACACTTCATCATCATTATTTTTCCCTTTGGGGGAGAGGCAGGCATAAAGGAGGACAATGATTCTGTATTGTAGATCAGCTAGAGGCTTCCGATCTGTCTTGCGCTAAAATTCCCAAGTACATTGAAGGTTCTGCCATCTGCTCTCAGAGGCACTCTGACTGATTTTCCAATCTTGTGATTTCTAAAAAAACTTTGCAACTCAGCCCTGGAACAGTGAGGAATCTCACTGGACTTGTGGTTGTGGTTCCTAGGGTCATCCTTCAGCCTGAAGGAAACTATGTCCCCTTCTTTCTCCTTTGCTCTGCAAGGCACCAGGATTTAAATTCCTGGAGACTTCTTTATTCGGATTTATCCTCTTCTCCCAGAGGTTTCTGCTCCATAAATAAGTTGCCCCTCCCCAAAGAGCCTTGAGTAGCATACATGGATATTCCCACCAGGCCCAGTTTTGCTTGCGTTCAGTGGTAGAAAATGTATTATGTGTCTTCACAGCAATCACCTTTGGTCCCACCAATGCAAAGGTGAGGAACCTGCCACTCTCCAGATGTTGTTGGATTACAGCTCATATTGTTTCTGGCTGGGGCTGCATGGAATTGGAGCCCCAACAATATCTGGACTGGAGGGCTACAGGTTCCCCAGCCGTAGACAAAATTGTAGAGTTGAAAAATACCATGAGGGGAATCTAGTCCAACCCTTTGCAATGCAGGAATCTTTCATCCAACATGGGGCTTGAACTCACAGCCCTGAGATTAAGTCTCATGCTCCACTGACTGAGCTATGCCTCTGTAGCTCCACCACCAGATTCCAATCTTCTGTGCTTCCTTCCTTCCTGCCTGCTACTTTGCAGCTACTTCACATTATCATTTCCATTGTTTGCAACAACTAAAAAAAACCCCTATTTATCTCCTTTAAGCTACTGGCATTTTACCTAATCCTTCTGGCCCTAACAGCTACTGAATCCGTCCTGAGGAAGGTCATCTGTGCTGCCAGGTTTGTGTTTTATTCACCTTTAACTTCCATAGGGAAAAAAACTGTTATCACTGAGCTGAGACATCACAGGACCCAGCAGTTAGCAGCCACCAGCAGCTGGAAGGATGGGATGAGAGCGTTATGTGAACATCTAAGACTCTCCGCCTCCACCATCCAATAACTGACAGCACCAGCTTCTCTATGTTCTGCCAGGCTCTAACAGCCTGGAGTATTTGGTGAAACTTCTTTCATCATGTAGAAAAGATCGAGCTGTACATCTCTCTGTGGTTTTATTTAAAGGTTCAGCAATTGGCTTTAATTAAAAATGCATAGAAGGAATAAACTAGCCAAGCAGGCAATGGCAAGAGCAACTTGAAATGCAAGGAATAAAATGAATGGAATTAGACAGTGGGCTACAAACACCCCCACCCCCGCCAAATATATGCACATGCGGTATCTTGTAATGAATTTCCATCACAAGCCAATGTTGGCTGAAAAGCAGGGCATAAGTATAGTTAATCTATTGTTGTGGGGTAGTGAAAATATAAAGTTGCCTTGTTAAAAAATAATAATAAATTATTGTTTGATCAGCCGACAACCCATCCAATCCAGCATTCCCTCCCCAGTATAGTTCAGCCAGATTGCTTTTAGAGTATTCTCAAACAGGGTTTGATAGGGGTGGCCACCTGCTGTTCCCGGAGGCTGTATTCAGATTCAGCGCCAAACAATTGTTCGATGCTACGTTCAGCCTCATGCCCATGCGCTTTCTTCTCCACCTTTGTTCTCTTCCTGGTTTATGAGAAACCATAGCTTGCCGTTTCATCCTAACTGGCTCTTGGGCTTGCCGATCGGAAGGTTGGCAGTTCGATTCCCGATGACGGGGTGAGCTCCCGTTGCTCTATCCCAACTCCTGTCAACCTAGCAGTTGGAAAGCACGCCAGTGCGAGTAGATAAATAGGTACCGCTGTGGGGGGAAGGCAAACGGCATTTCCATGTGCTCTGGTTTCCGTCATGGTGTCCTGTTGCACCAGAAGCCGTTTTGTCATGCTGGCCACATGACCTGGAAAGCTGTCTCTGGACAAATACCAGCTCCCTCAGCCTGTAAGCGAGATGAGCGTTGTAACCCCATAGTCGCCTTTGACTGGACTTAACTGTCCAGGAGTCCTTTACCTTTTACCTTTGGGCAAAACATAGTTTGCCTTCATACCTGAACATCAAGACCTTTGATTCTGATTTGTGACTGAATTACGCTTTGCTCAAATCGCAGTTGGCAGAATTCTGATGCAACAGCAAATTAGCAAACAGCAAATTTAACTGTGAAAGCCTTGCTAGGAAAAGGATAGGACCTCTTTCCCCCTACTGGTGTATTGTGGTTTCTCCTTCACAACATCCCTTCAACATAGGAAAGAGGTTGGGAATGTTGCAGTGTCTGGTACTTGGATCTAGGACAATTAAGGCTTAAGTGCCTGCTCTATGCAAATGTGTGGGATGATTTCCCAAGAGCTGCATTTTGTGAAGACAAGCAGTTTCTGATTATTTTGAATTGAGAAGCAACGGGCTGTAGGTGTGCTTCACCCTCTCCTGTCTGGTTTTCCACTCCAGATCCACCCTTCTCTCCCCCCCCCCCCCCGCAGCTGGCAGGTGTAAAAGTGTGTGTAAGAGGTGTCAAGGTAAAGGGACCCCTGACAATTAGGTCCGATCGTGACCGACTCTGGGGTTGTGACGCTCATCTCGCTCTATTGGCCGATGGAGCCGGCGTACAGCTTCCAGGTCATGTGGCCAGCATGACTAAGCGGCTTCTGGCGAACCAGAGCAGTGCACGGAAATGCCGTTTACCTTCCCTCCGGAGCGATACCTATTTATCTACTTGCACTTTGACTTGCTTTCAAACTGCTAGGTTGGCAGGAGCAGGGACCAAGCAACGGGAGCTCACCCTGTCGCGGAGATTCAAACCGCCAACCTTCTGATCAGCAAGCCCTGGGCTCTGTGGTTTAACCCACAGCACCACCCTAAATAGAGGGAAAGCAGTGAAGGAGGGGTGGGGATTTGAGGTGGGAAAGGTTTAAGCAGGTTACACAATCCTGCTGCTGCTCTGCTCAAAATTACTTCCTCCTGAAACTTTCAGGGTTTCTTACTTGGAAACATGCATCCCCCCCCCTCTCTCTCTCACACACACACACTGTGCATGGTCTATCACTTTGGAAAAAGGACATAAACAATCTGATACCTTTTTATACTGTTAGAATGGAAGGGGGGAATGAATGTATCTTTAAGGATTCCAGCAATTAAATGCATGCTGTTGGGTTTGGCTCAACCTACAAGATATAAATAGGGCACTATGTTATGGAAACTTCAGAAGTTTTAAAAGTCCATTTTAGGAATAGAAACAAGGCGCAATAGGACTTATTGTGAGGGATACACTAGCAAATTGTCAGGCTGCTTCAGCGTGCAACAAAAGATTCCTGATCTCTTTATAGTAGAAAGTTATAGGGAAGGAATTCATAGGATATTTAGACTGAAAACTTTGTAGTGTTTAATGTGTTCTTGTGGCATACTTCATTCATCCTTTCCCAATACCTTATTTGTCATGTAATAATTAGTTTAAACTTTCATCTACTTCTGTGGATAAAGACATTTTCATATAACTTTGGGATTTGTGTGTATGTGTGTGTATGCTTGTGTGTGTTTTCAATCTTTCTTCAAAATGCTGGTTGTGTTTTTTTTATAACAAAAAAACACCCATGAATATATTATAATTTCAATTTTCATGGTGTGTGAAAGATTTCTGCACTGGGTCTTTATTGTTTTTGAAGAATTCCTCACCCTAGTTAAGAAGCTTAATATAAATTAAAGAAGGTATTAAGGAACATTAAGACATCAAAATGTGGAGCGTTCTTTTCCTTTCGATTGCTCCAAATGCAAACAAGTTGAATAAAATGCAATCAAAGGGCCTGTTTGGAGAACATTGAGTGGCTTTATAGCTGTGTTGTGGAGAACCTCTGGTAAGAGCACAATTCAAATAAAAAGGCCTTTCTTTCCTCTTCCTAATTCTCTTTGTTGTGGTGACAACAGAGTACAAGTCTGATAAAAATTTAATCACCTTATCTTTTTAAAGCAAATTGCATATTTGTTTACACACAATATACATAACATATAAAAAGAAAAGGCTGCTATCCAGCCTTCTCCTCCCCCCTTCTCCTAATCGCATTAAAGGCCCTTGCCTAGAAGTGTAAAATAATAATAATAATATAAAAATTAAATGTTCTTTATTCCGAAGTCCCATTGTTCAGGATTCCTTTAAAACGGCAGCCCAGGGGAAGATGAATATCGCCCAACTTAAACCCTGAACCAGCTCCAAGCAGCAGATGCCTCCAGATAAGTCTGCGGAGTTGGGCCAGCTTAACCGGCTTCTGTGGTGCCTACTCCGCATCAAGAGTTTCAAGCAAGGTGGTAGGATTACCAGTCTACAAATTTAGCCCTTTGAGTGGGAGTTGCGTTGTAACACAATGGCTTTTGATCCTGTGTCAGTTCTGCCAGCCTGAATCTCCCCCCCCCCCTCCAAAAAAAAAAACCCAGCACTGTATGCATTTCTTGAAAGCTGGTGTTGTAAGAGCTTTTGTACTGTTTTCCTCCCCTCTTGCCTTTTTATTCCACTTCCCTGATGACCATTTAGCCCTTTACACTGTTGAATTGGTGCTCACCTTAATGTAGAACAGAGGAACACCTTGCTGTAAGTCTCTATGATGTTGGGGTCAACTTTGAAGGCAATGCAGACAAGCAGCTACTGCTGTATAACTGGGATGTGCTTGGAAGGGACGAGAGTATTCATAGATATTACAGTGGTGCCTCGGGTTACAGACGCTTCAGGTTACAGACACTTCAGGTTACAGACTCTGCTAACCCAGAAATAGTACCTCGGGTTAAGAACTTTGCTTCAGGACGAGAACAGAAATTGTGCGGTGGTGGCAGTGGGAGGCCCCATTAGCTAAAGTGGTACCTCAGGTTAAGAACAGTTTCAGGTTAAGAACGGACCTCCGGAACGAATTAAGCTATTAACCTGAGGTACCACTGTATCCAATTCCCCTCCCCCCATTAGATAGAGCAGGCATCCCCAAACTGCGGCCCTCCAGATGTTTTGGCCTACAACTCCCATGATCCCTAGCTAACAGGACCAGTGGTCGTGGAAGATGGGAATTGTAGTCCAAAACATCTGGAGGGCCAAAGTTTGGGGATGCCTGAGATAGAGACAGTTGTGTGCTTCTTTCATTTTATGTTACTCCAGCTAATAGGTGTGTGCAACTACTATGTGTTGGGGCTCAATAACAAGGCAAATTGGGGTGTTTCCACTTTTCTGTACACTGTTTTTCTATGTTTCTCTGTTTCTCCCATCTAGGACCATAGGCTTCATAAGAAGTGAGGCTATGTAAACGCTGCCTACAGAGCGCCAAAGATCTCTGGATAGGTTTTTGGGGGTTTTTTGTTATAGCAGAGCAGTGGAGAATTTATTTTTTAAACTAAAAGCTTAATTTAATTCTTTCTTTTTTAAAAGTCTACTCTGCTTGGAAAAAGCACTCCACAGGTATCCACAGGTAATATTAAGGGCAGCTTCACCTTATAATGGCTATTGAAAATGTCCCTCACAACAGCAGAAAAGACTCCTGTGAACCTGCTATTTTAAAAAATGTACAAACTAATATGGATTCTGGAGCTTTAGTTGGTCTGTTACAGATATTGCCCTAATATAGATCAGGGAGGAAAGTGTATCCCTTTTGCTTCTCCACAAAAGCCCCTGGACCTATTTGTCTGTAATTTGAGAGACTTGATTCACCCTGGAGTAGTCCCTGTGCCTACAGATTTAATCTGTTTCTGCCAAATGGGGGAAAGTTATAGTCATAATTAGATTCTCCATAAAAGTGAATGGGGAGCACAGAACTTCACTTCATACAAAACAGCTCAGAACCCAAATTACATATCAAAGTGGACAGAGTACAGAGTGAGTCAAAAACAGATCAGAATGTCTTTTTTAAAAAACCACACACACACACAGTTACAAGCATTGGCCATTGCTTGCTTAGAATACACAGCACCATATTGATCACCATCATGCTACCTACTAAGCACTTAAATCAGTCAACAAGATCCCACCCCTTTAAATATTGGCCAGGATTCAACTAAGTTGTTGTGTGCGTGGAACAAGGTCTGCTTGCACAATGAGATTCTCTCCCACCCCCCTAAATCTGTTCTGGAACATTGGGGGAAACCCCCAAAACAGGTTAAGGGGCTTAGAGAGAGATTGGAGTGTACCTTGTTACCCTTTGTGTTAGCGCTATGTTTAATTCCACACATCATCCCTTTCCACACTGTAGAGTGTCACCATTGGCAATCGAAAGTGTTCACTGGAACTTTCACTTCCCATTTGTCTCATAGTGCTTTCCGAGAATGAATTTTCATACATTAGTAAGGGATTCCTGTAAGCAATTCTGTATTTGCCCCCCAAAGTTGTGTGTTTTTTTTTAAAAAAAACCTGTAGAATCGCTGTATAAAAGACAAATAGTATAGCTTTGAGGTCCCATCATTGTTTCACTATCAACATTTTTCTTGCTAATCTATCTTTTTTGACAAAAATATATCAAAGACAGAGGTGATAGTTGATCTTAAATAAAAGAAAAAAATTAAGCCAACACAAGGTCACCCTTGCTTTTAACTCCAGCCCTCCGATCAGCAAGCAGGCACTGAAGAGTGGCAACAAATGCACACCATCCCTGAGATAATGGAAACTAATTATGTCTGATAAAGCCTAACCTCTTTAAAAACTTTCCATTGTTGTTCCCCACCAGGATTACATGGAGCACTTGGGATGCGTCCTAATGTTTCAGCTAACAGTGAACTAGAGACCCTGATTTATCTAGTGCTGGACTCTTAATGAACAGGAAGACTGTGAGCCACAGATCCCACGTTGTTCTGTTCTTTGCAGATGCTTGCAATACCACCTGTTCTACGTGCTTAGCTTCTTCTAACCCACCAAGGTCTGTGCTCTGAAGACTTTTTAATGCCAAGGACAGGCAAGCAGCTAATGCAAGGTCATTGGGGCCTATGCAAGCCAGCTCTGTTCTTTTGTCTCCCCATCTTTCCTAGGGTTGATAAGCTCTTCTCCTAATAAGCTGGATATCAGCCACACCGTTTTTTTGAGCTCAATAGCTTTGCAAGTTAAACACTTTATATTAGTAAAATAAAAAAATTCCTTCAGTAGCACCTTAAAGACCAACTAAGTTTTTATTTTGGTATGAGCTTTCGTGTGCATGCTCATACCAAAATAAAAACTTAGTTGGTCTTTAAGGTGCTACTGAAGGAATTTTTTTTATTTTACTTCGATCCAGACCAACACGGCTACCTACCTGTAACTTTATATTAGTTGCATACTTGAGACATAGCTGCCAAGTTCTCCCATTTTTAATGGAAATTCCCTTATGCTGAATAGGCTTCCTCGCGAGAAAAGGGAAAACTTGGCAGCTATGACTTGAGATTTGATAATTGCACAGTATGGTTCAAAATCATTGTTTTGACATGCGTTATTCTATTTCATCTATTCCATTGAATGGTGATGTTCTACATTTTAAGAATCTTTCCTCTGCATGCTTTACTTTTTTAAACAACTGGGTACAGGTGAAGAAGGGCATACTTTAGCACTTTTTACAGGTGTGGGCAATTGCTTTAGATTCTTTTATCTATTACATCTATTCATATATGGGTATAATAGTATTTATTATTATTATTATTAATTACAGTATGCCCAAATAATTGTGAAACTAAGCAGAATTACAGTGGTATTTTTCCAAAATATTTTTTCTTTAACTCTATAGGCCTATGTTGTGCCTTTTAATTTAGTCCCAGTTTATATACCGGTACCCAAGAAAATCAAAAGGTACGCTGTTTCCTAGACTAGCTGTAGGGAAGAAATTATGTATTCAAATGAAAGCTTCCCAGTGGCTAAAGAATCCCCTCTTCACTTAGAAAATTAGCATGTCATTATTATTATTTTTTAAAAAAACCAACCTTTCCCCTGTCTTGAGACTTTGGACAGAGAAAGAGGTGGTGTGCCAAGCAGGAGTCTTCTAATTGTTTGTAAACTTTTTAACATTCTCCCCTCCATCTTTTGCCTTTGTAAACCTTGAAATCTAAGCTCTGTTAATGTGCAGTATATGAAAGTAAGGGATTGAACCAAAGTTGCCACCTTTAATTGAAGAAGATAATAATAGTATACCATCTACTGCTGAGGCTTTAGAAAACTACTCTTCCCAAAGACTTCCACTTCTGTTATGGGAACTTCTGAACTGACCTCTCTGAACTGTTTAGTGTTGTAATTATTTAAACATAGTAGCTGCTTTTCAATTACACAGGAAAATTAGATGGCAATTGAAATTGTGTCAAGGGTGCCTGGGGACTTGTTACAGTACAAATTATCCTAAACTGTTTAGCAAAGCCTTGTTCCCACTGTAAGGGTTTAGGGGAAAGAAGGGCCCTTCTTTGAATGTCTGGCTCTGCACATGAAAGTGACGCCAGCAATTGGAAGCAATTTGTGAAATTGTTTGATTACATTAATTATGGCACCAGCAAACAGTGCTTGGGAAACAGTTGTGTTTTCTTGCATTCTTTCTTGATTGCTAGCACTGAAAGCCAAGATACAAATGTGCCTTTAAGGACTGCTGGAGAGTTCTATTGTGTAGAATTGGCACTGAGCATGAAAGAGTTGTATCCCTTCTTGATGTGAGGATTTTCCAAACACAGCTTTGGCCAGAATTTACCTAAGCTGTTCCCCTGCTCTCAGACAGCTTCTGTCTTTTTCATCAAGAAAGAGACCTCTCTCTGTAATAACCAAGAGCACAGAATAAATTCTGTTCTAGCAGTGCAGTTGAAGCAAGAATTTGTACAAGAGGATTTTGCATCCTTGAAGCCACCACAAATATAAACAGCTGTGCTTTGCTTCGTAGTGAAATGCTTCGAGGGGGGGAAATTGTGTGTGTTTCTAGCGCACCACGAATCTAGGAGTCGGTGGGCAACTAAATATTTTCATTACTTTATTTTCATCACCTCCCCCCTCCTTTCCACAGCATTAGAGATGCTGCTGAAGTTCTCCTGAACCAAGCTCAGAAGAACTTTGGGGGCTCCTTAAAACCTGCCTCAAAGGAGAGGCAAGCTTTACAAATCCCTAAATTCTCCAATTCATATTGAAATCCGAGCAGGAGAAGAATAACTGGCTTCTTTGTCTGACAAAGGCTTTGCATAGCCAGGCAAAAGATCTTTGCCAGCTAGGGATCATCCAGCCTAGCTTCAGAGACTCCCTGCAGAGAGAGAGAATCAGGTATAGGGAATTCTATACGACACTCGGAAGTAACTCCTACTGTGTTCATAGAAATTACTTCAATATAGATGCCCGTAGGATGGCAACTTTAGTTACGGGAAAGCATAAGGATACTAAATAGTAGTAAATATCCACTATCCTGATGAAGAATGGCAACGCTATCCACAAGAAAAAGAATGTATTAATCTTTCTCTTCTCTCTCCCCTCCCTTGCAGCCCCAAATCAGCTATTCCCAAAACACTCCAGGGAGCTTCACCTGAGACAGGAGAAAACTGAAGTGGAAGGTGTAGTGCCACTCTGACCTCAGCCCCACTTTAAGACTCCCCAGTGTCTCTTACGCCCCACCATGTTCAGCTGGAGAAGCCAAGATCCCAGTACACAAGCTGAGGAAAGACTGCTGCCTAATACTCCATCTCCCAATTTTCCCAAGGTGTTAAGCAGCTTTGTTTGAAGTGAGTGGCGGTCCTGCAATTGGCTGGGCTGCCCTAACCCTAGGTGACAGATATGTGAGTGGTGGCAAGCAGTGGGAGACAGAAATAGAACAGGGCAGCCCTTCCCACTGGGCAACCCACCCTGCAGGGGTGGCACTAGAGCGGAGTGGTGCAGTCCACCACCATAGGTTTCGTTGATATGGCTTCTACCACAAAAACGGAAGCCTTCTCGATAGGGGCGCCCACCCTGTGGAACACCCTCCCATCAGATGTCAAGGAAATAAACAACTACCTGACTTTTAGAAGACATCTGAAGGCAGCCCTTCAGATTTAGGGAAGTTTTTAATGTTTGATGTTGTCGCTTTTTTATTATTAATATTCTGTTGGGAGCTGCCCAGACATGTGGGTAGGGTATTAATAATAATATAACAGAGGCAAATAATTATTGGGGTTGTACTCAGCTAACTTGAATACAAAGTAGACTTATCGAAATTCATGGACCTACTTTTGTCATGGCCATTATTGCCAACTGGTGAACTCTGAGCAAGTATTAGTTGCATGCAACCCTTGATTTCTCTTCCAGCAGCCCTTTGCACCTTGAGTGATATTCTTATATGCTACCATTTTCAAATGTTGCTTTCATAAACTCACCCAAAAGTTGTACAGTATACTTCTTTTACTTCTCATTTTTGTTGTCGGCATACACTGTCATATTTGTCAAAGCCAGATGATGCCTTTGGTTTAATTACTGCCCGTTCAGCATTCCATTTGTCAGGTTGTTTGTAATGTGATAACCCTGTTGAATGTTGAGCTACTGGAATGAGAGCTGGTATGCATAATCAGGGCACAATTCTGTATTTCAAGCTTAAATGATATTTGGAATAAAGCCAGTGTGCACATTCAGGATAGCATGCTGCAATTCAAGAATGAGCCCCAAACTTGACTGTCTCTTACACCACACCTGTTCAAAAAGGGCCAAGGAGGATGTAAAAAGCAGCCTAGCTGAGTCATCAGAAATAATGTTGGTGGGCACTTGGACAACATGCTGTATTTCAAGAATGAAGCCAAGATCAGCTGGTGCACCTATTTTCAAAGTCCCATTCAAGGTGTAAAAGACAATTCAATATTATATTGTCTTTGAACAATCAAAATGAAAGTAAATGTACCCTTGATGCCGAATTTCAACTATAAATCTCAGTTCAACCACTGTGCCCTGTTTAAAACTCTGCTCTACTAATTTTACATATATCTAGTCAGGGCCTGTGCTTTTCTCAATGAGAAACTTATTTTGAGCATGATCTCCCCACCCCACCGGTCACCTGGTGGTTGGCAACCCCCACCTCACCGTTACCCCACTCTTCATGGGTGCATCCCTAGAACACAAGCAGAGTGAGGACAGTACTCCCTGCCCCCATTTTAGGGAGACATCCTGGGAGAAATGGCAGTGATTTGCCAGAGTAAGACCTGATAGTGCTGGTTTCAAGGAATAACCCCACCCCCACCCCGGACACACACACATTGAACCAAAAGTTCTCGTATGAGAATTTCCCCTCAGTCTAGCAACTGCTGTGTATCTATGCCCCAAATTCAGTTCTTGGGATAGTCTTATATGTATAATAACAACTTCTTATTTGTGATTTATCTCCATAACTAAAATGTTTTGAATACTCTGGGGAAAAAGAGGACATGAATCTGAGATAAAAAGATATATAGTCATTAGAAGTAGGTTTCATGTGAATAGCAGGGTCCAGATACATTGTTTGTATGCACAGAGCAGTAGTTTTAATATATATATATATACTGAATTTCTCAGGCTGGGAATGATAGTAGTAGCTCCCATTTTTATCTGTATTCATAATCTTAACAAGAAGGCTGATGGAAAAAAATCACTCTCCTGCTCAGGAGAAGCTCAGGCTAAATCCTGATTCTGATTTGAGAGAGCAACGCCTTTCGTAGAATGAGTTTGGAAATTCTTCAGGGAAGATAAAAAATACTGCATTATATGCTTGGACCTTCCTCATTCATGGATGGGTAGGGTTATAAAAACTGAATTGGGTCTAGAGATTGTGAAATATGACATCTGAATTGAGCCTATTTGAATCAGAATAGAATATCAATTGAAATTTTCAGTACTTCAGAATATTTGCAGCATTCAAATGAGGTCCGTATGCATCGTTGTAAATGTTGGTGCTAAAACTGGCTGAAGCCTCTAAACATCTAAGGTGATGCTGAGTTATTTGTGTTGCTGTGTTCAGATAGCAGTACCACATGATTCTCCTTTCCCTCTTGCTGCAATCACAGGTAGGAGTTTTCAGCCACTTGACTACACTTTCCCCACCCGACCCCTTTCTGGGGTATAGGATGAAACTTCCCACCTAAGGTTGCAAGGATTCCAGTTCTCAATTTAATCAGCTCCTATAGGACTGACTTACTCATTCCTGACTGGACGGAAGGGTAAGGTTGTTAGGGTTCATTTTAAGGAAATCCTGTAACTGTGAAAAATGGCTGTGAATAATCCATTGTAAATGAGGACTCTTTCTAACCCTTCTTTTTGGATTTGTTCAATTTTTCTCTCTCCCTTAGGTAGAGAGAGAGAGAGAGAGAGGCATGCAAGTCTATTTTTCCCATTTGAAAGCAGTGCATTTGCCTCCCATAATTATTACTTCCAGTATCAAAATTGTTTTATTAATGAGTTTTATGCTCCTCAGTCAGTTTCCTGTCACATATGAATGCAGATGGGAAGCAAGAAGCTGCTGTTGGCAGAGTTTTTCCAGCCAGAGTGTACAAAGGAAGTTAATTGCGCATCCCACTTACAATAGTGAGGGATGGCAACATTCCTCGCGAACCTCCAATAAGTAACATGACTCTGAATTCCAGAAAGGAGTCAGATAATGCCTTGTGTAGATGCTGGCAGCAAATCAAGAATAGGCTTTAGAGTTTCCTGACACTGGTGAGCATGTCTAAACTAGAGAGAGCAACGGGCACATTACGGCGACAATAGTCCCAATGCAAAGTGGTGCTAAGCAGTTAGCGTAAAGAGGGCTCTGCTGTTCAGCCGATTACCATGGTGTGATATGAAGGCCTAAAGTCCTGTCTCTGCAAGACTGCAGGGTCTGTGTAGGGATTATGATAAGCCTGTTTCTCTTACTGCCATTGATATAACTACGGGCAGGGGGACAGGGCTGTCTGAATAGGCATCATGTCAATTGTATGTTGCACAGCCCCTAGCACAGTGTTGATGGTGTTAAATATTACTGTTGTGAAGTAGCCCTCAGAAACAATAGAATGACTTCTAGCTGCAGGGATATACAATATTGTATATTGGGGATATAGAATATTGCAATATATATATAATACTGCAGGGATATATAATATTGTTGTGTGCCTGTGTGCATTAGCCACACATTGGTCTGATTGAGGTGTAACAGTCAACCATGGTTTCCCACTATATGAGTGACCCACACTCTTCCCCTCCTGTTTCACGCACCAGAGGAGCCTGAAAACACCCACTTCTGGTTTTAAACCAGCCATAGTTCCTGTGATGTCCAAACTAAGGGTAATGTGGTTTGTTTAAATTACTATAAGTGAGAACAAGCCAGGATCTGAAAGCACAGTTTGAAGTTGGCTTGCTCTCATTAAATGTAATTTCGACAGACTACTATTCGCTGAGTTTGAATATCACCGGGATTAGTTGTGCCTGAACCAGGACTTGATAGATTCTTAGTTTAGATGCTGCTGTCCACATCATCCATTTTGTACTAACTTTCCAAACTAGATATGAAGGAAGCATGGCTAATGATCAGTTTAGTAATCTGACTATAAGGTTAAAAAGGGGGCCCTGACCATCAGGTCCAGTTGTGTCCGACTCTGGGGTTGCGGTGCTCATCTCGCTCTATAGGCCAAGGAAGCCAGCGTTTGTCCGCAGACAGCTTCCGGGTCATGTGGCCAGCATGACAAAGCTGCTTCTGGCAAACCAGAGCAGCACACGGAAACACCGTTTACCTTCCCACCGGAGCGGTCCCTATTTATCTACTTGCACTTTGATGTGCTTTTGAACTGCTAGGTGGGCAGGAGCTGGGACCAATCAACGGGAGCTCACCCCGTTGCAGGGATTCAAACCGCCGACCTTCTGATCAGCAAGTCCTAGACCAGGCATCCCCAAACTGCGGCCCTCCAGGTGTTTTGGCCTACAACTCCCATGATTCCTAGCTAACAGGACCAGTAGTCAGGGATGATGGGAATTGTAGTCCAAAACATCTGGAAGGCCGGAGTTTGGGGATGCCTGTCCTAGACTCTGTGGTTTAACCCACAGTATATACTGTAAAATTCTGAGTATGTTGGTACTTGGCCAATAATAAACAAACAAACAAACAAACAAATAAATAAATAAATAAATAAGCATCTCCTCTTATGGATATTTTCAAGTCGAGCAGGGAAGTAGTAGTTGAGACTTACCCTAAGACAGGTTATTTTAAGAGAAAAGGAGAGCAAGCTATCTTTGGACTGGTTCTGTGATTCCTTGATGAACCAGAAGTGCTGGATCTAGTGCTTTTTTGTGTATGATTGCAGTTGTGCATAGGGCTTTCAAGAGAGACATTTAAAACACGACGTTTCCACTGGTATTACATGGGTATCAGTTCCCTCCCTTTGAATTTTTGTGTACTGGGTATGCACCTTGTATCTCTTCATGCTGTAGGTGTCTCAATCCAGTACACACTGTATGCTGATGCTGAAATATTTGTGATATACCAACGCTAACAGTGTTCATTGAGTTTTTCAACCTGTTTGCTTGGAGATCATTTGACATAAAGGGGGCTCTTGAAATGGGGCTCTTGATGGGTAGTTTGAATCTGTGTTTGAGTGCAACTGTCATCACATTAGAAACTGGCACTTTTCATTCTCTGATACTTAATATGGTCAGTGCACAAACTTCTCTTTGTGGGTTTGGAGCTCAGCTGTATAAATTAATCCTCCCCCCTCTCTGCAAAAGCTCAGTCCTTACATATATTATGGCACCTGTTCACAATATTCTGATTAGCTAGTGGCTTGGCTGTTATCCCCTTCTCAACCTAGGCAGGCACAGAAAAGATATTGGATTGTCTTACTTCTCCTCCCAGTAAGTAGAGGTCAACTTTCTACAATTTTTCCATTAACTCAGCATTTTTTGTTTGTTCAACCTTTAAAAGGGGAGGGGAGCAATCCTTTCCTTTAAAAGCTTGGCTGATATAAAGCACCAAGCGGGAGAGGAGAGGCGAAAGATAGGACTTCATAAGGAGTCATGGTCAGTTTAGGAAACATGTAGGGCATCCCAGGAAGCTGTGGGGAAACCAGTGTTAGGATGGAAGGAGAGAGGTTGTTTTAGGAAACTGATAAACTGAAGCTGGAAAACATGGATAAAACGCTGCAGGTATTGATGAGTGGAAATTAATGATATTAATGAACAGCCTTTCTATCCAATGAATGGGAGGGAGTTACTCATTTCAGGGTGGATATTCTGACTCCTCCCTCCTCCCTCCCCATCCCTCATGCCCCAACCCACAATGGGTTGATTCAGATGGAAACTGTCTTCACAAGGCCTGCACAATTTGTGACCTGCCAAGCTGAGCACAGCTAATCAGCCATGTCTTGCAGCTTGCCAGGGGCTCATTTAACATCCAGTTTCTGCTGCCTGTCTAGAATCCCTGAAACAGAGGTGTTGTCGAGCACTTGACAAGTTATCATAATACATACATTGTATGTTGCGTTTGTCTTGGAGGGGAATGGGTCACAAGTTGGGCTGTCCTGCCCCTTTTTTAGCACAGCTGAGCGATTGGGACTGGGGTCGCAATGTAATGCACTCCCTCTTCTCAGAATGAATTACCTCTCTGCCACCTTAATGCATTTAAGATAGATAGATCTTTATTTCGGCTAAAAGCCCACAGAAATAAAATACAGTGGTACCTCGGTTTACAAACACAATTGGTTCCGGAAGTCTGTGAACTTTCCCATTGAAAGTAATGGAAAGTAGTTTAATCCGTTCCAGATAGTCCGTGGAGTACTTAAACTGAAGCGTACTTAACCTGAAACGAACTTTCCCATTGAAAGTAATGAAAAGTGGGTTAATCTGTTCCAGACGGGTCTGCGGAGTAGTCAACCTGAAGCGTACTTAACCCGAGGTATGGGTATAATTGGTTCCGGAAGCCCGTACTTAACCTGAAGCGTACTTAACCTGAAGCAAACTTTCCCATTGAAAGTAATGGAAAGTGGATTAATCCATTCCAAACAGGTCTGCAGAGTACTAAAACTGAGAGTACTCAAACCGAGGTGTACTTAAACCGAGGTATGACTGTAAATCAAACATAAAACACATACACATTTCTGGTAATGCATTTAATGCATTTCCTGGTTTCAAATCTTGCTGAAGGTTCACTATGGGTTCCTCAGATACAATTAAATGTGATGTGAGATGTTGCAAGGGAGGGAGCTCATTATCCTGATTATATTCTCAACCTCTTGAACGATGGGTAAAAAGAGGACCAGTAATTTATCTGAATTGTCTCAATAGCCTGGTTAGCATGGCATAACAAGTCAAACTATGGCTTGCTGGATCCATGCAAACATGGGTGCTCCTGGTTTGCAGCCACTTTGCTGCTCCCTAATAATTTTTGTTCTGAAGTAAGCCAAGGTTTGGCTTACTGTGTTGTGTGATTCAGGCCCCTGAAGCTTAATCAAGACGGAAGTGGAGAAAAGTTTTTTATGCATAAGATGAAGTAATGAGAGATATAATGAATGCTGTCTGCAGAAAGAGAAACAAACGGTGCTTAGTCTCCAAATAAAAATTACAACCTAATGTGAGGAACAGAATAAATGTTAACCTATATATGGGAGCCACTGACCTCTGATTATACCCTTTCAGGCTTTGTTCTGTGAATGGAAATAACAGTTTGCCAGTTCTTTATGAAAGCAGAAAAGTGGGGTTCAACTTCTCCCCCTTTTCAGCATTGTCTAGTTAATTCATGAATACAGAACATTACCATGAGAATGGTTGGAGGTAATAAAACTGATTTGCCTAGGCAAATCATATATATGACTCTCATAGGCAGATGCTGAATTAGGGACAAAACTACCCCGTCCAGTAAAGCATCAAGGGAATTTAGAGGCCCAGTTTTAGTCGCCCTTGGGTTCTTCTGGCTAGTCCTGATTAGGGAGATACAAAATATCAAGCACTAGATGATGGAAGAGAAGAGTTATTAAAAACAACCTCTGCCATTTTTTTTGCAGTTGATTCCCTGAAGAAATAAAAGCCTACGTTTTGTTGTGTGTAATTTGAATACCAAATTAATCTGGTTGCATATGTTTATATTCAGTTGCACACTCGTGCTGAAGATGAAAATTTGCATTGCAATTATAAAAATCTGGGCTACAATTTATTTTCAGAAAAGAGTTAAAGGAACCAAAGCTGTATGCTAGGAAAGTGTTGTGCAACTTGAACAGCAGTGATGAAACTTCTCCCCCTGTATCATGAATAGCCAACTTGGTGCCCTCCATATGGTACGGACTATGGCTCCCATCGGTCCTGACCACTGCCTGAAGCTGATGGTAGTTGGAGTCCAGCAGTATCTGTAGGGCCCCACTTTGGCATTGCCTGCCCTAGCTTAGAATTCCTCCAGCACCACGGGGGTTTCTATTTCACATTTAAAGCTGCAAAGATAACACCTTAATAGGCTGTGAAATAGATACTAACCAGGATCCTAGGAGTAGGGTGGCTCCTTCCTCCCACCTTCAGGGCAAAAATGGCATTTTCCACAAAGGAGCCGGCCATATTTGCCTCTCTTTATTCAACATGGCAGGAAGCAAGAGGAGCATTACAAATTGTGAGTGATGTGCTGTAGAGGGCATAAGAGTTACTCCTAGAAAGGAGCACACAAGAACGTGATGTGGGAGTTGTGTGTCTGCTGTTACAACCTGCAGCTCAGAGCTGTGATGTGGTTTCATGTTGGTGCAAAGCTTAGGCAAAAACCACCTCGAGGAAAAGCAGTGAAGCAGAAGCAAGCAGAAGCTACTCAAGTGTGGTGATAGCTACGATGTTTATATTGCTAACGCTGTACAGGTTAGTCTGCTGTATAATAATATATATGCCAATAGAACCAAAATAACCTCATGCATTTTGAGGCAAAATGGGTGGGGAAGAATTTGCTCAGCTTCCTGCTATCTACCATGCCCATTAATAATATTAGTATATGTAGGTATTTCTGAGCAATGTGGGCTAGTTGCCTGTTAGAACTTTGCAGCTTAATTCTTTCTCTTTCTTTCTTTCTTTCTCACATGGGCCTTTTCAATTTAAGCCATTAGCAAGTTGGCAAAATAAAGTAATTGTCCAAGAGAGGAAGGGAGAGAAATCTATTACCATTTGCTACAAATCCGAGTAGTACAGGCAGCACTTAATTAATGGAACAGATTTCTCACTATGTATTCAAGCTTACATAGTCATTGTTCAGAAGAGATTAGACCCTTAATGTAAGTAAGTTAAACTAGACCTCAATCTAAAAATATCCGTCATTTCAGCTATTAAGGGGCTGATGTCTTCTTCAGTGAAGGATATATTTTCCTTCATTTCCTTGGTCTTGTAAAATGTAAAGTATGCATTGTGTGTAATGTGAGAAATCCAGCAAGGTAGATGAAACCTAGATTGTACCTCCCCGCCTGTCTGCTTGAGCTTTCCCTCTTTGTGCTGCTCGGTGTCACAGAGCCTCTTCAGCCCATAGACCTCCTGGCACCAGAGTGGGGGGGGGGACTACCACATGCCATTTGTCAGGGTATGATGCCAGCAGCCACCTAATCTGTTTGCAGAATAAGGGTCGTAGAATCTGATTAAGTAATTTAGATACCTAGCAGTAATACCTGAGCGGCTTTTGGCTGGAAGCCTGTGATTTCACTTGCTCTCACGAGCTACCCTATTTCTTCCACCTCCCCTACTTTAAAACGCCTTGGAGGTAATTGCCTACCTGAATAGGTGTGGAATCTTACTATGGAGTGCTCTTTCCCCTTATATCCTGCCACATACCCCCGCCATCACCACCACACATACCCTGTTTCTCCATAATATGGTGTGGAGCACATTTGTGAAGCTTACTTTACTAGACTGTGAGGCGTGAAGGCCGCTCCCTGCAAGGTCCTTTCCACCTGGTCTAGGGGGTGGGGCCCACACTCACTTGCCCTGCTGAAAAGGCTTCTCACGAGGCCGGAGGAACATCGCCCGGCTATTGTTTTATTGATTTAATATGCTGTACACCGTTTTGAGGTTTTTATTAAAAAAATAAAGCGATATAGAAATTTTAAAAAATAAATAAATAGACATCTTCTTTCAGCCTTGTGCACTTCTGCTCTGCTCACTCTTCCTCATGTAAAACAAAGTTGACTGGATGTTTAGATTTTTATCCCCCCTGTCCTGCATCTGTTGCATAGGGAGGAATTCAATGTTAATCCCTTTTGATTGTTCTGTCAGCACAAGCATTTCTCCTGACCCTCCAGAGCAGAAATAGGGGAGATGGAGGAGAAGGGTGGAGAGAGCCCTGTTGCGCTGGTGAGAGCTCTTGCACTGTCTTCCACTAGCATGCAGAATCAAGGCCATAGACTCTGTAATGTCCGATTCATAGAGCCTGGGGCTTTGGAGCCTTAAGGCCTGTCTTGAGCATATGAGCTTATTGAAGTCAACAGGCTTTGTTGCCTCTGCTATTTTTGCAGCTTAGCCGCAGTAGGACTTTTACAATCGCCATTCCATGCCTCTAGGACTACTTTCCAGCAGGGATTAAAGTCTGGTTTGCATGCCACATTAAACCATAATTTAAAGACAAACAAACTATGGTTTAGCACACTGCTGAAAAATGTCCATTCTGTTTCTACCCCATTCTGCCATGCTGTCAGGAAGGAAGCCAAAGTCCAGTTTATTAGGATATTTGAGCCCAAGCTCATGGTTTGTTCATGTCCAATTAGACAAATCATAAGCACATGTTTGGATATGGTGACGAGCAAGACCCTGGGTTTTTTCTCAACAGAGCTGGGGAGGAGTGGAAGAACTTTCTTTTAGCAAGGGCTGTAAGATTTTTATTTTTAAGTTGATTAAAGTCTTCTGTGGTGGTCTAAGTTTGATTAGTGGGCTTTCTTTATGTTGTTGGTTTAACTGTGTCTGTTTCATTGCTATAATTTATTTTGAGTTCCTGGCAAAGCAGTATATAAATATTTTTCCAAGTATTGCACAACATAGGACAGCTCCAGACATTTCACATCATAAGTTATTGTTCAGTGTGCATGAGTTTTACACCAGTATTTCTACTTAATGTAGATGGCATACCTCTGTGTATACACACTTTTAAATAACTACAGGGACAGATTTGAGAACTCTGACTCAATCAAGAGTTCCCAGACAAGTAAACACAGGTATGGGGGGGGATGCCTATAAATACTTTAAGTTTTGGCATGTAGAAGCCCCTCCTGAGAAAGCTCTTTTTAAATGAATAGGAGACATTCAAGAACACATCATCACCTTTTCTTTACAAAGCTAGGAACTATGAAGAATTTATTCTTCTAATTACAAATAAATTCACTGTTAGGTAACACAATTCCACAGTGAGGACTAGCTGCTTTTTCCTGATTTTTCTTTCTCTTCCAAACAGGCAACTGCTTAAATTAATAATCACCATTGGGATGCTGTTTTTAATCATCCAGCTTAAGAGAACAAACTCCTAGTATGCATAGTCACACAGACCATTGAACAAGGGATTGGGGCAGGAATCAAATTTAGTTTGTGAGTTATACTTAGGTTCACTTGGTTAATGGTTGCTTCCAAAAACTGTGTTTTATAAGCCATGAATTGTAGTCAAGTTTTAGACTCATTGAAATGAATGAACATGACTAAATTAGGTCCATTGATTTCAGTGGGTGGGGTTCACCTAACCAGTTCCATCAGCGGAATCCCTTTCAAAGGACTTCTGCTTTCTCAACAGGACTTCCTCCCACTTTCCTCAATGTGGGGTCATTTGAAATATCTCCTGTTTATACCTAAAAATGTAGCATGTGAAGAAGTCCACATAAATCATGCTTCCTAGCTGACTTGAAATACTGTAATTTTGGAAAACAAATTTTGAAAAGAGGTACTTTGCCAGACCATGCTTGCTATCTTACAGTTCCATACATTATACTGATTGTAGGCTCAACAAGAAGGCACTGGCAATCACAGCTCCCTAGTGAATGATTCCAGATGATATGTGGTTAGTACATTTAAACTTAAATTTTAGATATTGTTGTTCATCCTGTTTCTCCTCAAAGGAGCTTGGGACAGCATTCAGGTGAATACTTTTTTTTTTTTAAGCAATGCTGAGTAGCTTTCCAGTCATGTGTTTTCCACATAACTTAACAACTGCTTTAGGATTTATAAATACCAACAGGTGGGACATTGTGTTCACATGACCATGTTTTAGTCAGGTAATCCACAAGGCTGCTTTCTGCCATGCCATATCTGGGGGGAAATGGCCATAAGTTCTGAAAAGAGAAAAGTTAATGGACTTCTAGCCTTACTTCTGTAGCGTCTGCCTTCTTTTAGGCCGCTGCAGCGTACTGCACCTGCCACATGGTGGATATATCTGCCTGACAAGTATGAAAGAAAGAAACAAAAAAATATTTCCGGTACTGAATCGCCACAATCAGCTGTGAATGGCCATTTAGTTTGTCTGCAGTGGAACAGATCACCTGTGCTTGTAGACGTCCTGTCTCCAGTAAATCATAAGCATCTCAATCTTTTTGTCGAGCCACGATATGAGAATCTGTCTCTGAATTTCAGTATGAGGGGAGAGAAGCTGATTAAGTGTTTGAGATAAGGTTATGTGACACTGCAGGTTAGAAATACCTGAGCTGAAATTGGCTCATTGCCCAAGAACTACGTTTTCGGAATATTCAGCTGGGTGGCACTGAATATGCTTGTAAGGAGAGTTCTCTTATCCCACTTCAAGAAATAAAAGGCCTCAGACTCAAGGGCAGGCCCTGGACACCACTTATTCTCTCTTGCTCTGCTGCTTTGATTACAATGAGACTACCTGTATATCTCTTTAAAAGTCTCCAATGTGACAAGTTAAAATAAAGACTTCAGAAGGGCAAGTATTTGTGTTCCTAAACATAATATCTGAACACTTGCTCACCAGCAAAGTGTTTAAACTTACAAAATTCATTCTCCCTTTAAAATGAGAGTATAAAAATAACAAGCATCATAATTCATATTGTGTTTCTGGAGAAACTCTGGATTATGTAGTGATACACTTTGGCATATACAAAATCACAGTTATAAATTCACCCTCTCATGTGTGGTTATGGGCAAATAGTAGCAACTGTATTTTCTTGCTGAATTATAACTCGTTTACCAATTTCGACCGTGTACCCATTTCCTGCAGTAGTCTAGAATGGAAGCAGGCAATTGTATTAATTTTTTTCTTTCAGTTTTCATCAAATGTATTAAAATATGGAACTGTTTGTCTTTAAACTATTAGGAGATCTAATGCTTCCACTTCAAACTGCTCACTCGATGGAGTAATCTCTCACTAAAAACATTTGTACACTTGGAAAACTAGTGTTTTAGATAGAAGCCTAGGCTAGAACCTTTGTCTCTGACATCCCAGGCTTGTTTATTTGTTTGTATTTGCAAACAGGAGTTTTGTTTTGTCAAATCCCAAACACAGATTTGCCACCTCATCTGCTCTTTGTGAGTTTTAGGCCTTCAGAATGGTGAAGACAGTCATTCTGAAAGAGGCTAGAGTGTATAAATGGACCTTTATGTGCAACATAGCTGGCCTGTTTTCAGTAGATTTATTTATTTATTTATTTATTCTGTTAGGCATTGGAGATCTGAAATGAGGTGATAAAATTGCCAATTCTCCCAGATTTACTGGACTGCTGTTCCTACTTTGGAATCCTGCGGGGATGATCTCACGTTCAAACTACTTTGAGATTGACATTAATAATTTTGAAATGTTTGCCCAGAGGTTTTTCCTTTTTTTAAATACGTATCTTTATTCTTTTCAGATGGGGTGAGGCCAGAAACAAAGGCACTTCTGACTGCCACCTCTAAGAAGAAGCCCAAGGCAGGGAAGGGAGATACAGGAAAAGAGGATGAAAGCAGCAAGGTTGACTCAGTCCAGCCTGTTCATATCACTCTTCTTTTTAAAAGATACGTCTTTGATGCACAGAAGAAAATGATTCAGTCTTGAGAAACATCCGAGGTGTCCTTTAAAGGGTGAACACCAAAAAGCATTTCCCGTGGACTCTAGACCATTCTTATTGGCCTTACAGATGCTTTAGATATTTCTGGCTTTGCTGTTCCAATCTGCTGTGCTGCAGGTAGATGGCACCTGTTGAAACTATTAATTCACAGCTAATGCAAATACTTCTGTATCATTTGTATTTTATATATTAATTTGAACTTTTTGATGCTTTGTGATTGTCTGTAAATTGAACCCATAAGTGAAATTTCACCACCCTGACTTGATGGGAAGGCAAAGTGTAAACATGTTGAAACTAAATTGGGTGTTTAAATTCTTTTATGTTTAATAATCCAAATGCGCTGTTTGTAAGGCAGGGATTATTTTGTAAATGAGGTTTGTATCTTGAGTACCATTTATAACTGGTTTCAGTGTCAGAACATCCTCAGGGATGTACATAATTTCATGGTATACGTTGTTAACCTTTTCTGTTTAATGCTTTCGTATAATACTTCTACACAAGCTTTCTGAATCTGCTGGTTAATGTTTTCCTAGGAAAGCTGAGAAAATTATCAACTCTGAGCTACTCTTAAGAAGTTCTGCTCAATGTGAATGCTGCTAACCATCTCCAAAAGCAACTTAATTGTGATTACCAAAGTGTCAAATTGTGAGAATAAAATTTTTTAAGTGGCTTGAGGTGAGCACTTGTTTTATTTAAATATAAAGAGAATAAATTGTACTTTTAAGGTTTTTAACTCAGTCATTTGGTTCCACATCCTCCTCTTTTTCCCTAAGTATCTAGACAGAGTCTTGAGCATAGGACACGAAACCTGTATTTTGTGTTGCCTCTATGCAATGCTCTTTTTTCCCCTAAAAAAATATTTAGGGGTACCCTCATTTTGACTCAAGAAAAATAAATACTGTAAATGGACAAAAGTACAAAGATTCACAAAATGTTTAGGGGTATGCGTACCCCTGCATCCACCCCCCCCAAAAAAACACAAAAAACACTGCCTCTATGTATGTCAGCAACAGGGGAGGGATAGGTCATCCCGGCGGTGATGTGGAGAGTGAATAGAAACATACAGAAATTTCAGTCACAAATTGGGATTGCCAGGTCAGTGTAGTGTCAGTACTGTAGCTGTAAGAAAGTTGAGTAAATTTCTCTGGCCAAAGTTGTTCCAAGCCAATATGTTGTTGTTGTTGTTGTTGTTGTTGTTGTTGTTGTTGTTGTTGTTCTTCTTCTTCTTCTTCTTCTTCTTCTTCTTCTTCTTCTTCTTCTTCTTCTTCTTCTTCTTCTTCTTCTTCTTCTTCTTCTTCTTCTAAGTTCAGAGCCAATTTTGCTTTGAATGAAGTATGTGCATAACCAATTTCCGAGAGATGTGTGACAAGTCTTGTGAAAGTCAGTTGCCACTCTGACTATGTTAAGATTTTTGGGAGTGAGCAATTAAAGGGACTGCACACATTTAGAACTAGCACTGGAACACCTATCATCCATTGTCAATATTTCTTTATCATTCTATTGTTTTTATTCATTGATTGTATTGCTATGGGAAAAGAAAAGCCAATAGAATATTAAAGGGGGGGGGACAATTTAAAAAGAGCTAGTACTGGAACAAAATAATGGTCTGCAGGCAGACAACTTTTCTTTTTCTTTTCTTTTGGAGATGTTAGTGAACCATATGTGGAGTACGGCAGCAAAGAAAGAAAGAAAAGAGGGGGGAAAGCACCCACTGCTTCTCAGAAAAGTGCCGTAATTATTTTTCTGTTGTTGTTTAATATAGCTCTTTAAATGTGTTGTGTGGCATTTTACAAAATATGAGAGGACCCAGCCCCAGTCCTGGCAAGTTTACATTCCGAAATTCAACTCAGGGAGATAATGGAGGGAGGTAAGAGAGAATATTTCAGTTACATATGCTTAGGCTTAGTACAACGTAATGATTTGTGTCAAAATCTGCTGGCTTAATATTGCCATTGCTTGCCATTTTATTATTTCTAATCATCACAGCGCTGATTCTAAGCATTCTGACCTTAACAATCAACGTGTTCGGCAGTAAATGCATTTACAACACCTGAAACAATTATGTTTCTGAAAAATTAGGACAGTGGGTTTTCACTACTGACTTTTAGATCCTTTCCAATAGGGAAACAATTGTTTTGTCATATTCTAGTGTATTTTGGCAGTAGTGATGAACTCTAAAAGAAAAAAAATTATAATAAACATTGAGGGCATTTCCTACTAAATAGCCTTGCAACATGGCACATTTGGTGTCTAACCTAGTTTGGTCAGTGCTCCTTTAAATCAAAACTGAGTAAAGTGCTGTGTGGAGTGATCTTGAGCGATTTCTGCTGAGTGAGTGAGTCCTAGCCAAAGCTTTAGCACATCCCTTAGGATTATGGGGTATGCTTTCAGCATAATCCGTGAGAAATTAGGCAGGCGAATTCAGTTATTACTTAGTATGACTTGTGCTACCAGACCCACTGAGGGGAAAATTTTATCTTTGTAGAGGAAAAAATGCACTTTCTCTTCTTGTCAGAGTCCTTCATAGCCTACTTGCTATTTGCTGCTGTGGATGGTCTTGGTATAGTAACACAAATGGGGGGAGATGTGTGCAGTTCTTATGCAGTTATAGTACCATCTCAGCCCTCTGGATCCATGGTGGTTGGTTCCCCCCCCCCCATTTTATGTTTTGATGACATTGTCTTTATTAATAATAACAGTAGCTAGTATTTATATTGCACTTTTCTTGCATATCTCAACAATTGCAAAAATATTCTAAGGTAAGCCAATTACTTTTTCTGCATCTTACAGATATAAAGGGCTGGGACAATAATGGCTTGCTTGAAGCCACCCAGGGAGTTTACAATTTGGGACTAGGATTAGCGAGACCCAGGTTCAAATTTCCACACAGCCATGAAACCCAAAGGGTAACCTGAAGCCAGCCCCAATCTCTCAGTCTAGCTGACCTCAGTGTTGAACTGAGGATAAAGTGGGTGAGCAAAGAATTATATGCATCACCCTTTTGAGGAGAGGCAAGTAAAATTTATAATACATAAATGGATGAGCCGAATTTGAACCCTTGACACCCAGGTTATGCTCATTGTCAGTTCCCTGCATCAGTTCTCCGTGCAATACCTCTAGTGGTTCCTGGTGTTTCATCAAAGCAAACCTTCCTACAACATTGTCTTATACGAAACAGGGTCCTGGCAGATGAAACACCAAGGAAACAGCCCATTAAGATTAGAGTGTGTGTGTTCTGATTTGTTACCCAACTTCACCGGCCAATCATTCTCTTTCCCTTCTTTTATCTCCCTCCCATGATTTAAAAAAAAAAACTGAACAAAAAATTAGGGAGAAGTATAGACTGTTAGAGATGGACCCCCCCCCCAAAAAAAACAACCACCTCCTTGACTTCTTCCAGACATTCCCATTCGTTTGATGTGGCTTGATATAGATTCACAGGAAGTGCTAATTCCAGGTCAGGAGTTCATGTAGAAAACTGTGTCAGGGAGAAGATTAGACTTGAATTTTTTCCCTGCTCCATCAGTTTTTAATATGCAGGCAGATTTTAAGTATCTTTCTTCCACATGCAATTCTGAAGTGGTGCAGTCCCAACTTCTGTGCGGAATGTAGCATGTAGAATGAAGCTTTGCATAGGTTCTCAATCACAAAAAAACAGGAGCTCAGATGTGTGGACAATTGTTATTATTACTATTATCATCATCATTATTTATTACATTTGTTAGTCGCTTTATCTTGCCCAAGGCAACTGAAGTGATTGTGAATGTAAACATTGTCAATCACGGTTAATAGTGTATAGATTCATTTCTTGCCATTCGATACTTTGTGGTTCAGCAAAGCTGCCATTTATAGGACAATGCATGCTAACCATCTCTCTTGAACATTTATTCTGTTTCTCCGTATTCTTTTTTTCCTGTTAAGGAGATTGTAGGTGGCTTCCAGAGGGTCACTATTTTCAGGTGGGATTCAGTTGCATACCAGCAGATTCAGGTTGTGCAATCAGAGTTGACTTGCAGCTCTTGCCGAACAAACCCGCTTCTCCCCAAACTGGATGCTTTGTGAGAAGGAAAGTGACAGGAAAATACACTGGAAAGTGTGGGATAAAATTTCCTTGGTGCAATATGGCTTAACTTCACAAACAAATCAGAACGAATGCTCAGTAAATAGCCGGCATCACCTCATCTCTCCCCACAAACAAATTAGGTTGAATGCTCAAGGAACAGGTTGTCTGGAAGCAACCATAGTCTGCAACCCACTGTGGGACTTTAGAAAACCATTGGAAGCCAAGGCTTAGCCTTTGAACATATATTTTAATTTAAAAAAGGGAGTACCTGTGCCCATGTTTAGAGCCCACTTTTTGCACTGTTGTGCAAACATCTGGAATAGGGGCAGAGCATCTAGTTCAGGCATGGCAAAACTTGGCCCTCCAGCTGTTTTGGGACTACAACTCCCATCATCCCTAGCTAACAGGACCAGTGATCAGGGATGATGGGAATTGTAGTCCCAAAACAGCTGGCGGGCCAGGTTTGGCCATGCCTGATCTAGACGAACTTGAGGCTATTAGCTCTCTTACACACACACACACACACACACACACACACACACACCATAGAAAGAGTTCTAAGACTCCTGGTGTACTTCAGTTTACCTTGAAAAATATCCTAATGTTTTCAAATTCTAATTCTCTATTAAAATAACTGAGGGTTATTCTGGATGTCCCTCCACCTTGCCTGCCACTATGAACTTACTTAGAAAGGACAGAAAGCTACTAACTGCTTCCCCCGCCCTCCCCTTCTAGTTAATTCTGAAAGGAAAACAGAAGTGCACCCAGGAACTTTGATTATAATGTACTATTACCACTGATCTCTGGCTACTGTCCTGAGGCTGTTGGATACACATTCAGAAAATGAGTGAAATGGTGGAACCAAATGATTACAGGAAAATCAAAGCTTTTAAAGACATTTGTAGGATGAACAGATGTTCAAACGTTCTTTTATTTGGGCTCCAGACAGACGCAGCTGAGATTTTGCTTTCATCCTGGTAATCGGTGCATTATGGTGTAATTTGTAAAAATGGCATTAAAAATATTAACAGGGTCATATTGTGATCTACTGACTCTGTATCATTAAGCCGTGAAGCTCAAGAATGGCAGCAGAGAAAACGAGTTAAATGTTGTGGAACATGCTGTACTGCTCGCATATTTTGCAGGAGACAATGCTCCATAATTACTGCAAAAGTAAAAGGTTTGAAAGAGAGATTGAGAAAAGGCAGAAAATGCAAGATTCATGCTAATGCACCGGACTTGGTGCATCCTGGTTTGAGTGGGAGAATTGGGTTTGTGTGGGAGAATTGGGTTTGTGTGGGGGAACCATACGTGGAGTTGTTCAGGAGAGGACAGTTTTTCAACAGCTTCTCCCCTCTGCGGGAATTTATTTCACCTTAATTCAGGGTTTGATCCTATGGAGCTCAATTGCTGCTTGAACATGCTCACAGTAATGATTATTATAAATTTACATTTGAGTTGCTCTTCTGTTTGCAACACTCAAAGTGATTCGCAATAAATGAAACCAGAGCTTAATAACACAGATGGAAATGCTCTTTATTTTGTCACAGTTAAATCAGTTAACTTTGGGACTGAAAAGAAATCCAAGTCCTCCTAATTGCAGGAATTTATGACAAATTCCATAAGTATAAAATTATAACACCAGAGCCTTTACCATGTTGCTTCCACACCAGAGACCTCTAGAGCTGAGGCATTTGTTTTCCTTTTCCATAATTGTCTAGAAGTGGAATTAATATGGAGGCTCCCTACAAACACTTAAAAGAGCACTATTATCCAGCAATGCCCTTCCTTATAGCCAATATTATTCTCTGTCGTTAACTCACAAATAAGTTCCATTCAGCAAAAGTCAGTTCTGGTGTTAATTGAAAGCTTCCTGTGTTCAGTTTCAGACTGTTTTTGTTGCTTTCCTGCTTAGCATGGCTGTAAGATTAGTGATTAAACGCTCCCTATTTAGCCCCCTTCTGTTCTTCACTGCAAGAGGGTTCTTAAATTACTAGTTTTCCCCCCATTATTTTCCCTATCTTCTTTCCGTTGTAGTAAACTAACTAGATAGAAGCTGTCATTTTTACACCTTCCACGGGAAACTTATGCAATTCCATGGGAAACTTAATACAATAACCGATAACTAAACTTGCTGTGAAACTGACCTGTTGCTTTAAACCATGATTTTTTGTTCATGTGGCACAACAACCAAGAATTAGTGGAAGGTAAGACTAAACTCTGGTGAAGTCCTTCTCCCAGACTCACTGAAGGAAGAGTGCACAAGCCTGATGTTTGGCTTGGGCTGCTTCCTGCTCATACAGGTAGCACTAAACCATGGTTACGGGAGGGGTGATGAACTACCTTTTTGTTTGGTGCTTTCAAGAAGAGCTATAAAAGTGTCTGTCCTGTTCTATGTTCTTTAACTTGGTCAACACGATAAAATATATCAAAAGGAAGGAAGAATGCAGAAACTGGTCGTGCACAGTGGGTTTAAACCAAGTCACCTGGCCTCTCCCTGACACAGTTTTTCTATGTTTTTGTAAATAAGCAGAATAGAAAACATAGCAAAGCTTTTGTTTGTGTGTACATTGAATTGAATAAATGCACATGCAGTACTTTAAAAAGAAGATGGAGAGCTACCTGGAAGCATCAGAGGAGGGGTAAGACAATCAGTATGAATGTCAAGTAATAGTAATTATATTTATTATTATTATTAATATTAATACCCCACCCATCTGGCTGGGTTTCCACAGCCACTCTGGGAAGCTCCCAACAAAATATTAACAATACAATAAAATATATCACAAAGGTTAGCCCTGGGTCACAGGCAAGAGGTGCTGAGATCTGGACACAGTGTTATTATCCGGATCACTGTCCTTACGATCACCTTGGCACCAGTTTGTGTGTATTGACAGGCATCAACAGGCATTTCAAAGACTGCATTGCCAGATGAACATTATTTCAGTTACTATTAAGAGACTACAGTACTCGCTTTGTTTATAGAGATTATGGTGTTATGAATCTTATTCTAAATAATACATTGTGGTTTTGCACCATGCTTTGTTGTTTTGCTTTATGAATTTGTGAATCTATGTATTTATGCCTTTATCATTCATTGGTCTATGTGTTGCCTCTTTTGTCACAAGCTTCGGTGTTTGCAGCACAGGGGTTAATTGAGATCTAGACTTCAGCAACAAAGGGAAAAACACATAGAGTCCTGATTTGTCTATGTGTTTATATGCAACCTTAGGGTATTTTACCCATGGTGTCCAATGCACTTTTGAGCCACACCAGTGTGAAAGCCGTTTCAAGAAACTCATTGCCAGAGTAGTCCTCTTCCCCCATGAACTTTCATTTCTATAGAGAAACCACTCCAATATTTCAGTAACCCAAAGTTTAAGGATCTCCAAGCATAAGGATGTGTCTCTTCGCTATTGCCACCAACTAAAGCTATCGTGCTTTCTGAACATTTTAATTTTTTTAAGCCCATATATCCTGTTGGCGATTATAAAATTTTCATGGAGTTCCCATATCACCCACAGTTTAGAGTAATGGGATGTTTCATTTTGGCAGTAACTCCATTTGGGGGGCTTGAGCTACACATGTGGGGGCTGTGAATGTAAAACCACAGTTAATATTTGTCTCATTAGATCAGAAGCCACGTCCTGGGGATTAGACTGTGTAATGCACCTATCCATCTCTGAGGGAAATGGAGCCCACATCATCATGTCAATATTCCTCTATTTGGTTCCTTCTTTATCTCTCTCAATTCAATTAGAAAACAGTGAAGAGTTTATTTTAAAAGAACGAGAAAATAATTAAACTCCCTAGGTAATAATAATTCAGTGCACTAGAAACTTTAGTTGTTGCATTTTGTCTCTAGAAGGTGAGTTCTTAAGAGTTCTGTGCTATTTGCATAAAATGCCTTGGCATGCAAGACAGAAGAATGAATATTTCAGATCATAAAGCAAGTGATGGCAGCTGTTCTTTCTATTAACCACATCGCCTATTGCTCCTGGAACATTCCTGTAGGGGTATGCAGCGAAACTTGAGGTAAATTCCAGAAACCTGCGGTGGTTGTTCATTAATATTTGAGAATTTTGAAGTTAAAGCAATTTGTGTGTTGTTTGTCTATTAGTTGTGCTGATAGTTGTTCCACTTTGTCCCTCAAACTAAAGGCCACGTTGTTTTTACATGGTGGTGTTATGGAAAGCTTCCCAGATTTTTAGATTGTTGTGTGCGGTGGTCAGTCTTGTGAAGCCTCCAACACAGCTGGAGATCATGGCTGAAGGAAAACTTTGAAAAGGTATATTGAATCCTGACCACAGTAATGACATTTGGTAAATAGCAAGTGTTGCTGGCTTCTCTGCCACGTCAAAATGATTGTATTGAATCAGTCCTAATGTATTTCGGAGACTTTGGAAGCCGTATGCCAGGGTTGGGGAACCTTAGGCCCAGAGGCCAAATACAGCTCTCCAACCCTCTCTATTTGACCTTGGGAGCACTCTCCCTCCCCAGCCACACCTCTCATTGTCATTCTTTTGCACCTTCCTTGAGTGTTGTTGCTTGGCTGGGATGTATTAATGAACTCTGATAATGTATCTTGCTTGCCTGGATTGAGAAGAGACAGGGATGTGTGCTTGTGTGTAGAAAATCTACTGTGCAGCTGAAAAAGATTTTTAAGTATACCTTTCCTGAAGCTTTTTTATTGGGATTAATAGGAGAGGAGATTGCAAAAGGAGACCAAAAATTATTTATGTATGCTACAACCGCAGCTATGACTTTATTAGCCCAAAAATGGAAACTACAGGAGATACCGACGATTGAGGGGTGGCAGATGAAAATGATTGACTATGCAGAGTTAGCAAAGTTGACCTGCGGGATCCAAAATCAGGGAGAGACAAAGTTCCAAAAGGAATGGAGTAAATTCTTGGACTATATGGAGAATAACTGTAGAAGTTTAAAGACACTCGCAGGACTGAAATAAATCCTACGAATTGGTTTTAATTAGATGGACTAAAAGGAACTGCGAGATAAGAGTGGGAAAGAAAACCGAATGATGGGAGGGAGGGAAGTCAAAGCTCGGCAGAGCAAAATGAACTAAAATAGGTGAATAGAAGATAAAATGCAAAATTTTTGTTTGTTGTTTATTGTTGTTGTTGTTGTTTGGTGTTGTTTATTTGGAAATTTAATAAAATTTATCTTTTAAAAAAAGAAAAGAAAATCTACTGCGCAAAGGTGCAATTTACAGTTGTTGCTCTACTCACTTTTGCCTCTGACTTCACCTACCACCAGTATGTGGCCCTCAGAAGGTTGTCCAGAATGGACTGTGGCCCTCAGGCAGGAGTAGGTTCCTCACTCCAGCTCCCCCAAAATGAAGGCATTTACACCTTCCATGAAGTCTTGAGTGACCCACTAGAGAGCAAGATATGAGAAGCAGGGCAAGAGCGAGGGGACTGTGGGTGCTGTGTTTTCACAGTGCTTGAATTTCACACACAGCTTCAGATTGTCACACACACACCCACACACCCACACACACACACTTGATGGTGTGCAATTTTAGGTTAACATTCACACAGCAAATTCATGTCAAATTGGCAGTTAGTTGATGAACGGTGTAGGACACCTTGTACTTCATAGAAAGTGTTGACACATATATATATATATATATATATATATATATAAATATATATATATATATATATATATATATATATATATATATATATTACACCTGATCAAAATATCTGAGCAAACAGGACAACAGGACAGTTCTCACCATTTGGCAAAAACCATATTTGGACATTTCTCCTCGTTGTTTGAAGGGGTAGAACAGATCTGCGCTTGCTGGCCCCTCTCACCCTGTCACGGCCCTTCTGCTGGGCCCTACATGTTGGTCGGAGAACATCTGAAGTGGGGCTCCTGCTCTTTGCATGTAGAGTCTCTGTGTGATTTTGAAGCTTACATAATTAAACAGGGTTCTAAATCACCTCAGGAGCCTACACATCTATAGAGGAGGCTCCCTGGTTTGGATTTCTCCTCCCTTGTGCATGGAGAGCAGCATAGCTGCCAAGTTTTCCCTTTTCTCACGAGGAAGCCTATTCAGCATAAGGGAAAATCCCTTAAAAAAGGGATAACTTGGCAGCTATGGAGAGCAGTGGGGCCTGGCAATGGAGGCATTAATGTAGGTGAAAAACCAGTAAATGCAACCCCACTCTTTCCCTCATGCGATTCTAATCACGTAAGGGAGACAACTTCAGCAGGCCGCAATCTTACAGATAACTGTCTCCCTATGAAATTATGCACACGTCATGCTAAGTTACTGCCTTGAAAGGACATCCTGAGGGCAGGACGCCTGGTATCCTGGTTCCTATTCCTGTTTGATTTGATGGGTTGGCAGAGTTGTCCATAGGCAGCTTGAGAGACGGGGCTTTCTGAGCTACCTCGCACCCTAACAAAAGAGATTTGTTCGGAGAGTGCTATTTGTCTCATGTTACTGAAATGGGTTACAAGGGGTGGGAGGCACAATAGCTTTGTCCGGAATCATTTACTCCAAATGCTAACACAGCATGCTCTTTGAAAAAGCAACAAAACCTTCTTCAGTTGGTACATAAAGCCTGCTAATTTACAGCATTAGTTTTGCCGGCTAGTTCTGTTTCTTTAATTAGGAATTTTAATTAGTACATGCTGCGTATTAAGATGTCGGAGCTGTTACTGGCAGTTCAGCATGCAGAAGGATCATCTGTCTCTCCAGGGCGACTGCATGGCAGGGATTAGCTGGGCACCCTTCTACCTGCGGGTGTCTTTCCCTCCCTCTGCCAGATCATCAGCAGCGTTACTCTGAATAATGCACACGTGCCTAATCAGCTCTTGCGGGTTTCAGGTTGGAAACAGTAGGGTCCTTTTATTTTCTGTTTCAGGGTAATAATAATATAAAAAATAGAGCAAGGGTTAACACACATAGAATTGACATTGTGTATAAACAGTTGTGATTGTGCATGTTCATATAAAGTTATGGAGATTGTGCACATATTGAATACAAGGAATTTGTACATTGCCCAGTCTATAGCCTATGCATCCTATGTACAGGATATACATATGCACATATACGTGCCTGTCTGTCTGACTGTAAATACAATAATATATTCTAAAGCAGGGATTCCCAAACTTGAGTCTCCAGCTGTTGTTGGACTACAACTCCCATCATACCTAGTTGACAAGACCATAGAATCATAGAGTTGGAAGAGACAACAAGGGCCATCCAGTCCAACCCCCTGCCAAACAGGAAACACCATCAAAGCATTCTTGACATATGCCTGTCAAGCCTCTGCTTAAAGACCTCCAAAGAAGGAGACTCCACCACACTCCGTGGTAGCAAATTCCACTGCCGGAATCCCTGACCAGTGATCAGGGATGATGGGAACTGTAGTCCAAAAACAGCTGGAGACCCAAGTTTGGGAAACGCTGTCCTAAAGACACCACAGTCTCTGTTGACCTTCGTTGACCAATCATTTTGTCAGCACTGGAACCGCTGGAGCCTCTCACTGCTTGGAGACTGGGGTGCATACAACAATACAGTAGTTTAGCTCATGGGTAGGCAAACTAAGGCCCAGGGACCAGATCCGGCCCAATCGCTTTCTAAATCCAGCCCGTGGACGGTCCGGGAATCGGTGTGTTATTACATGAGTAGAATGTGTCCTTTTATTTAAAATGCATCTCTGAGTTATTTGTGGGGTATAGGAATTCGTTCATTTTTTTCCTTCAAAATATTGTCCGGCCCCACACAAGGTCTGAGGGACAGTGGGCCAGCCCCCAGCTGAAAAAGTTTGCTGACCCCTGGTTTAGCTGCTCTGAGAGTCTTTGGGGTTTAAAGTGCTGGTTATCATCATTTAAACCAGGCATCCTCAAACTGCAGCCCTCCAGATGTTTTGGCCTACAACTCCCATGATCCCTAGCTAACAGGACCAGTGGTCGGGGAAGATGGGAATTGTAGTCCAAAACATCTGGAGGGCCGAAGTTTGGGGGTGCCTGATTTAAACCCTAACATAACCAGACCTAAAATTATCAGACTTGTGGGCGTGCAAAATTGGGCCTTTTTCAGTGGTACCCCATAAACTGTGGAACTTCCGGCAGAAAGTTGACAGCTATGATTAGGCTGGCTCCATCTCCTGGATCCTTTCAGAAGGCTCTCAAAACCTTCCTCTTCACTTCGGCTTTAATGGAGGGTTTCCTGGATCTTTCCTGTGAATTGTGGCTTATTATTTAATGGTAGTGTATCTTTGTATTGTGCACTTTTATATTGCTAGGTGGAGCTGCTACTTATTGGTGCATGCAAGCTGCTTTATGAAGGAAGTTCCTGAAAAAAGCTGGGTATTTAAACATATAAAATAACTGGAACAATAGTCTTGGGGAACTGGAATAGAAGGAAACTCTAGACATAGCAGGCTGAGGTCAAATCTGTGCATTCCCTATTATTTATTTTATTTATTTGAAATAGTTACTTGTAGAGAAGAAGTCGAGATATTGGTATATGATGAGGATATTTATTTATTTATGGTAAGGAAAAATGCAATATTTAGAAATCCACTCCAGATTTTTCTAGCTGCAGGCTTAGAATATCAGAATCTGGAGGAGCTCCCTCCCAAGTTTTGCTTGGTCTCTGTCTCCACAAACAAGAATTAACTTCAGCAGGCATGGAAGTCTGTGCTAGGCCCCGCGATGAATGCTTGTTGATTAATCAGGTTAATAACTCCAGCTGTTTTAGTAAAACCATACTCTGCTCAGATCACTTGCCTGAGTCTGGAACATTTATTTAAAACATTTCTTAATATCTACATCCCACCCCCCACTCCACCATAGAGCAGGGGGAGAGGAGCTGTTTTGCTTCCCCAGCCTCAAGCCCCCTACATTTTCAGTAATGTTCAACATGTAAGACACATTTGTATGCACAGGAGTCAAATTGCCCAGCTTATTGAATGTGTAAAAATTCCCATGGGGTAGCCATGTTAGGCTGTAGCCGCTAGGTCACTGGCACCTTAAAGACGTTAGAAATTTATTATAGCACAAGCTTGTGTAGACTCAAAAGCGACATCTTGATGGAGAAGATTGTAAGGTGGGCAACTGAATGGTAATAGGATGCAAAAACTATAGTCATAGAATCATGAAATTGTAGAGTTGGAAGGGACCCTGAGGGCCATATTGTTATGTATTAGTGTATATAGTTTTCCCTCAGGTCCTTGACAGTTGTTTTAGGAGGGAACTTTAGGAGGGAACTTTGAATTATGTTTGATACATTGTTTGAGCCAGCCTCTATAAAAGCAGGCCGGCTCGGCAATGCAGTTCAGTTCTGTTCTGGCTTCCGAATAAAGAGCTTCTTGAAGAACCGCTGTGTTGTCTACCCACTATTTAATACATATAGTCCAACCTCCTGCAATGCAGGAATCTCAACTAAAGCACCCATGGCAGATGGATGTTAATTAGAGCTTTTGTTGTTGTTGAATAGGCACCTGGGCTTGAGCATTTCTTCCACATTGTGTTAATATTTTAAATGCCAGTCGACCTATTGCTGTATGTTCTGTATATAATCTCACCTCAAGGTCATGTGATACCCAAATAATCCCAGCAGAACGTTCTACGTAGGCCCTGGAAAATGGCCATTAGTTCTGCTTACTGCCCTTGTTCAGATTTATATAGATAGATTATGAATCCCAAAGAGCTGGAAAATGTATAGTTCCAGTTATGCAAGCAGGAATTAGCCTCACTGTATTTTACACGTAAACTAACAAATGAGGGGAGAATCTGAGCAGCCTCTGGGGACCGGGGTTTGTTTGCCACTGGGCTACTCTATCTCCAACTGGCATCGGCAGAAACCTGAGTGCGCCATTAATGCTCTGCAGCCTCTATTTGCTGAGGCACTTTGTGAACAGAGCCAGCTTGTTCTGCAGACTGACGTCCCTTTATCTTCTCTGTCCGACCATCCCCTCCCCCTTTCGCAATGGGGCAAATGATGACACTGGAAAATAAAAGCCTTGAAACTTGGGCTCCTGATAGGTATCCTGCACCTGTTGCGCTGGTGACGAAAGGGTCTGTGGGCTCGCTTGGTACTAGAGGAGTGTGCAAATACATGCCAAGGGCCTAGCGAAAGGGCCTGCGATTACTGAGGGAAAACAGGTTTCTTCAGTGGCGACTGCTAACAAACTCCTGCAGGAAAAACAACAAAGAGCCTTGTGCCGCCTTAAAAAACTAACAAATGTATTATGGCACCTGCTTTTGTGGACTTGAGCCCACTTTGTCGGCTGCCTGTAGTGAAATCTTGCCTGGCAGATACAGAAAGGAGAAAATTGTAAGGTATATGAATGGCAACAAAATGCAAAAATAAAAAAATGACAATCAGTGGGAGGAATTCACCACCACGTGCTTCTGATTGTTCTGTCAGTACAAGCATTTCTGCTTGCCAGATGGAACAGAGACCCCCCCCCTTCTCCCCCTGTGCACAGGTCTGGGGGGTTCCACTGATCCTCCGGTGTGGATTAGGGGGAGGAGAGGGGGGAAGCCCCCATTGTGCTTTTGGTTTTCAGTCCTCCAGTACCAATGAAGTTAAGCCAGATCCTCCTCTTCCTTTCTGATCATGGTAACAGATCCGGAAGCTTATTACCATTCCTCATTTTTCCCTGTCATTAACATTTGTTCTTAATGCATGCCACCGCTTTAGCTTTTTGAAGCAGCTATTTTGAACATGAAGTTGTACAGTCCTGATACTGCGATGCCTATGAGAAACTTAATCTGAGAGGAGTCTAGTACAGTATTACACCTTGCTCTGCTCTATGTGCTTTGCCCTCTTCCCCTTCACGTTAAGGTGCTTTCAAGCAAATGACAACCGCCAATGAAAACTTAAAGGATACTTGGTTTATTAGACCCATGCTGTGCTTGCTATCAAAATTGCTTCTGTGTAGTTTGGGCTCCATGCAACTGCTATATCACACAACAGCTGCAGATCACCTGACTTGCTATCTGAATTTGGTCAGATGCCATTACTGTATCAGTGGCCTCCAAGAAGGCAAGCCACACCAACAGGACGAATCCAAGTGGTTAGTCCATTTCGTATAGTATGGCAGGTGTGGGGTGGCCCTGTTGTGCAGGCACAGGCTTTGGTGGGAATCTCACCATTACCATATTATATGGGGAAGTCCAGAGAGGCATGTCTGGGACACTCCAGAAAGTTCTGGGGAGACTCAACTTCTTATTTGATTCCCATGGCTAAGTTATAGCTTTATGGTGCACTCACGAGCATTGCTGGTTATGTCTGAGCCTGCATGGATACAGGTGAAACTCGGAAGATTAGAATATCATCAAAAAGTGCATTTATTTCAGTAATGCAACTTATTATTTTTTATTTTAATTTTTACAAATGCTTTCTTTTGGAAATTCCACAGTAATAAAACAAATAGTTACAATAATAAAAAATAAACATTGCTATTGCATTTCATTAATTACATTCCATTTATAATTGACCCGCCTAACAAGAAATAATTACAATTACAACAAATTAAGGCTTGACATATCTTGCTTTGCATGTCATGCATCTATCTCATGTATTGGTTTCACCTTTTAAGTTGCATTACTGAAATAAATGCACATTTCAACGATAGTCTACTTTTCCGAGTTTCACCTGTATTTATGATATTAACTGCATGGCTTTCATACATACTAAGCATTATATAGTAAACTCCGTCAAGCCCAATGAAGTACACCTTAAGATAAGATAAATTTGTATGTTTTAATACGAGAATGCTTAGGATTCTGTGAACTTGGGGAGATTTTATTCGGAGATCAGTTTAGCTGAAAAGACAAAGGTCACGATCAAGAGGCATGAACCTTCTATGCATATCATTTTACATGTTGAGACTCCTTCAGACCTTATGAAGAATGTGTGGAGGTCAGGCGCATGCAGTCCTGCTCCCCGCACACATCCATTTAATGCCTGAAAAGGGCTACGGTTTTGGAAATTGACATGGAAGGATAGAAGGGGTCTTCTTGGCCTTGTAAGATCCTTCTGGCTAATGCAATAATTTCCTATTCTTTCTGCCGGCCTCCTGCCTTTCCCTCCTTGTTCTGTGCAGAGCCTTGGTTACCTCCTGGCTTGTGTCTTTAGAGGTGTCTATGCAGTGAAAGTCCAATGATGGGAACATTAGAAAGGATTTGGCAGCCCAGCAATCCCTTTAGTTCAAAATTCTCTGGCATGCTTATTGCACATTGCCTGCCAGGTAAGTGGATCATCTGTCCTTTTTTGGCCTAAGCCGCTTCTGTTACTTTGTGTGGTTGTCATTCTTAAGCTATGAAAAATAGCATGAACTATTCCACAATGGAATTTTCATTGTCCCATTTCCAAGGCCTGTTGGGAGTTTCTCCTGAATCGTTATATTCATCACCTATCATTTCCAGGCTGAATTCTCCTTGTCCACCCCCACCGCTGCAGGTCTCCAGTCTCCATCCACTCATCCTCCTCTCGTCAGTTTGCGAATGTAGCTCTTGTGGCAGCAGCAAATAAAAACAGAGTAAAAGTGGTTTAGGACTATGATTCTTCCTCATCTCCCATCTATCTATTTATCTTCTGGTAGTGAGTGACGTGAACATAAGCATTCAGCAAAGGCCTGACATACACAGTTCAAACATTCTGTCATTATCTGGACATAAATATCCCATTGAAAAATAAACACCTGGCATGCACACACTTATATAGAATTTTACTGCTTTCACATCTGTGTGGTATATTTTTCCAAAATGCTGCAGTTTAGTTCTTCTTTTATTCCTTTCCTCATCTATAAAACCTGGAGTGCTACTCCCAAAGTGTATGGTAAATTCTTGGCTTAACAATGATCCGGGTGCCTATATATGTGTGCTTTTTCATCTACTTGGCCGCTGATCACCTCTTTCTGAAAACCCTAAAAATGCTATTATTAAGATTCTCTGCCGTACCTAGAGATGCCAGGGACTGAACGTGGGACCTTCTGCATGCAAAGTGAGCAATGGCCGTTCTTGCAAACATTGCACACAGATCAAAGCCAAGGGGCATGTGCAGAGGTCCAGCTTAAACCAAGCCTCTCTGTAATACCCATAACATCTAGTTGCATCGTCAATAATTAGTGGGAAAGCACAGTTGTTGTTGTTTAGTCTTTTAGTCATGTCTGACTCTTCGTGACCCCATGGACCAGAGCATGCCAGGCACTCCTGTCTTCCACTGCCTCCAGCAGCTTGGTCAAACTCATGTTGGTAGCTTCAAGAACACTGTCCAACCATCTCATCCTCTGCCGTCCCCTTCTCCTAGTGCCCTCCATCTTTCCCAGCATCAGGGTCTTTTCCAGGGAGTCTTCTCTGGAGGCACAGTACACACATGTAATGCTGCCTGCCTTCTCTGTGAGGTCTACGCCATGCTGTCTGCAAAGCCATTTCTGAGGAGAAGGAAAAAACCTGTGGAAAGCAAATGATTGGCAGTAGCCCTTTAGATTTCTGTTGTTAATGCACCAGTAATAAGATAAGCCTTATCTTTAAATGTTCATGGAATCGAGACTTTGATGGAAACAGGCTTTTGGGTTAATATATTTTTGATAGATAAAGCAGAATAAAATGGAGAGAGCAGGAAAGCTTACTGTATCTGGGGAAATGCACAATTTTATTTTATTTTTTAAAAAAACACCAAACCCTCTCTACCCAGTGTGGTGTGTGGTTAATATATGTATATAAATTGTTTGCTTCTCTGTGCATTTCCAGTGTCTGTGCCTTGTAATGAGTGGCAGTCATCCAAGATAAAATCTCTCTCCCTTTGCCATTGAAGATGACAAATGCCACCATCTGTTGCACTGCTGCTGCTGAAGTCCAGTGAGGGCTGGGGTTTCCACCAATTGTTTGTAGTCAGGAGGGAGAGGGTGTGTGCAGTGGACGCTTGGATTTCTCAACTGTTCACTTTGCATTTCTCAAGTGTTCGTTTAGCATGGAAGGGACCTGATGCCACTAGAACGCCAGCCCACCATCTGATCTATTTAGCATACCAGCCAAAACCTAGTTACAAGGTGTCCAATATAATAGCCCCACCTTTCAGCAGCAGCCAGAATTGGAATCATAGAATCGTATTGGAAGGGACCCCAGGTGTCATTGAGTCCAACCCCTTGCAATGGAGGAACCTCAGCTAAAGCATACAAGACAGATGGCCTTCCAACCTCTATTTAGATACCTCCAAGGAAGGAGAGTCCACCACCTCCTGAGGGAGTCCATTCCACTGTCAAACAGCTGTTACTGTCAGAAAGTTTTTTCCTGATGTTTAGTCAGAATCTCCTTTCTTGTAGCTTGAAGCCATTGGTTTGAATTATCCAAAATGTATAGAACGAGTAATAGAATGTGCTGGAAATGTAAGGAGAAGGAAGGAGACTTTTATCATATGTGGTGGAAATGCGATAAAATTAAAGAATTTTGGGAAATGATATATAATGAATTGAAGAAGATTTTTAAATATACTTTTCCCAAAAAACCTGAAGCATTCTTGTTAGGAATGATAGATCAAGAGATTACTAAAGAGGATAATATATTATTTTTGTATGCGACAACCGCGGCTAGGACATTATTAGCCCAAAAAGGGAAGACCCAGGACTTACCGACGATTGGAGAGTGGCAGACAAAAATGATGGACTATGCACAATTAGCGAGACTGACTAGCAGGATCCGGAACCAAGGGGAAACAAGGTTCCTAAGAGACTGGAGTAAATTTGTGGATTATATGGAAAAGAACTGTAGAAGTTTAAAAACACTTGCAGGACTGAAATAAATCCTACGAATTGACTTTAAAGGGAAGATACAAAGGAACTGTGGGATAAGAATTGATTAGAAAACCTATTGGGGGGAGGGAGGGAAGTCAAGCTCGGCGGAGCATTGTTAATAGAAGATTGTGAGAAGGGTAAAAAGAGTAATGTGTGGTATTGTATTGAATGTTTTGAATGTTTGTTTGTTTTTGTTTAATGTCTTTAAATGTGTTTTAATTGGAAAATTTAATAAATTGTTATTAAAAAAAGAGAAGCCATTGGTTTGAGTCCTACCCTCCAGAGCAAGAGAAAACAAGCTTGCTCCGTCTTCCATATGATAGCCCTTGAGATATTTGAAGATAGCCAGATTCTCCTGAGGAACTAGCCTATTTCATGCCAGGGACGCTCTGTAGTGCCTGCTTAGTGAGATGGGCAATGCTCTGGGCAGGACTTTATGGGAGAGTGACGAGTGTTAGTCTCGAGGCTCAAGAATTAATTGCCCTTGTTAAGGCTCTTCATTCCTCAGCAGGAAGGCAGAGCCTAGGAGGAGTTTGATCTGACATGGATCTGGGGACTCAGTTGCTGGTGGGACTCCACTGGAACAAGTCATGATCTGTCCAGGGTTCTGAAGCATCCATCTCTGACTACTCTTCTCCTATCCTATTAAGAGTTCTAGTGGTTGTTGTTGTTGTTGCTGCTGCTGCTGCTGCTGCTGTTTTTTAAAAAAATAGATACACACTCCATCTCTGTTTGCTTCCCACTTGGACATTACTCCAGTGACTGTTGGATCTGCTTCTTCTAAGGCTCTCCATTGGCAGGGTTTTTATTATTATTACTAAAAGATGTGATTGGTTTGCAAAGGTTGTTTGTTATAGGAGACAAATGTTCATGTAATAGGATGTGGAAATTGTACAGTGCAAATCTTGGATGTGCACTTAGGTGAAATGTAGGTGAAATTCATAATCATGATTTTGACTCTTGCAGCAGTAAAGACAATGCTAGGCATTGGTCTTAGCTATTGCAAGGTTTGGGGAGGGAAACCCCAAACCAAATTCTGGAAGTTCACCCAAAGCAGAATACATTATTTTGCATGAGGGATTCAGTCACATACTGTACTGGCAAATTGAGGTTTGTACCATTACAGTGGATTAAAGCATTCTGGTGCAACAAACCCGCTTCAAACAACCCCTGACTTTTGTAGCAAGGAATGTGATGGGAAAATGCACTAGAACATAAGGAATAGAGATGGATAGATGGATGGATGGATGGAAAGTTGTATAATATCCACACAAGCAAATCATGAGTGTTCAATAAACAGAGAACGTTGAATAACCTCCATGCAAGCTTTATGCAAACAAATCAGGATGAATACTCAGAAGGTCATCTTGAGTCATGGTTAAAATGTTTGATTTAATAAGCCAATGACCTCTCATTTTCCTGAACATGGTTTTTATCATCAGGAGCTTGGGGCACTTTTGTGTTAGCATTAGGTGCTCAGTCTTTGTTGAAAAATAGCACTATGGTAGGAGGGCAGTGCACAGCAACCAGGGCAGCTGAGGGGAACGCTTGCACAGCAGCTTCCTGACTTCCTCAGAACAGTGATGGAGAAAAGCAGCTAAGACCCTTTTAAGTAAACCACCTATTTCTGGATAACTGCTGGCATTGTAAGGGAAATAAACAACCTGCAAGGAAAAAATATATTAAGAACATGGTACAGCTGGGGAGGACATTTGTCACTTGTCATAATCCCAAGCACTGCCCAATAGCGATCCTGCCTCAGCTCACATTCATCACATTTTTCATTTCCCCTGAAACTGAACACTTCCTGTTGCACAAGAGTCAATCTAATTTTACTCATCAGTTATACTATTGATTCAAGGAGATGGATCTATCAGTTGCTTTACTGTTCTCTCTTACAAGTTAAATAATTCCAGGATTCAAGTTCATTCAGAATGGCAGAACATCAGAATCTGAGCTGATAACCCCATGCACCTACCTCAAAGTCCAGCAATCAGGGGTCTGGTCAATAAAACCGATGGTGTTTTTAGTTCTTTATTATTGGAACTTCTTATTTCTAACCTGTGACAACATGGGTGCTATCTAGTAGAGGGGCACGTTTGCATTGCTGTAGAGAACTTAGAACATACACTTCCCATTTCTCATGATTGTAACTAGTACTTAGATCTCTTTATGACTGAATTATGAATGTTGTACTCCTTTTTGCTAGTCTCTCTAGGCTGCAGGCACATGTTTCAAAATGGGTCTGTTTGAGGCCAGTTCATACATGCTTGCTCGTCATCAACTGTAGCATCAAGTGATGACTTGGAGTGTGTGAATGAGTCATTGTACGTCAAATAACATAAAAAAAGCTTTTGTAGCAACCTCCAAGCACAATGCTTTTTGTTGGAGTATGTTCACACACTCATCTTTGAGTAACCAACTGTTGCACTGGCATTCATCAACCAACCTGGCCATGGTTTCAAAGTATTCTGACTTCACCACCTCTAAGCCATTTTTCAGATTCATGTCTTGGAAACCTCCTATAATAAGAACATAAGTAAAGCCATGTTGGGTCAAACCAAAGGCCCATCTAGTTCAGCATCCTGTTCTCACAGTGGTCAACCAGATGCCTACGGGAAGTCTTCAGACAGGACAATAATAATCACCAACTTGGAGCTCTTTAAAAGAGAATTAGCCTTATTCTCCATGAATTTGTCTATCACTGGCTACTAGGCATGATTATTATATTCTGCCCCCTTTCTCTGAGGTAATCTGCCTCAGAAGACCAGCATGGAAACACTTCATCATGTTAAACCACTGCACAATGATATACCAAGAGATCTGCATCTCCCCTTGATCATATGCAGGACAAAGGATGTTGAGAAGGTGTGCATGATGGCACACCATCTCGTGCTACCAGTGTTCTGTTTTTAAAATGAGCCATGCAAATTTATATTGAAGACCTGTCTCTCTACCCACACTCCATCCTCCTCTCACTCTGTGTCAGGAAGTGACGAATACCCGGCAACTTTAGTTCTGTTATTGCACAGTGGCTGCTGGAAGGGAAGATGTGCTGCTGTTTGACCATTTGTCTGGGGACTAGAGGTAGTGATGCCAGGCAAGCAGGAAAATGGCCAAGTGCACCCCCCTGAAATAGGTTGTGTGGTTATTTCTTGGGGAAATAAAGCCATCTAGCGTGGTTTCCTTGATTTTATGCTGTGGGTGTTTGGGACATATGCTGAACCTCTGAAGCATGTGACATCCTAGCATTCCCCTTTCTGGTGCTGCCATTGCCTTTCTCTGCTGCCAGGCCCACTGGGCCTGGGAGCCCCACCCTTGACCTTGAAGACACAGGGCGCACCTGTCAGGATGCTTTTGGCAGCTGCGGCTGATTCCCAGGAAGGCAGTGAGACAGAGAAACAGCAAGCTTTTTCAGTTCTGTTTATTAATACAATTTACAGAGATGAATTCAAGATGCACCAATTCAATGCCTAACATTGCCCAGTGTGAAGCTTCACCCCGCTTCTCCACTACTTCCCTATTCATCTGACTCCTCCTCCTGCCTCTGGTGGTGACTGGTTTGTGACAGTTGCTTCTGAGCTCTCTGTTCTGCCATTCTCAGCGAATGCCTGGTTTTTGGGGAGGGTACGGGTTCTGGGATACTCTCCAGAGACAGTGTCTCATTCAGCTGGTGCTGAGGCTCTGCCTGCTAAATGCTATCCATTTCCTCCTCCTTCTCTCCCATTATTTCCCAACTTTTGCCCTCATCTCCCTCATAGCTGCCAAGTTATCCCTTTTTTTAAGGGATTTTCCCTTATGCTGAATAGGCTTCCTCGCGAGAAAAGGGAAAATTTGGCAGCTATGATCTCCCTCCCTCCCTGTGCCAAACCACTCCTGGAGGTCTATGCTATCTGCCCCTTCCTCCTCTCTAGGTGACGCCTGGGGTGGCGGTCTCCACCATTCTTCTTCATCTACCCAGTCCCTGACAGCACCACTTGGTTTAGGGGGCCTGAGTGAACAAGCCAACATGGGGCCGTCCTGCAGTTGTGCGTGTGTATGTGCAGGTTATGCGCAGCTGGATCAGGGAGCCACCTAGTCCTCCCCATCTCACCTTCCCGCTGATATGCCCAGTGGCTACCCAAACCCACTGGAGCACTTTATCTTGCGCTCGCTGCTGCTGCTTTCTTTATTTATAGGCCTCCGGTCCCGATTGCTTTCCCAACAGCCCCATTGCAAAAGGTAGAGCCAGGCAAGAAAAGCGAGCGAGCGAGAACGAGCAACTGCGGCAGAAAGTGATTAAAAAGAATAATTAGCATTTGCCCTCGATAAATGAGCAAAGGCATTAATTAGACTGATTTACTCTTGGCTTTTTCTCTCCTCCCCTCTTCTCTCCTCCCCCTCCATTTCCACTTGCAGTATCCCCCCTCCCCTTCTTTATCAAATGGCAGCCTGTGACTGCCCCTTTGGTACGTTTTCATCAGCTTTCAGTGGTTGACAGAGCTTAACACCCTCCTTTCCTGGAGCCCAGGCAGTCTGCTGGTGCTAATGGATATGGAATGCAGCCAGAGCTGATAGCTACTAGATCTCCACTGGCTTACAGGTGTTTCCATCCTTGCTGCCATATTATCTGCCACCGTGTTCCCTTCTTTCCCTTCTCCTCCTCTTTTCTTTCATTCCCTTTCTTCTTCCCCTCACCCCCTTCTTCTCGCAGCCTTCCAGAAGTAATTACCTTTTTTTTTTTACCCTGGCAGTTTTCTCCTCTCCTTCCCCCCACCCCTTTTTTCCAATTTTGTTTTATTTTATTTTGTGCGATGTCCCGGTGATCAAATCAAAAATTTTTTGGCATGGTGACAAGCAGCGATGCTGCTGCTGTTGCCTGTTTGAATGTAATTACTAGGATGAAAGGGAGAATTTTAATTAAGATAATTCCCCCCCCCCAACACACACACATACACAAACCTATTTTTGTCCCTGTATTACAGTGAAGAACAGTGGGCTGCTTTTTTTTTGTTATTTATTACTTAGGGATATTTGCATTATATCACATTATTTTCCAGTCCAAATGGAGGCAGAATCAAGGGAGTATGAAATTTTATTTCTGGACTTACCAATGTGGGCTTAAATGCTTCACCGATGCAACTTGGGGAAAGGGTGTAGATTTGTTAAATTGGCACATTGCTCTCTAAATATTGTGGGTGAAGCCAGTTGGAAGCACCCATGCTCCATTTTCCTCTAGCTTTCTCAAGTATTCCTGTCTGAATGTGAAAAAGGTAGCTCTAGGCAGTAGGGATGAAAGGCCCTGTCAGTTTCAGCTCTCTCAGTTTCCCATTTCCCCAGTCTTTAATTCAGTTCTTGACATTTTGCAAACATTTGTTGATTCACAAAATGTCATGAAAATTCGCCAGCACTTTCATACAATTTTCTCCCAATAAACATATATTTATACGCAGTTTTGACGAACGTACACTTTTTTGGAAACAATTTCCTAACATAATTTTTGGTGTCATTTTTGCCAGTGTTTTTTTTCTTTTTATGCCCCTAATATATGATTTTTTTGAAAACATTGCTAGGCAAAGCAGCAAAATTCTGATAAGTGCAAATTTTGGACGATGGCTGCCTTTCAGTTTGCATATCGTTTTGGAAAGTGCAAATTTGATGGATTTAGCTTCAAATGAGACCTGAATCGAACTTTATTCCCACCCCCAGTAGATAGTGCTGATTAGCCAGTGCCTGTGATATCACCATTACATCACAGTCTCTGTGGCAATTTTGCAACTATGGTTTTTTTTTATTTTAAAAAAAGATATATGGATGGAATAAGAGGAGATGATAGTGCATAAAGACTTAGTAATCCTGTACTGTTACTTGAAACAGTCAAAGCAGAAGTCCTCCAATGCTGGAACACACCATAGACTCTCACTGCAAATGCCTTCATGGTTGGAGTGTGGCAGTTGACTTTACATGAGAAAATTTAAAAGGTAAATGTAAAGGACCTCTGGCAGTTAAGTCCAGTCGCAGATGACTCTGGGGTTGTGGCGCTCATCCTGCTTTACAGGCCGAGAGAGCCAGCGTTTGTCCGCAGACAGTTTTTCCAGGTCATGTGGCCAGCATGACTAAGCTGCTTCTGGTGCAAAGGAACAGGAAACCAGAGCAAAAACATTTCTCTCCTCCCAGGCCTTTGGCTAATTAAACAATATGGCGTTTCGAACAATGTGGTGTGGTGGTATGGCGTTATTGTTTCTGTTTGTTATTATGGTGTGTATTCTCTGTTTTCATGCTTTAAACCGCCCTGTGTTCTTCAGATGAAGGGTGGTATAGAAATTTAATAAATATTAATAGCAACCACTGGAGGGCTGCAGGTTCCCCAGTCCCTGCCATGGGGATATGGAGGGCCACTGTGTGAAATAGGATGCTGGCCTAGACAGGCCTTTGAAATGATCCAGAAGTGTTCTTCTTACATTACGAGCATAGGAAGCTGCCTTATACTGAGTCAGGCCACTGGTCCATCTATCTCAATATTGTCTACCGACTGGCTGCAGCTCTCTGGGATTTCAGAGAAATTACCTGGAGATTCTAGGGATTGAACCTGGGGCCTTCTGCATGTAAAGCCATGTTCTACCACTGAGCTATGGCTCTTCCCAAAACTATGGAATAGTTTAGGAACCACTAAATCTTTAAAAGCTACTTTGAAGAGTAGATGACACATATACAGTAGTATCTTGGTTTTCGAATGTAATCTGTTCCAGAAGACCGTCCGACTTTTGAAACATTAAAAAACCGAAGCATGCATTTCCAGAAGCATTTACGTCCGGAAAACTCAATATGGAAGCATTCGAAAACTGAAGCAGTTACTTCTGGGTTTTCAGCATTTGGAAGCTGAAACATTCGACTTCTGAGACACTCGAAAACTGAGGTACCACTGTATATCACATTTGTACAACAACAACAACAACAACAACAACAACAACAACAACAACAACAACATAATAATAATAATAAGTCTCGCAGGGAGGAAGGGTGCAGAGTCGCATTACAAGGCTTACTTCGGAAGTGCCTGAGACTAAAATTCATGGCTGGACTGGACCAGTGCTAATTTTCTAGAAAAAGAGGAGCCGGAATTCACTATGAATGCCTCCCTCGTTCGCTTATAATGGCAATGGCGCCCACCTGAGAGGTGCCGGAACTGAGTCCTGGTGAGTTCCGGCTGAAAAAAGCCCTGCATTGGACATGATGAACTCCTGTTGAAAAGGATTTGTAAGGAGTCCTCTTGGATTTGCTTGTAATGGCTGGCCGCAACTAAAAACAACTTTTAATATATATTAAAAAAAACCACCACCCAGTAATTAAAACCAGACCCAACTCTGTCCTTGCGCTGTGCAGGCTTGCAAGTCTAAAGCATTCATGACACAAGTTCAGGTCAGGAGGGGAGATGGAGAGAGGATGGGCAGGAGTGACAGCAAGATAGTCTCTCCCAGTTCCACAGTTAGTCTCGTAAACATCTTGGTTATTTCTCTTAACTTTTATTATCCACCCTCCCTTGCGTGTCTCGGAGAGCAGATGGCATGAGTATTAGGAAGCATCTAAATGCAGTTCAGACCAATAGCCTAGGGGAAAGAGTGGTCTGAAAGTCACGAGCTGCATTGCAGAAAGCTTCTGGAGAAGATTCCAGAGTTGGTGCCGCAAGCACATTGGGGGGAATGGATGTAGTTAGGGTGTTCTGCCTGGGTGGCACCAGGACTTAGTTGCAGCAGGGAAGGAAACCTGGGCAGGAGGTCAATATCCTGATCTGGCTGCCCAGCACATGGTTGATATGAGCCAAATGTTCAGTGGCAATACCCTTTGTTGCCCCTCAATGCAAGAATGTTTCAAAATTAAAGAGTTCTCACCAATAGCATACGTCTCTCTGTTCAGGCACCACATCACTATGGGGCACCCTTGAGTAGCTGCCAGGGATCTAGTGATCCAGCAAATCCCTCCGACTTAATGTTGGGCAGCACCATTTATATTTTCCACAATGCCTTTCGTGGGAAATTAAAATGGCACCACTTAGCAGTTATTCAGAGCCTTCTGCTTCCAGAGACTTTTGCTGCCACCAGGGCCCACCGGGGTGTGGAGGGGGCAACCAGAGGGCATTTTGCAAAGTTTCTCTCAAACCTGGAGCCGTGCTGGCTGGGAGTAGAATTGTAGTTCAAAACATCTGGAGCAAACCAAGTTGGGGATAATTTTGCTCTCCTCCACATTTTCTGCACAGTCGCTTTTGCACCATGCCTGGACGTATCTTCCTTGAAGCTAAGGAGGCCTCTGAGCCAAGTATGTTAGAAAGATAGGAGAAGTAGTCCAGGCAAGAGGTGTGGAGCCATGAACGAAGTGGCAGAGCAGAGTGAACCAGCACTCTTGTGCTATTCCCATTCATTTCAATGACATTTGCACAGAAGAATCGTCATTTTGGACTGACGCTGCAGACACACCAAACATTTGAAGCACATTTCCTCCTCCACCCCAAGAGTCCTGGGAACTGCAGTTTGTTACAGGTGCTGGGAATTGTAACTCTTTGAGGGGTAAACCTTGGGGTGGTGGAGGAAATGTGCAGCCTGGGCCACATCTGTAGATACCGGTAGTTTTTACTCCCTTACTTAGCTACCTTCTCTCTCTCTCTCTCTCTCCCCCGCCCCCGTCCCCTGCCTATGGTAATTGTCTGTATGAAACATATATATTTAAAAATAGTTGGGCAGGATCTAGATGATCACCTTTATCTAATTGATTAATGGTAGGATAAGATGCCAAGTTGGCATTGGTCACAGATCTTTAAGGCTAAGGCTTCATTCCTTAACACATTTCATAGGAAGCAAGTAGGCATTTACTTCTGAGTAAGCATTCTCAGCATAGCTCTTAGAACCTTTTTGGTGCGACACACTTACCACTTTTGCAATGTACATTTATGAATCCATTTGATGGAAATGATAGATTACCCTTTGTTCCTTCTGAGAGAGATAGAAATTCTTCCCCATAGGCTGCAGAAGGAGGAACAAGCAACACAGAGCAAACGAGACAGTCATTTTATTGGAATCTATAAGAATAAATTTTGATTCATGCAAGACTCTTTGTCGGGCTGCAAGTTTGGGGGAAGTGATACATTTTGCTGCTGTGTCTGGTTCTATTTACTCACTAATCCCATGATTTGGCACAATCCTGAGTTCTGCCAAATATTCAGCCTCTCTCGGAGTCCTGTGTGAGTCAAAAGTTTGCTTCTAGCATTTTAAGTACTGGGTGATCCAAAAGTTTGCTTTGTGCTGCTTGTTCCTCTTTCCACAAGTTACGTGGAAAGGTGACTCTTAAGATGTGCAGTGAGAAACAAACTGGGGTGACGGCATCTATGCTGGGTGCAAAACAAAACGAAACAAAACAAAAAACCAACAACAACTACCCAAGTAAAATACAGTGACCCGATGCATGTTCTCAGAATGTAAATTTTGCCAAGAGAGGCCCTTGGACCAGAAGCAGCGAGCTCTATATTTAAATGGACAAGGTGGTTTCCTTAATCTTGGTGGGAGGTCAGGCTGTGGACAAACCAATGAGACACAAAGGAAATCTCACAGAGGCCACAGCATTACACTCGAAAGCCCTTGGGGTCTCTCAAGCTAGAGAAGGAAACAGATTTGAGAGCTGGCAGCCATCCACGGCTCCTCGGGGGCACAAAAAAACAACCTACCGTCTGTTTAGCAGGAGCATCTCAGCTTAGCATTTGAGGCAGCCTTTGAGAAGGGAAATGGCCAGTTCCTCAGCCTACGAGCTTTGTGTACCTGTGCTGGCTGGATGGCAGGGGCTGGTGTGCTTGCGAACGGGCGACAGGAACAAATTCTGGCTATGTTAACGTTTTCTGCACATGTTCACCTTCCTCTGTCCCCGGCCTGCTTGGGTCTCACCAAGGTAGGCTCTGTGCCCGAGGTGAATGCGCTGGGAAGAATTTACGGGAAATGTTTCACGTTTTAAACAAATAAATCAGTGGGTATTCCTTTCATGCCTGCTGTCCTGCTCTTCCCATCCTGTTAAGCTAAATATTTGCACAGTAGTATTAGCGCAAATGTGGGGATGGGCAGGGAGCTGAGCAAGGAACGAGTGCATTTCATTTGGGCGCTTGTATATTGCCATCAGCTGCGCTCTCTCTCTCCCCGTCTGTGTGTTTTTCTAAGCGAGGTCAAGACGAGTTTTGCAGTCCGAACGGTTCACTGCAATTCTCTACAGGATATCCTCGTTTTACTTTAATGGGGAGGAAATTAATGAAACATACAGGCCCTGGGGCTTTGAATACTATACATTAATATTATCCCAACTCATTGTGGTATGCACTCTGTCTCAGACTAAACTTTACACTGGACGGAGGAAGCTGTGATCAGATTCAGGTGCCTGTGAAATTTAAGTTGGGGGGCTGGGAAGTGTGGGAGGAGGAGGCATGGAATGGGGCGGGGGCCGAAAAGCAGGAGTTAAAGTTGTTTCCTTCCGTTTCAACTCTCATCAGTGTGAGAAGCAGGGAGGGCCGGTTGAGATCAAGTCAGTGCACAGCAAACAGGGATGTTTTGTTCCTTGCGTAAGGGCCTTTGAGTACCAGATGCTTGGGGCAAACAACGGAGGGGGGGGCTTTAGAAAGGGATTCATCAAAATTAATGGAGGATGTGTCTATCAAGGGCTATTAGTTCTGATACCTGAGTGGAGCTTCCATGTGCAGGGGCAGTCTACCTCTGAATACCAGATGCTGGAAGACCAACAGTATGGGAGGACTGTTGCATTCATGCATCAGAGAACTTCATCAAAATTTCCCGCAATTCGCAAGTTCGTCAAAGGTCAGGAATGGAAATCACACAAGTTAATACAAGCAATAATCACTAATGATTGGGGTTTTTTTTGTTCATGAACATTATATAACTATATTAGTTGTTGGCATCATTGTTTTTGACATTGTTTTGAAACACATGGTATTAATTACGTAGATTTCGACTATAGTGGAGTAAAACAAATAATGTAGGATTTTGGCAGAAGCCTAGCATGAGTCCTGTAGAGACGTCCTGGAAAAGCTGGTCATGTCAGGAAGGAGGGTGAGAGGAGCTCAAGGAGCTGGAGTCAGATGATCCTGGGAAGGTACCTTGCAGGTTGCCTTGTTCCCAGGAGGTCTCAGAGTTGTCAAAGCTGGAGATTGTGGGCACTGAGCCAGACCCCAGATAGGAACCTAGTGGGTTGTTTGGATGGGGAGAAGCCCACTCAGGAGCTGCCAGATGCTCCCGATCAGCTCCCTTTCCCACAAGAACCTCCTCACCTTCTCTTGTCATTGAGTCTCCACCTGCAAGGGAGGTGCCAGAGCACAAGTCTGGTTCTGAGCCAGCACAATCTCCTCCCCTGTTGCCTACAACAAAGAGGCACCACTATGATAAGTCTGCTCAGACCCAAATCCGGGACCCCCCCCCCTCTTTCTTTTACGTCTGTAAGCAATTTGTATTGAATTCTTGGTTTCTTGTCCAGCCATATAAACTTGCTTAAATCTCTCCTCCACTCCTCAAAAATCTCTTTTCCCCCCAATATGGGTAGCATTTGGTACAAAAATAAGATTCTTGGTAACATCGCCATCTTTATTGTTGCTATCCCGGATTTGAGACTTTATTACGCATCATCGTGTATGTGTTGGCTCAAAGATTGGCTAACATTAGAGGATGAAGAGCTATTAGAGGTGGAAGGATTTAGAAACGCAGGGGGATGGCACACATATTTATTAGAAACAGAGAAAGGGAAAAATAAACAATTTAGCAACCATGTGATTAAAAAATCAATATTTAAGATCTGGCAGGAATTTAAAAATTTAATGGAATCAAAGACACCGTGGTGGGTCTCACCCTTTGGGATGACGGCCCTAGGGAGAAGGTGGAAAAAAGAAAAATGGTTGACATATCAAGATATTTTGGTAAGTAAGGATGGACAGTGGAAGTTAAAACCATATGAAGAAATTAAACAATATTGCAATAGTTGGTTGCAATATATGCAGATACAAAGCCTTTTCCAGGAACATAAAAAATAGGATTTACAATTGGAAAGTCAAAATTACAAGAACTATTAATAGAAAATAAGGAGAAATCATTATCAAAAATATATAAATTCCTGTTAGAGCTAAAAGATGAAGCAATCAAAGACGTAATGACAAAGTGGGCTCAAGATCTGGGGAGGCCGATTTACATGGCACAATGGGAAAGTATATGGAAAGTTTCGATGCGATTTACGGCTAGCACGAATATAAAAGAAAATATCTTGAAACTTGTTTACAGATGGCACCTGACCCCGAATAAATTAGCCAAAATATATAGAAATGATTTAGACAATTGTTGGAAATGTGGTGAAAAAGGAGGGAATTATTTTCATTGTTGGTGGAGCTGCGAAAAAATTTATAAATTGTGGGGTGAAATTTATGAAGAAATGAAAAAAAATGTTGAGGGTGACTTTTGGGAAAAAACCAGAGTATCTATTACTGAGCATCATTCCAGACAATATACCTGATAATAAGAAAAACATATTCTTGTATGCGTGTGTAGCAGCAACATTACTGATTGCTCAGAAATGGAGGAAGAACGATCTACCCACAATTCAAGAATGGCAATTAAAAATGATTGAATTCATTAATCTAGAGAGAATGACGGCAGCAATTAGAAATACCTCTAAACAGAAATCCAAATTGGAATGGGGATTTGTAGAAGAATATTTTTTAAAAAATGGTATAAAAACAGAGTTGATGATCTGTTTAAATTAGATAGTCATGAGGAAAATAAAAAATTGGAAAATAAAAAAGATAAACTAAAGATATATACAACAAAGGAAAGCAACGCAAATTCAAAATGTATTTATAAGGTAAGCGATGTGAAATGACTTAGAAGGTAACCTTCTTTTCTTTTTTCTTATTGGAAACAAGTATATATTGTATAACAAGATCTATACAAAACATTGTGATTTTATGATTTTATATTGTCATATTTTATGAAATTTAAATAAAGGTGATTTTTAAATTCCAAAAAAAAGTCTGCTCAGACCCAACCCACTCAAAGAAGTGTCCAAATTTGCCCAGTCCAAAGTTGCTGTGCATGCTTCACTCCCAGGGGGCGTGTCAATCATTGGATAAATGCCTTAGCACGTCTAGCCATGCAATACAACCGCTGCACCTTTACCCCTTGCCTTGGCTATGCACCATAGTGATTTGTTCATTAAAGATAAAAAGGTTAAAGATTTTGGCAGAAGCAACAATCCAAATTTGATCTCTTAATTTAGCGAGAGCCAGGAGAAAGCTGAACTGCAGCAAAATGGAAACAGCGCAGATTGCAACAGATCAGGACCAGATGAAAATGTCTGCCTCCTCGTAAGAACATAAAAACAGAAGAAGAGCCTGCTGATCAGGCCCATCTTGTCCAGCATCCTGTTCTCACAGTGGCCAGAGGCCTGTGGGAAATCTACAAGCAGAACCTGAGCACAGCAGCAGTCTGCAAACGAGCATATCCCGATGATTGGTGTTCAGAGGCATAGTGCTCTGATACTGGAGGCAGAACATGGGCTTGGTGGCTTGCAGCTGTTGATAGCTTTGTCCTCCATTAATATGTCTACAGTAATCCTCTTTTAAAGCCATCCAAGTTGGTGGCCATCACTGCCTCCTGTGGGAGCATGTGCCATAGTTTACCTATGCACTGCATGAAGAAATATACAAGAGCACCCCTGTTTTCATTTGTGAAACAATTTCTTTTTTTATGTGTCTCTTGAAGGTGCAGGAGCTCTCTCCTTTCCCGCATCTGTTCTCCTTAGAGGGTATGCAGAGAAAACTTAAGATATTTGCAGAATGTCTATGGCATTTGTACAGCTGGGTTCCACACAGAATAATAACAGAGGACATGGAAGAGGAGAAATGTGGTTCACCACATTTCCCCTCAAGAACGATTGTGGATTGATTCCTGGGGAAATGCGATATTCTCCCAACAGAAGTGCAGCCATGAGAAAACTTTTCTGGACCCCTCATAACAACAGGTCATTTATTGCATTAGAACAAGTAGATTGTGTGGCAGGGCCCTCGGGCCCCTACCTGTTTGTTTAATATATTTGCATAATAGAATCTTTGATATGCAAGCTCTAGAGACATGTTCCCAATCCTGTTCCTAGCTACTTATAAGTAGTTCTGACTGTTCAGTGGAGCTTTCTCCCGGGGGGGGGGGGATGTGCACAGTCAACCCCAACACATTATCGAGCAGGCCAATCCCATGCAGTGACCTACAGGCTCATGAAGATGGCCTGATGCAAAAGTGGACAGGGCTATTCCCCTCTTAATAGAAGAGGGAATGTTGCAATTATGCCTTCTACACAGTTATTAAAGGTGCAGAACCTACAGATGGGAGAATCTGGTGGGCTTCATTTCCAAAGCAAACTTATCTGATCCAATCCCCCTGGCCAATGTGCAAATTGGATCAGGGGTCCACCAGTGTCGGCACATTGCCAGATTCCTAGATTCTTTACGGATTTCCGTTGTGAGTGGTCCAAGGGCTGCCTCTTTGACTCATTATTAGTTTTTTAAAACAATTACAGTCACCTAGCAAGTGACTAGCTAGCGCGTGGGGCTTCTGTCACCTTGTGCATTGAAAACAATTTAATCATATCCCTAGGAGTGGCAGGAGTTGATGACATGCTGCTGTTCTCAGTAAGATTTGTATAGAGCAGAGCTTTCCAAACTGTGTGTCGCGCGACCTGTTAGTGTGTCGGCTGCAGTGTGTCGCATGAATGCTCCCTGCACTCCTTCCGAGGTTGGAAAGGGGTGAGTTTAACCCCCGGTTTGCTAGTAAAACTGAATTACTGTGTCACAAACTGGTGCATGTCTAAAAAAGTGTGTCACCAGCAGGGAAAGTTTGGAAAGCTCAGGGAACATGGCTGCCCCCACAGAAACAGGACAGGAGGTTTCTTCATTTGAGCCCCTTGCGAAACTGGGATGTAACAGATTTGAAAGAAGCGTCCATCTCCAGAAGAAGGTCTGTCCTCTTCTCCATCTGTCCACTCTAATGTGAACTCTATGGGGAATAAGTAACTGTAGATTGGATTGCTAAATGCAGAACAACCATATTCGTAATAACTTGAAAGAAAGTCACCCTGAGTTCATTGGGCCTTGCTCACCAATAGACGTGCATGGGATTGCAGCCCCACCCTCATACATGGGCTGCCTCTCATATTATGATGTTGTGGCACAGAAGTGCTCCCAGAATTTATTTCTCTGACAAAAAGAATTAGTAAGGGGAATATAAAGATTATTAATAAGCATTATGACCTCTGAGGAAGAGATTGTTATTCCTGAGCTGAGCAGCATAGCGAAGTCTTCCTATGGTTCCCCCCGCCCCTTTTAATGGAAGAGGTGGTAGCCATAGTCACCTCAGGTCACACAGGAAGTTAATTGGCAGCCTAAGATCTTACTAGGATTTCCATTTACTAGCTATTTAAAAACGTCATGTCTAAAGGTTGCTTCCATTTCTCTGACCAGAGATCTTCAGTGTATAACTGTATCAAGCCCAGACCTAGCAATAGTGCTTTCAGTAATTGTTTTCTTTATCTTCTCCCCCCCCTCCCCGCCCCGGTGGTGCAAACCGACTCAGATTACAGCATTTGGTACTATCCTTCCATCAAAAGGGAACAAAATCCTTCACGTTTTTGACTGGGAGTTAGAGGAAGAAAGCTAGTTTGGAGAAATCAAGAAGAAAGAAACTGAAAGGTCGCCATGGCTTCTCTCTCTCTCTCTCAGGAATTAGTGCACCATTTCCCTCCTCCAACTCAAATGTTCAAATGCTGGACATTTTCTATAGGCCTAAGAAAAGCAAAGGGGGGGGGTTGTTCCTGAATCATAAGGTTCCCTCCATTTGATTTTAAACATTACTGATCTGTTTGCCTTGCTTTGTGGAGAGGGGAGGGGGGAGCCCACAACTTGAATATTACCACATTTCACAAACTGAAGGCTCTGCCTTGGGATACAGGGACAATTTATTAGTGGAAATATCTTTAATTAATTTGTGCACAAGTTCGTGTTTTTCTTTAATTCTTCTCCCCAGGCTCTTGACCCATAGTAATGAAATCTGAGAGCCCTTTTCAGAAAATGACTTTCTCAGCATTTTTGTTCCTTTTAAAGTTAAGTGTATCGCATAATGACCATGAAATGTTATCCTTTATTAGGAACACACTTTTCACTGAGAGTCTTCAAATAGACTTTATTACCAAGAGCTCTGCGCTAAGCTGCCATCCGCTTCCTTTGCCAGATTTGAAGAAGCCACTTCGTGTGTCCTAAAGCCGGTTGAGGGGATTTGCTGGACATCCCGGACGCCAACTCTGGGAAGTAATCAGGCAGCTCGGGGCTTCAGGGGCCCAGAGGTAGACAGTGCAGTCAAGGTGTGCAGGCTGGCCGAGGACACTGCTCTGCTGGTGCACAAGCCAGCGGCCATCAGTCACAGGTGCTTGAGATCACTGGACTGGTCTTCCATTAGCCAAATGAAGGCCAAGGGAGGTGCTCTATTAGTAGAGGTTAAGGGGATGCAACTAGGGTGTGCAGGTGCAAAAGAGGGCAGGGAAACAACACCTTCCCCAGTTGTGTAGAAGAGGGAATTTCAGCAGCTTCTCATTAACAACAACAACAACAACAACAACAACAAATAAATTAATTTATTTATACTCCACCCATCTGGCTGTGTTGCCCCAGCACGTATAAAAGAATAATAAAATGTCAAACATTTAAAAGCTTCTCGATACAGGGATGCCTTCAGATGTCTTCTAAAAGTTGTGTAGTTCATTATCTCCTTGACATCTGATGGGAGGGTGTTCCACAGGGCGGGCGCCACTACCGAGAAAGCCATCTGCCTGGTTCCCTGTAACTTCACTTCTTGCCGTGAGGGAACCGCCAGACGGCCCTTGGTGCTGGACCACAGTGTCTGGGCTGAACGATGGGGGTGGAGACGCTCCTTCAGGTATACAGGGCCAAGACCGTTTAGGTTTTTAAAGGTCAGCACCCACACTTTGAATTGTGTTTGGAAATGTACTGAGAGCCAATGTAGATGCTTTAGCACTGGTGTTAAATGGTCCCGGCAGCCACTCCCAGTCACCAGTCTAAACAAAATTAGCTTGACTGCTTAAAAGGGGGGGGGGGAGATTGACTGATTGACTGAACAACATCTGCTAAAACTGCTTCTTCTGTGCAACAATTAAAAGGTACCAAAGCTGTGTCCTCTTTTGCACTTGGTCCTCCTGACTGGGACAGTTTTAGGGTCATCTGTGTTGAAACTTACTTCACTTCTGCATATCATACATTCAAGATGAATGATTAGACGAAGTCCTCAGTTTTTGAACAACCTGAGCTAATCCCAAATACAGTACCTTCCAGTTAAGCAGGATTCGGAATTGTTAGACCGTTGTCTCCAGTAGCGCACATCAGGGATAGCCAGATGCTGTTGGGCTCCAACTCTCATCAGCCTCAGCCAACCAAGGATGATGGGAGTTGGACTCCAGCATCTGGAAGGCATCACATTGGTTACCCCTGATGTACCCCTGATGTACCCCTGATTGGTTACCTCTGTGTAGCTAGATTACATCCTTTAAGGAGAATAGGGACAAGAGTTAATTTGAATCCTGTTTTTAGTTCTGTGGGGTGAGTGCTCCTAATGTAAGACTTTCCCAAGTGTTTTAGGCAAGTAAAATGAGCTTTGGTGGGTGGGTAACACCATCAGAAGAGCTGATTTCTCCCCCCCCCCAGCCTTCACATGCTCCTCGGAACATGCAGGGGTATGTTCTAAGACTGGAAGGCATGTCTAAAAATGTTCTAAGAAACGCATTGGGGGTGGGGGGTGGAAAGAGAGCCTGCTCTGCTACGTGCTCTCACTGCACTTTGTTCGAATGCCGGAAAGGAGCTCCAAAACAGATTAGACAGAACCCTGAAAATGGGTGTATCAGCGGCTGTTCATTGTGATAGCCAAGCATTGAGGCTACTTGCTCAGAAACAATATACTTGTGATCGCCAGAGAGCAAACAACATTGGGATAGTTATCTCCATCATATGTTGTTTATGGGCTTCCCACAAATGTCCAACTGGCTGCTGTTCATCTTATCTGAAGAACCCGGGGTTTCAGTCGATTAATCAGTTGGGTTCATCTATTAAAACAATGCTGTAAATGGCTTTTAAAAATGAAATGGACAAAATCATGGAGGATAGGATTATCACTGGCTAGTAGCCATAATTATAGCTGTATGCGGCCTCCATGTTCCAAGAAGCAGTATACGGCACTGAGTACCAGTTGCTGGAAGCAAGAGCAGGAGAGGCCTTTGAACTTCATTGCCCTCCCTGCTAGTGAGCTTACCAGAGGCAGCTGGACGGCCACTGTGAGAAGCAGAACCTTTCATCTGATCCAGCAGGATTCGCCTTTGGTTTTGTGCCTCAAATTTCAGCCAGCAACTTTTTTTTTTTACATTTACTAATAATCCCTATGAAAACTGTTCATGGCAGGAACCACTTGCTTCACAGCACCCCTCTCTTATTTAAGTGCAATTTGAAAGAAAAGAAGGAGAGTAATTGGGTGTGAATGTGGGTGTGGACCAAAAACTTGCATTTCATAAAAAGCTAACCTGGAGTTTTGAGCCTGAGCATCACTCCATGTTTGTCTTGTCTTCCCTGTCAGATCACAGGCTGGGTGTACAAACCATTTGTGTTGCTTTTGACAATTGACCACAGGATCATTGACTGCATGTGCTTTTCGTTTGGATGTTTCGTTCAGCAGCTGTTCTCATTGACATAACCCTGTTATGGCGGTCTGTGTTTCCGTTTGATTTGCTTTTGCCCAATGTTTTGTACCAGTCAGCTCTCCTTGCCAACTCCTCTCTCCCTCTCCCTCTCTCTCTCAACCTCCTACACAGTTCGCCCCCAACTGCCACCCCTTGACCTATTTGTTATTTCAACCTCCCCGATTAAACTGGGACCCCAATTGTTATCAGGAAGATTCAGGAAGGTGGGTGAAAAAGGAAACATAATCTTATCTGAAAATAGAAAATATGATAAGGGCCCCCTATCTTGGAGCTGCAGTGTCCCTCGTGGTGGGGCTGCAGCAGTTCCTTTGAACGTAATCACTGACACCATCTCTGCTAAATCACCTTTCACACAGCTCGAGCCTTTGATACAAAGGCCTCTGGCAAAATTAGAGCAGGATTCTATTAGACCCCACAGCAAAAAAAGTATTTAATACTTAGCTGATCAGAATTATACGGGGGCACCCAACTATAATTGCTATAATGGGAGAGGGGGGGTTGTAGGGGCAGCAAGGTGGAGTGGGGTTTGTATGCCTACTTTCTAGATGTACAAAGTGTGGCAAGCGGGTGGAGGAGTGGTTTGGCAGCAAGCAGAAGAAAATTACGTGGGCTGGTGCATATAAAGGATACTTCAAAGTCTATCTCCCAGAACTGGGCTAAACTGTAACTGGAGTAAAACCCATACGCAATCAGATTTTCTAACTTGCCATCTTTGGGGCTGACGTTCTTTTTTACTCCACTGTAAGAAAGTCACTTATGTCACGTCTTTATTTTGTTTAATCTCAGTCAGAATGGATGTAATTGTCTTGTATCCACACAAATGCCAGCCCTTTTTACATTTCCCCCTGCCAGTTTTGAAAAGTCAACCGTTTGGCAAGCTTAGAATCATAGAACGGTAGAGCTGGAAAGGAGCACAAGGTTCATGGAGGAATCTTTTGCCCAGCTTGGGCTTCTTCCTGAACAGAATCTGGAACTACCGGTATAAAGTGAATACATTTTGAACAGGTTTTAGGACCAGGAGTTTTATATATAGGGAGTGTATTCCTGGAAGTATCCTTGAATGGAAATAGAGATATACTGTAGGATGGAGCAGGTGTGTGTCGGTGGCCTTTCAGCTGTTGTTGGACTACAGCTCCCATCATCCCTGACCATTGTCCACACTGGCTGGGGCATATGGGATTGGAATGCAACAATGTATCACAAGCCCCCCCCCCACGGTTTCCCAGTGCTTTATCTGTTTTTCTTTATAACATAATGCGGTGGATTCCATATTCCCATAGATCCCCTGGTAACTAGGTGGAGATATGCTTCACTCATTTTGCCACTGTCTGTAGACTCGACAGGCAATTGCAGCCCATTATGAGTCTATGGCGAGTGTGCCTCTCTGACACATGTGTTTTCAGATGTTCGACATATCGTATTCATAGTATACATTTGTTAGTGGAGGCGTACCCTGGTAATGTGTGAACTGGCCCTGCATTTTCTTTACAGTTCTTTACAACCTAAGAACCAGCTGCAAGACACAACAAATTATTAATGTGCAGATCTGAGCAAGTAAGCATGAGGACTGGGCTCTCAGGGGCTTTTTAACTGTTAAGAACATGAGAAGCATATAAGAAGAGTCCTGCTAGCTCAGACCAGAGGTCCATTGAGTCCTGCATTCTGCTTCCAGCAACAGCCACCCAAACGCCAGTGGTGTTAGGAGCGAACCAGCAATAAATCACACGGAGTGAGTGAAGTTAACTCTTAATTAGAAGAAACAGGATCTGTTCAGGAGTGCCAGGCCTAATGAGCACAGCAGCTCTTCTTCGATAGATCTTGCCCCTATGAGACAGTTGTGGAGGCTGAAGAGCTTTGCTTTCCCAGAGCTACCTAAGCCGGGTCTGTGCCAAGCAATCTGAGACTAAACTTGCCTTTGCTTCTCCCACTTCATGCCTCTCCTGGTCCTGGGAGACAAGCAGGGAGGGGAGCTTGTTGCTGCAGGAGAGGGAGACACCTGTGCCTCTTCACCAGCCTAACTCACCTCTGCCCTTCTGCTTCTGGACTTCTTTCTGCCACAGAATCTCCCTCCTTACTGTTGCCTCTTCAGTTTCTGACACCTCCTCCTTCCAATCTTCTCCCTCTGACTACTCAGACCACCCCTTGGGGGTTGCTCAGCTGTTGGCTCCCACCATTCCTCTGTGTCCAGCCAGTCCATGGCATCTGGTAAGTCCATTGAAGACAACAGGTCCCCCCCAACAGGTCCCCCCCCACCAGCCATACTTAGTGCCATACTCCCTCTGAATCAGGGAGTTTCATGTAGCCATCATGGCTGATAGCTATTCATAGCCTTATCTCCCCCCCCCAAAAAAAATTTTTGTCAGATTGTCTTTTAACACCACCTGACTCATGGCTATCGCCACATCCTGTGACAGCAAATTCCATAAATGAACAACAGAGTGTCCAGTCACGGACCCTAATTAAAGCCTCATTTTTAAAATGGCTGTTCTTCCTGCTCAATTTAACCCAAACTATTTTCGTGTCTTCTCAGAACAATTTTGTTGTGGAGAGATGAAGGCACTGCAATGGCACTATAGTATGTCATGCTAAGTTCATTTTTGAAGCCAGAAGTATTGTTATTTTAGAACATTTATAGAGCTTTCAAATGCTTTTTTTTTTTACTCTTCCATTCATCCTCGCAACAGCTCTGTGCTTACATAGCTCTAATCTTGCAGTGATACAAAGTCTGTGGTGGCTCTACTCTTTTTTTAGAAGAGAGAATTTCCAAATGGAATGCAGAATGCCGTCTCAAACGTGCCAATTATCAGAGAGGGGTTACTGAGAATCACAAATGTGGAGAGCACTGTTGCACTCGGGTCCTCATTACAGGCTTCCCATAGGCATCTGGTCTGCTGCCCACTGTGAGGACAGGGATATTGGCCTAGATGAGCCTTTGGCCTGATCCAACAATAGAGCATAAGAAATCCATAAGAACATAAGTAGCCCTTATTTTTTTTGTCATTGGGTTCCCGTGATGACTGAATGCTAGTGGAAAAGAACTTCTTGGATCATAAGGTACCTTCTGGAACTATCCATAGATTCTGTGTAAGGGGTATTCTGAAGCATCATTTTAAAATTCGAAAATTATAGGTAAAGGTAAAGGGACCCCTGACCGTTAGGTCCAGTCGTGGACGACTCTGGGGTTGCGGCGCTCATCTCGCATTATTGGCTGAAGGAACCAGCGTACAGCTTCCAGGTCATGTGGCCAGCATGACAAAGCCGCTTCTGGCGAACCAGAGCAGCACACGGAAACGCCGTTTACCTTCCCGCTATAGCGGTACCTATTTATCTACTTGCACTTTGACGTGCTTTCAAACTGCTAGGTTGGCAGGAGCTGGGACCAAGCAACGGGAGCTCACCCCGTCACAGGGATTCGAACCACCGACCTTCTGATCGGCAAGCCCTAGGCTCTGTGGTTTAACCCACAGTGCCACCTGTGTCCCATTCGAAAATTATAGGAAAGCCTAAAAGTGTTGCCTGAAATTAGCTGCGCACAACTATTGGATATGGATGGTACTGCGCATCCCCATCCGTATCAAGGATGCATCCAGCCAGTTCAGCAGGGTTCACATTAATATCATGGTACAGCTAGAGATGTACCTCCCAATGTGCATCTTCATCCTCATTAGGTACACAAACTGAAGCCTACTTCTACACACAGATCTCCCTTGCTGGAATGGGATGGTGTGGGGAGAATCTTTGCAAGTTTCAGGTGCTTTACATATATTGTTAGAGAACTGCAGTTGCTTTTAATTCATCTCCCCTAAAAGGTCCATTAGAAGTCACTATTTTGGCTTGAACAGGCAGCTGGTATAGACCTGAAGGAGCGTCTCCACCTCCATTGCTCTGCCCGGACACTGAGGTCCAGTGCCGAGGGCCTTCTGGCGGCTCCCTTGCTGCGAGAAGCCAATTTGCAGGGAACCAGGCAGAGGACCTTCTCGGTGGTGGCACCTGCCCTGTGGAACGCCCTCCCACCAGATGTCAAAAAGAAAAATAACTACCAGACTTTTAGAGGACATCTGAAGGCAGCCCTGTTTAGGGAAGCTTTTAATCTTTAAGAAATTAGTGTATTTTAATATTTCTGTTGGAAGCCACCCAGAGTGGCTGGGGAAACCCAGCCAGATGGGCGGGGTATAAATAATATATTATTATTATTATTATTATTAAACAGGTAAGAGGAGATCCATGGAAGATGTTCCTAGTTACAGGTAGGTAGCCGTGTTGGTCTGACGTGGTCGAAACAAAATTTAAAAATTCCTTCCAGCAGGGTCTTCCACCTTAAAGACCAACTAAGTTTTTATTTTGGTATGAGCTTTCGTGTGCATGCACACTTCCTGTGCATCATCAGTGTTGTAGGAATTAGAAACTCTGAGTCAGGTACCCATTGAGGAGGACTAGCTCTAAATGTTCATGCATTGTTCGTAGAGCTGGTTCATGCATACAAGTACATTGGATTGTTTTACCTTTGATCAATGGCAATTCAATGTGTCAACACCTCCATTGAAAACCATAATATTTGAGCTGGTCCGAAGCAATGTGAAAGTGGTGTTTCATCTATAGTGGTTAAACCCATGATCACCCATTTACACATACAGCTTATCGCTTGATGAACACGCATGTGCAAACCAACCACAAAGCATATGTGTATTTTGTAATTTGCATACCCAAATCAGAGTGCATAAAGAAATCTCTTCAGAACCAGCTCTAATTCTGAGACCAACTTTTGAAGTCTCCTCCTGTAGTTTCAAATAAGAAACTGCCGTTGACTGATGGTAATTTTCCTTACTGCTGTTAGTGAAGACAGGAATCCCTGGAACTGTGAAGCCTGACATTTTAAATCTCCCATACAGTTAGCTGGAATAGCAGATTCCATACCATGATGCCCTGCCAGTCACATGACAAACCAGCACCCCTTGGTCTCCACATTGCTGTCAGGTAGGAACAGCCTTTCTCCTACTTCTCACCTTATGGAAGGAATTGCTGGTATTCATTGCCTCTTCCTCCAACATCCCCTGCCTACGGGGGAGCCTCCACATTGGTCATTTGTCCTTCTGTCAATCACGATCATGTCAGTTAAACAGCATCATCCTTCCATTGCTTTGTCACACATCTTTCAACCATCTCCAGAGGCTACTGATGACAAAGTGACCCTAGGCAGACGTCTGCTGCTACAAGGTGACGCACCAAAAATGCCTAGACTGCAGAGAATAGAAACACAAATTCAGTGTTCTGAATTTCTCGATATGACATCTTCTGAATGAGTCCTTAGTCAATGCTGGTGAGGTCTGAACACTTTGTTAGATTGATTGTTTAGGGAGGCTTTTAATGTTTAATCGATTATTTTATTTTATTTTTCTGTTGGAAGCCGCCCAGAGTGGCTGGGGAAACCCAGCCAGATGGGCAGGGTATAAATAATAAATTATTATTATTGTTGTTGTTGTTGTTATTGTTGTTGTTATTATTATTATTATTATTATTATTATTATTATTATTATTATTATGTGTAGGTTCGTGCATGTCTTCACTTGTTATTTGTGTGATTGCAGTCACTGGCGGAGGAAGAGGAGTGCGGGGAGAGCGCACTACTCCTGGCAGCCCGATCCCGGCAGGGTGCCATCGTGGCTGCCCCCCCCGCATGCTGGGCACCCCCCCAGGATGCGCGCTACCCCCCTGCGGGTGGTGCACCATGCCCCAAGGACGCGTGTCACGCCCCTGCAGATGGCACACCCTGCCCCCAGAACGCGTGCCAGCCCCGCCCCCGCCTGCTCTCTGCCCCCTGGTGCCGGAGCATGAAGCTCTGCCACTGATTGCAGTATCATGTGCAGACTTCCTGGTGTAAAATTGTCATGGCAGTTCAAACACCGCCAACGGACCTTTTCTATTGCCACCAGTCAGCTGAAATGCAACCCTTGCCAACGACATCAGTTCACATATTCACCATGAGTCATCAAGCGACGAGCCATCAAGTCAGGTACATGCATTTGTGAATCAGCCCTAAGGTAGTTCAATGCAACAGAATTTGAGGGACCTTCTAATGTGGCACCTCTGGAACCCAGGCACCAAGAACCCAGGGGATTTCGCTAGAAGCTGTGTGGCATGTTGACTCACGAAGCTTGAAATGCAAATCCACGCAAAATGATTCAGAGTAAACAGGGGGAAATAAAATTATGCCTTGGAACAACATTAGTAGCAAAGGAAGGAGAACTTCTGAATTTATTTTAACCCCCCCCCCCCGATAGGATCCTTTTCATGTTAGGATGAGAGTGGATCAAGTGAGTCTTGAAACACAGGCTCCATTTCCGCTGCCCAGTCTCCCACCCTACAGGCTCTCTCCGCACGATGCTTCTTACCAGAAGGGATCGCAGGGCGGTTGCTCAGCCAGTAACCTTCGTCTGCTTCCTGCCGAGCTTTCTCTCAAATTATTTTTTTTTATCAAAAAGGCCCAGAAATTTGATAGGAGAGATGAGGAGATGGGCAACTACCAGGAAGGATAATAAAGAAGAACTGTCACTTCTCTAGCGGGAGCTTTGTTGGGCCTGCTGGTTTCTGCGATAAAGACACAGCAGCTGTTTTGGGTTCTATATCAAAAGGTTGATTGGGCTGCTTGATTATATACGAAGCATAGATTTTTGAAGCTCAGCTTAGCATTCCCCGAAAGCGAATCAGTTGCGGGGTAGGAGCTTGACATGTTCGTTACAATCACCACAGAGCTTTCCTGAGCTGGTTGTGGCTCGAGGGGCGTTTGGAAGGACTTTGGGTTTGGTTTATTAAAAGCAACGTTGGATTGAAAGAGCTGATTTCATAACATTACTAAGGATTAATATTTTGATTACTCAAGGCTTTTGAGGCGACGTCTCAGTTTACCCTTTCATCACCCCGTGCTGCCGATTTAGAAAGAAAATAGGGGAAGGATACATGTAACCGCCTATCATGTTGGGCTGCTGGCACGACAGTTTCCTTTGCTTCAGGGCTGTAGTTTGGTGGCAGGGCATCTGTCTTGCATGCAGAAAGTCCCATGTTTAATCCCTGGCATCTCCCAGTGGGGTTGGGAATGTCTCCTGTCAGAAACCCTGTAGAGTCACGGGCAGTCAGGGCACACAGTACTGAGCTGAATGGCCTGCCTCAGTATAAGGCAGCTTCCAACGTTCCTGTGTTTCCAGTGCTTCACACAGCCAGGGGGCGAAGTGTTGTTAGAATCATAGAATCATAGAAAACACCATCAAAGCATTCTTGACATATGCCTGTCAAGCCTCTGCTTAAAGACCTACAAAGAAGGAGACTCCGCCACACTCGTTGGTAGCAAATTCCACTGCCGAACAGCTCTTACTGTCAGGAAGTTCTTCCTAATGTTTAGGTGGAATCTTCTTTCTTGAAGTTTGAATCCATTGCTCCGTGTCCGCTTCTCTGGAGCAGCAGAAAACAACCTTTCTCCCTCCTCTATATGACATGCTTTTATATATTTGAACATGGCTATCATATCACCCCTTAACCTTCTATTCTCCAGGCTAAACATACCTAGCTCCCTAAGCCGTTCCTCATAAGGCATTGTTTCCAGGCCTTTGACCATTTTGGTTGCCCTCCTCTGGACACCTTCCAGCTTGTCAGTATCCTTCTTGAACTGCACACAGTATTCCAGGTGAGGTCTCAGAGCAGAATACAGTGGTACTATTACTTCCCTTGATCTAGATGCTATACTCCTATTGATGCAGCCCAGAATTGCATTGGCTTTTTTACCTGCTGCATCACACTGTTGACTCATGCCAAGTTTGTGATCTACCAAGACTCCTAGATCCTTGTTGTTGTTGTTGTTTAATACCCAGACCCCATTACGAGAAACAGTCGAGCACTTAAAAGTGGAATGCCATCTGTGATGATATCTGAATGGAACTCGGTTGCCAATGTGTTCATGAGGGCTGCTCACCCCACACCCCTGCTGGTCTGCCCCTGGTGCCCATGCACCAGCCATCCTGCGCCTGACAACTACATGCCTGCTGCCTGCTGTTTTCCACCCAGCTAGGAATCCTGAGCTTATGTTCCCATTTAGTCCAAACACCTGCAATGCAGGAATCTCAACTAAAGCATCCAAGACAGATGACCATCCAACCTCTGCTTAAAAACCTCCCAGGAAGGAGAGCCCACAATCTCCCGAGGGAGACCATTCTGCTGTCGACAGCTCTTACTGTCAGAAAGTTAGTCAGAATCTCCTTTCTTGCAACGTGAAGCCATTGGTTCGAGTCCTACCCTCCAGAGCAAGAGAAAACGAGCTTGCTCCATCTTCCATGTGACAACCCTTAAGATATTTGAAGACAGCTGTCGTATCTTGGGTGTGCAGTTGTCATGGGCGAGGGGTTTCCTTTATCCGCCATCCTGCTCTCCCTTAGATGCATGGAGGGTAATAAACAATAAATCATCTACATGTGATCAGAAACCAAGAGTTCTGTTCAAGTGTTGTAGTCTTGTGTTGGTAGCTAAGGGGTAGATCCTGACACCATAATTCTACCTCCTGTCTAGATGCATTCAGTCTACCTAGAATGAATGCCAGGGTGCAGGGAGGCTTTAGCTGGTTCCCCCTCTTTTTTCTACTAAGAAGCTTCCCCCACCCCCAAACATAGTTTTGCTGAAGTTTTCAATACAGGAAAGAGTAACATGACTGGCAACATGCCATTCAAACAGGCAAAAATGACCCTATAAGTTGTGGCACATATAAAGAATAACTTTCTCTCTCTACATACACAATGAAATAGAATGGAGCATACATGCATTTGCAAAAGCAATTATAGAAAGCAAATCATTTGAATTAGGAAAGAAATAGAAGGTGTTTCAGTTGCAAACAAACACAAGATGATGCTATGAAGGGTACATTAAGTAATCAAACGGGATAAAGACAATATGGGATAGAACAATTAGCCACAAAGAGCTCTCCACAAAGGCTTTGGTTGTTTTAAGTCAGTGCTTTTGTGTGCCTACTCTTCCTCAGATTTGCTTTGAGGAAGCTGTCCAGTGAGGTTATCCCTGCAATTGGGTCTAGATCAGGCACCCCCAAACTGCGGGCCTCCAGATGTTTTGGCTTACAAATCCCATGATCCCTAGCTAACAGGACCAGTGGTCGGGGAAGATGGGAATTGTAGTTCAAAACATCTGGAGGGCCGAAGTTTGGGGATGCCTGGTCTTGATGGTTTCAACCCTCTGAGTTGGAAGGCTGATAGGCTTCTTGGCCTTAAAAACCTGCATGTAAACACATTATTGTGATCTCTGACTCTGGGAGAGCCTAACTGCTTCCAGGGGAAAGAATTGCAAAGAAAATTGATTTATTTTTTAAAACATTATTTATTTAAAAATATATGCACTGTCTTTTAGGGAAATTTGTCCATACAAAGCTTACAGTCCCCAACATCAAAAAAACTCTACCTGACTATAAAAATGCAAACTACAGCATGAGAACAATAAACCTGCATCAAAAGTGAAGTATAAAAATAGAACATGAAACATAATGAAGATCATAAAAGGGTAGGAAAACATAAAAAACAACAAGAATTTAAAACTGCGGAAGTAAAATGCCTTCATTGTCTTCATAATACCAGCCAGTTTGTCTGCTGGCTTCTGTGTCTTCTGGAGGGTAAACCAGACTGAATGGAGTGAGGAGGTGCCACACTCAGGTGGTGGATGAGGAAAGGCAGCAGATCAGCCCCCAGTCAGCCGTTCAGCATTATTTAACACTCTGGAATACTGTCACCCCTTTGCAACTGCAGCATGAGAACATTGGAAGAGCTAGTTGGATTTGGGCCAATATCCCATCTCGTCCAGCATCCTCTTCTCACCATGATCAACCAAATGCCTGTAGGAGGACCACAAGCTGGACAAAAGCATTCTCCCCTTGTGGGGTTTCCAGCAACTGGTGTTCAGAATTCCCCCCCCCCTTCTGACAGCATTTTGAGCATGGTGATTGCCTGCACTGCTGCCATTTTGCCCGTGGCAAATACTATTTAAAATTCAATACAACCACAACTGTTAGGGTTAGCCTTAAACATTAAACAGCACTTGCTGCTGCTGTAGGAAAGCAAGCACTCTTTGAGGCCTCCTCACCCGCACATACTTTGCTCTGAAGAACTGATGCGCTAGGGGGACAAAGTCCTTCGATCTGCTTTGATCCCGCAAACCTAAAGTTTACTCCAGCCTCTGTGGTAAGTCAGGGAGATCTGTTGAAGTGGAAGGAAGAGACGCCCGAGGGGAAAAACGTGTCCCTGGTCAGTGCCAAAATGCTTCTGCAAAGTTCAGCAGCCTGTTGACAGAGCAGCCATTGTAGTACAGCCCTTGGAGGGTTACGGAATCTAGTTGGCTTCCCAAATCCCCTGGGGCTGGATGCAAGAAACTCAAAGAAATTTTCCTGTTGCTGCTGCCATTTCATTTTTTCCCAGCCCAAGGCAAAAGATTGGGAAAAAAGCAAGAGAAACCCAACAACGACCCAAAAATGCTGGCTGATTTGAAGTTCACTCAGCGCCGCACATTCCCATTGTTCCCCTCTTTCTCTACCAATTGTTTACATTTAAGCCCCAGATGTTGCTGTGCATGCATTTTTACTTGCCAAATGCACCGCGTCGCGGGGTTTGCAGTCTTTAAAGAAAGAGTTACCGTCATAGCTGCCAAGTTATCCCTTTTTTTAAGGGATTTCCCCTTATGCTGAATAGGCTTCCTCGCGAGAAAAGGGAAAACTTGGCAGCTATGGTTACCGTAAGTGATCACTCTTCTTTCCCAAGTCTGTAGAAAAGGAGAGTTTGGAGGAGAAGGGCAAACATATTCTGAGTGATACAGGAGGAAGTTCAGCGTGGAAGGGCCCGGATACTGTAAGCATAAAGATACTTTGAGAATACAACATGCTTGTTAGTGTGTGGCTGAAAATGCTTGACCACGCCCTGGATGATTAAACGTTACAGGTATTCTGATTCGATGCAGCCATGTATTTTGATATGTACTCTGCTACTGGTGGGTTTTAATAGAAATGCTAACCCAAATTCACTTTGTTCCTTTCAGACAACTATCATGAGACGTGGGGGGGAGCGGGGTGGTTTGGGGAAAGAATCAATGGGACCAGATGCTTTTTTGAATAAGATTCGAAACTTCAATTATCCACTTAAAAAGATCTTAGCTAGCAAAGGCTGGGAAAGCCTGAGGCCTCGGAAAGCCACCGCCAGAGTAGACATTACTACCGTAGGTTAGATGGATCAGTGGTCTCACTCAATATAAAGAATCTCAGATGGATGCATCCTGCCCCACTAGTGCTCATTTAAAAACCCAGGTGTCCCTGTCCTCTGACACACATGCAAACTGTCTCTTAAACTCTGAAACTGTCTATCTTACGTAAAAGATGCCTTCTTTCCATTTTGTTCCTTTGGTGATGTTGTTTCCTTCTCCAAGTCTAGAGAAGAGAGGAGGGGGCTTTGCAGCTTCTAGTTGCTAGCCTGAGATGCCTAAAACCACAAAGCGCTCCTTTGAAGTTCAACTCCCCCCCTGAAGTTTCTCCCCCTCTTGCTTGCGAAATGCAGATTTTTTTGTGCATGTTAAACAAATGACCGCCTTGAGCCAAAGGCTTTTTTTAATGGAAGGTATGTGCTGAACTGACTCCTTCCAAAACCACTCTCTTACTTTATTTTAATAGCAATGTCATGTGTAATGGTTTCTCTGAGCCTTGTTGTCATAGCTTCTGAACCACCCTGCTTAATTCTTGCTGGGGTACGTTTGAACATAAAATTTGCTTATCATTCCAGGGCATGTGAACAACAGCAAATAACAGGGTGTAATTACCGTGTTTGTTAAACAGGATCCATTTGAAGCTATTGAGAGATGTTTCTTCTCCTTTTCCTTTCCCCTCATGTGGCTTTTAGGGCTCACCCACGCTTACCTTTGGCCCAGCTCTTTCCAGACATAGGCCTGCGCTTTAAAACTCAATGACCAAGTACTCAATGACATGGAGCTTTAAAGTATGAGCATTGGGGTGTCTGCCACCTCCGCTCTGGTGAGGAACTGCCTCCCTTGCGCAATTCACAAGGGTTCCACTGCAAGCACAAGCGCCAGCTCATCCTCCTCCCCGAGCTCAGCGGGTGGAGGGGAAACGGGACGTTCTGGGATCACATCAGAATCCGGGATGGCTTCTGTAATTCTTGGAACGTCCAAGGAAAATCAGGACACTTGAAGGGTATGAGAGTTGCAGAATCTCTAGATAGACTTCTTTCTGGAAATCCTGTGGAGCCACTGCTAGGCAGGGCAGATAATACCGAGCTCGATTTGACTGTTTTTCTGACTCAGTGTATAAGGCAGCTTGCTGTGTTCCCACAGGCTTGCAGAACTAGGCTTAAGTCGCATTGGATCCAAGGCAATTTGAGCAATTAAGGATGTGACCCTGTAGCGCTTCCCCGGGAAGTACGCTCCACTGAGCTCAAGAGGCCTTACTCTGTGACTGTGCTCTTTGATGTATAGATAGAGGAAGATGAGATACGGATATGAAAGGTTCATCCTTGACAGGAGAGTTGAATGCAACGCCTACGCCGCTGTGGCCTGTTGTGCTCTCTGTGTTGTGTAACTTAGATCCCAGATGCAGGCACTCCCTGTAATTACTCATTTAAGTGAGAGTGGTATCAAGTGACTTTGCTGACAGCCTTGGAGCTGCTGACCTTAATGTATTTTAAAAGTTTATCGGATACTGAACCTCAGCTAACCCGTGGCTGGATCTGGCATAATAATTTCCATAATCCCCAATTCATTATCTTAAGAGGGAACGTATTGTTTTCCTAATTAAGTCCATGCACACGCTCCACGTCTTCCCATGCAAATACACTGTTGCACAAACTAATTAAAGAGAATATACAGCTATAAGGACTCGAGCTGTCTTTTATGTAAGCTCTTTAAATGGTAGAAAATCTCTTCCTCCTGTTCCTGGCAAATAATAATATAAAAACTCGCAATGAAACAACGGAGCCATCTTGTTGGCCAGCTTGTTCAGAATCAACGCTTTGTTGCTTACCTGAGTTTTGAAGCCCCATCTGAGATCAATATCCATTTGTGCTAAGTGTTGTTTTCTGTGCAGAAAAACGTTGTGTGCGCCTGGCATTTGTTGCCTACTGGATGTGGACCTGACCTGCCTACCTTACAGGGTTGCTGCTACTTATACTTAGATAGCACTCTAAAGCTCTATATGATTTTACCTTTCGAAAATTTGCTCTGTATTTCTAGATGGCGTTTTAACACATGGTTTGAAATCTCTTCAGCTCCGATTGTATGTTTGGGTTCATTGCTCCATTGTTATATAATTATTTATTATAGTGATGGCTTTATGATATGTTTTTATTTTCCTCCCTGATTTGTGATCTGCTCTGGATGCCCTTTAGAGTAAGAAAATTGTTGTTGTTGTTTAGTCGTTTAGTCGTGTCCGACTCTTCGTGACCCCATGGACCATAGCACGCCAGGCACTCCTGTCTTGCACTGCCTCCCGCAGTTTGGTCAAACTCATGTTCGTTAGAGTAAGAAAATAGGAAGAGTCAAATCTCACTAGTTGTTTTGCATCCCGGATTCTATCCTGCCTCAAACCCTGGAGAGCAGCTGCCAGCCATTGCAGACTATACTGAGCTAGAGAGACCAATATTCTGACTTGGTATAAGTTGGCTTCCTGTGCTTCCTACGTATCATTACCATCATGATACTGACCTACATCATGTGCACTGTGAGATGCACTCATGAAACATCTTGTCTGCACACACACGGGCTGACTCAGTGCCATTTACACAGCCACAAAAGTGGGATCAGTACATGGTCCTGGTGTCTTAAACCATTCCTAGGTAAAAAGTTTATGATTCTCGTGCAGGTCTTTTTCCTGCTTCTGCCAGTATAAGACCAAGGGCAACCAACAGCGAAAATAAGGGCTAGTAGATTATGTTTACTTAGATGCCAGAAGTGTAGGTCTGTTGTGACTGGCCCTAGACATAGGTTAAAAAAAGGTAAATGAGGCCTGAACGGTTAGGTCCAGTCAAAGGTGACTATGGGGTGCGGCGCTCATCTTGTTTCAGGACAAGGGAGCCGGCGTTTGTCCACAACGGCCTTCCGGGTCATGTGGCCAGCATGACTAAACCACTTCTGGCGCAACAGGACACTGTGACGGAAGCCAGAGTGCACGGAAATGCCATTTACCTTCCCGCTGCTGTGGTACCTATTTATTTACTTGCATTGGCATGCTTTCAAACTGCTAGGTTGACGGAAGCTGGGACAGAGCAAAGGGAGCTCACCCCATCACGCGGATTCAAACTGCCAAGAGGCTCAATGGTTTAGACCACATTGCCACTTGCGTCCTGGCCCCAGGCATCCATGAGGTAATGTCAAAGGTCAGTTGTGATGAGGGCACAGATACTGGGCACAGATGACATCCATAATCTTAGGGACACATTGCTCAGCCTCTGAGATCATGGCAGTTGTGAATGGTCAATAACTGTGATCACTGGTCTCTCACACACTGACTACACATGCAAGCATATGGTAACAAAAAACTGAGTGCCATGGCATGCTTGTGGGTAACTGTTTAGTGAGAGTTTGAAGTTGGTGGTAAATAAGGAATGCAGAACCTGGGGCCCTCCAGATGCTGTTAGACTAAAATTTTCATCAAGCTCCAGCCAGTATAGCCAATAGTGAGGGCTGATGGGAGTTGTAGTTTAGCAACATCTGGAGAGCCACAGGTTCCTCACTCTTGTAATAAATGCAGAAGAGGACTGAGGTGAAAGTTGGCACCTAATGGAACATGGGTTGAGCCACAGTGGAAGATAAACCAAAGTAACAAGGTGAGAACTAAATATAACAGGAATAACAAGAACACATCCTAATAGCTGGGGTGTGAAACATAAATACAATCGCATCATCTAAACATGTGTGAGAGCATATTTTTCTTCGTGCAAATGATTAGTGGCTTGGGGGTGAGTGCAGAATTCATTTATTCTTCATGCTATTTATATTTCCTCCCTGAGCCATAGAGTTTAGGGTGAACCAATAGCACAAAATAGCTAAATGAACAACTTTCATGTTCTGCATTGTATGGGCAGACATAAAACTGCACCTACTTGGGTTCAACAGATTTTTTACATGAGGATTATGGGAGCGAGTTGGATTTTGCATAGCTAATAACCAAAGTAGTGGAAACAGATGCATTTCAGTGGTCAACATCTTGCACACAGTACAAATATTTCCAAGTGATTTTCTTAACTGGCATCCTCTAAGCCAGTGTTTCCCAACCTTGTGCCTCCAGATGTTTTGGGACTACAACTCCCATCATCCCTAGCTAGCAAGACCAGTGGTCAGGAATGATGGGAATTGTAGTCCGAAAACAGCTGGAGGCACAAGGTTGGGAAACACTGCTCTAAGCAACCATAGTTAATTTCCTTTTTTCATCTAGTAGCTAAGCCAGGATTTCGGGGGTAAATAATCAGTCACTGATAGTCTTCTGATGGCAATAAAGTTATTTGATTGAGGAAGTGTATTGCATTGTTGCCAGATAAATCAATATTCACAGCAGTGCACAGCTGCTTTGATCCACAAAGCAGTCCATTGTTGAAGCCCATTCAGCTGAATGGTTATAGTACTGGTGGGGTAATTTGAAGACTCCTGTCTTTGGCATGTCTCCCTTACCTAAGAAACTGCAAGCTACCAGTATGGCTCCGCAAGGGATTGTGGGTATATCATATAAGAGGTTTCAGGCTCTGTAACACACTATCGTCAGCACTAAGATAGCTTAAGGGAAGTCATGAAAGTTAAACTGGTATAAAACTGGCTCACGTGCACGGATTCAATGCACCCTTAGTCTGCTTTTGATTTCCAACTTCCCATTCTTCCCAATCAATGATGTAACTAAGGTCTTGCATAAAGGCTGGCACAGATGTTGGCAATTGTTTGCATCCATCTCTTTCTGGAGTGCGCCTTTGTGGGTGAAGTCAAACCATTGGAGAGTTACAGCGCCTGCTGTGGCTGTAGAGGCCAATTTGGGAGAGACATGTTTTGTTGCAGCTGGGGCAGATGAAGGCTTCTGGTTGTGCTGATGCAGATGTTGGCATGTCAAGTTGGAAAAGAGAGGGCAGGGACAGGGGAACAAGCATGAATTGTGTCAGTCATTTTTATTTACACGTCTCTTCCTTTCAAGTATAAAGTGGGGGAAGCGGTTCTGATTTTGACATCCAAAGGGGCGCAAGGGTGAGAGGAGCCGAACCACCCCTCATCTTACTTCTCCATCTCCCACTGCTTCGCCATTGTTTACTTTAGATGTGAAGGGTGGAGGCGTGGCATCACCTATAAACATGGCTGATACTGTCACACCTAGTAGCTGGTCCTCAGTTGAGTCAGTTGTCTCTAAACCCTGACTAAATGAGAAGAAGCACATTTCTCTATGTCAGAGACCTGTTGTGAAACTCAGTGTTTTAAAGGATGCAGGGTGCTGAAGCACCACACACCATGAATAAGTGTTTTGTGCTAGGTATACTGATTGAGTGGTATTTTGTTTTTCTGCTATATCTAACAATTAGCAGGCTTTTCCTCTCTCCTGTAAGGAGTAGTGACACCATATGGTGGAATGTTGGATTTCCCTGACCGGTCCGGCTTTGTGCTTCATAGATAGGCCTTCTGAAGTGGCAGATTTCATAAGGGCACCCCTTTGAAACTGAAAGAGCAAAATACATTTTCTCATCTCTGTAGCAGGCGTCCATGAAGCGGGAGCAGGATGCCTTGAGGCCCCAACAACAGAGCTTAAAAACCAGAGAATGAGCAAGCATGCCGTTTTCCAGTCTCCTCTTATCTGATGTAGTCTCCAGAACAGACAGACAGGACTCCAGCAGTTAGTATGAGGGGAATGTGGGAGTTGGTAAATATACTACGGCGCACAGAAAATTAAATGAACCTTCATTTCTAGGATGCTTCCAGCTCCCTAGTCCTCAGTTGCAGCAAGTGGGAGCATCCTTGATTCCACGCTCAAGTGGAGAGATGAAAGAATGCCCCATATTTGACACTTTGCGAGTTGGCTGAACCCTACAGCATGGTCTTCATAAAAATCCGAAGTCCATAGCTTCAAAGCCTTTTCTTGACTGGTGAAAGCCCTAAAAATTCCTGGAAGGACTGCCAAAGGCCAACAGGTCTTGATTCCATCAACTGCTTTCGGTTAGAGCCGGGCTCTGTTATTTATGAGGGCCAAGGGGAGGCGAGATGATTCCAGATGGGTGGCGGAATCAAATATAGCTGTGATAAAAATCAAGGCACTCACTCATGCGAAAGGGGAAACATGTCTGCAATGGAAGGACTGCAGCAGGCACACACATTGCGGCTCCTCTTAGGGTAGTTATGAATAGCTTGGTATCCTTCCATGGAGTAGTCCCTATGCTTTGTCACAGTGTTGCCTATGGGGGATTGTGGGCTTGAGGGCATCCTGAGCAAGTTTGCAGACGACACCAAATTGGGAGGGGTGGCTAATACCCCAGAGGACAGGATCACACTTCACTTAACAGATTACACAACTGGGCCAAAGCAAACAAGATGAATTTTAACAAGGAGAAATGTAAAGTACTACACTTGGGCAAAAAAAAAAAAATGAAAGGCACAAATACAGGATGGGTGACACCTGGCTTGAGAGCAGTACATGTGAAAAGGATCTAGGAGTCTTGGTAGACCACAAATTGACATGAGTCAACAGTGTGATGCAGCAGCTAAAAAACCCAATGCAATTCTGGGCTGCATCAATAGGAGTATAGCATCTAGATCAAGGAAAGTAATAGTACCACTGGATGAGTGGTGAGACCTCACCTGGATGAGTGGTGAGACCTCACCTGGAGTACTGTGTCCAGTTCTGGGCACCATAGTTCAAGAAGGATACTGACAAGCTGGGACGTGTCCAGAAGAGGGCAACCAAAATGGTCAAAGGCCTGGAAACAATGCCTTATGAGGAACGGCTTAGGGAGCTGGGTATATTTAGCCTGGATAAGAGAAGGTTAAGGGGTGATGTGATAGCCATGTTCAAATATATAAAAGGATGTCATATAGAGGAGGGAGAAAGGTTGTTTTCTGCTGCTCCAGAGAAGCAGACACGGAGCAATGGATTCAGACTACAAGAAAGAAGATTCCACCTAAACATTAGGAAGAACTTCCTGACAGTAAGAGCTGTTCGGCAGTGGAATTTGCTACCAAGGAGTGTGGTGGAGTCTCCTTCTTTGGAGATCTTTAAGCAGAAGCTTGACAGGCATATGTCAAGAATGCTTTGATGGTGTTTCCTGCTTGGCAGGGGGTTGGACTGGATGGCCCTTGTGGTCTCTTCCAACGCTATGATTCTATGATTCTACAGCTACAGCCCTTCTGGGTTAAAGAAACCTCTGGTTTTTGTCTCCTAAGGCTTTTATTATTGTCACTGCTGTTTTAGTGCTGGGTAGTTTATTGCCATTTTTATAGTTTTATATTGTTTTGTTGGATTTTTGGTTTGTGGGGGTTGTTAAACTCCTAAGAGTCCTTTTTTGTGGGGGGTCAGACTGGTTTTCTCCTCTTCCCGTTTTTGCATCACGGGCCTAAACAGCCTGTGATCTGCCAAGCTCAGTGTAACCCACTAGATCCGCATTGGGACCTGACAGGTGCTTGTCCAAGCCCAGCCCAGCCTTCTCTCTCTTTTTTTTAGCTCTATGCAGGCAGCAAAGCCAGGAGGTCCCTGTACGTCCCAGTGGGTCAACCACCACCCACAGCTGGGGAGCTGTGTTGCTCAGTTGCTGGGTTTCATGCTTAGGTAGTGTTTAAAAGCTCTGTCTAATGAAAGAAGGAGCACACAGTCATTTATTTCCACTGACCTTTGCTTTTGTTTCCATATGTATTTTCCCATAGCCTTAAGCTGCACCAAACTTGGAGACTTAACTTTTAAAATAAATCCAGGTTGGGATCAAAAGGACCCTAAGGGGTGGATAAATATTTCTGCCAAAGCTACCCAACATGGCAAAACTGAATATTTTAGGGACGCGGGTGGCGCTGTGGGTTAAACCACAGAGCCTAGGGCTTGCCGATCAGAAGGTCGGCAGTTCGAATCCCCACGACGGGGTAAGCTCCCGTTGTTCGGTCCCAGCTCCTCCAACATAGCAGTTCGAAAGCACGTCAAAGTGCAAGTAGATAAATAGGTACCGCTCCGGCGGGAAGGTGTTTCCGTGTGCTGCTCTGGTTCGCCAGAAGCGGCTTTGTCATGCTGGCCACATGACCCGGAAGCTGTACGCTGGCTCCCTCGGTCAGTAAAGCGAAATGAGCGCCGCAACCCCAGAGTCGTCTGCGACTGGACCTAACGGTCAGGGGTCCCTTTACCCTTTACTAAGTTTCAATTAAGTTATCTCAGGGCCTAATTACACATCATATGCAAATACATATAATGAAACCCTGCTAACATTGGCGGGGGGGGGGAGAAGCTGCTTTGGGAAGTGCAATCCTATCTACTCAAAAGTAAAACCATGTAAGTGTGTGCAGGATTACATTGTTGCAGGTAAGGAAGTGGTGGAGTAAAGAACCTTCTCCATCCCTTCGTTGTTCCTTCGCTCTAAATCAGCTTTTCTCTTGCAGAGAGAAGGGGAGGACATTTGAGTTTTGGGGGACACATTTGTAAGCACAATTTAGTTAGGCTGTATTCTGAACTCCACTTACCAGGGAGTAAGCCCCACTGAATTCCGTAGGGCTAACTTCTGAGTAGACATGTTTAGGAAGGATTATACTGTTAACCTGTTCATCAGTCTGATACCTTAACACTACCCAGTAGTGTATCAATAATGGTTGTTTCTACTTCAATGTCAGCATAGAAAATACTTGGGTAATGTGTAAATTGGGGCAGGGAGTCCTGAAAAGTACTGGAGAGCGGTGGTCTTCTTCATGACTTCCAGTGCCTCTGAAACTCCGACACAGGGGCATTCTGGGTAAATTAAAATGGTGGAGGATGCCACAACTGCCTCACCTGGTGCTTCTCTTCCCTGTGCCTGGCTGACCCATTCCTATGGTAGTCTGTTACCACCCACCACTGCCCATCCCCTCCATCCTTGCTGTCAACTGCACCCCCATTAAGCTCATTGAGAGGGACATTGAGAGGGTAGGTCTGGGGGGGGGGGATTTTGCCCAGGACCCTTTCAAACCTTATGCAAGCCCTTTAAGTGTCTTTAGTAAACCATGCTGCAGCTGTTCCATGATAGCTGTCTCATTGCAGCTATCCCATGGGCACTTGTTTCCAAGGAAAGGCAAACTGCCATGAAGTTAACTCTTGGGTGATGAATGGGAAGAAAGTGCCTGATCAAGAATCCACAGAAAGAAGCAGTGTATACATTTCAAGTAGTGTTGGCCTTTGGGGAGAGTGGTTGGCTCGGCTTTCCTCCCCTCCTCAGTTGTAACAAGAGGAGGGTCTTTTCCTCCACTGTTCAGAAAGCCCACAGGACAAAAAGCATTTCTTCTTCTTTGGTGTGAACCAAGTCATAGCCCTTCAGTAAATAAGTTGTTCTAGGGGGACCATGTTGTATGTGATCATAATTACATTCGTTTTTTTAAAAAAATAATCATAAACACTCTTGTTTTCTAAGACCCAGCAAAACTGATTTCGAAAAAATCAATTTAATTTGAAAGGGGTGTGTGTGTGTGTGTGTGTGTGTGTGTGTGTGAGAGAGAGAGAGAGAGAGAGAGAGAGAGAGAGAGAGAGAGAGAGAGAGCATGCTGTTTGTTAGCATCTCTCCAGCCTTATCCAAAGAGAACCAAACAATGCATTTAAAAAAAAAGCACACACACAGGAGGAAGAAGAAACAAGAATGAGGGGGAAAACATTGGAGAACTTTAAAAGACTCTAATGCTAGGAAGGTGGGATCAACTAATTTGTCCCTCTTTTGTGTCATTTATTAAGCCTTTTGTTCTGGAACGCATGGGTTCAGTGGGAAAGCGTTTTTGATATATAATGTATTTACTTTTTGCTAATTAATTAAAGCAGTATTCATATGAAAATGCCGGCTGATAATGGCTTTCACAGCAACAACTGTGTTGTTGTTGGGTTTTTTGTTGTGCTTTTTTTTTTAAAGTAGCAACTTTTTAATTGCAAATTGACTGGCAGAAATATATAAACCCCAAATATTGTTTCGCTGATTTCCTTTTTAACTGTGTTACTCTTGCTTGATTTATCGGATTAGGGCTTTTCACACATAGTGCGTACAAGATATTGTTTTTAATGAGAAATTAAAAGATTACCAACAATACCCATAAACCATTAAAAACACAAACCCTAGATGAATGGTAATTAGACGGAGTGATTTGAGACTGATAAATTGAAAGCAATTAATGTATTTGTTTAGGATTTAGGAGATATGCTGTGAGTGTGGCAGAATGCATCTAAAAGGTTCGGATTTGGAAATGGGTGACATAGGGAGATGCTCCCCCTGCTCCAAACCCTTTTCTGATTTCCAGCTTGTTGTGGGTATTGCTGCAGCAACATCCATCTGGGTTTTCTCAGCCACTTCTCTTGCTTACTTACTAATTTTAAGTAGTCAGGCCTGTTTTTCAGTATTTTGGACCTTGGAGCTAACTACAGAGAATAACATGTGAATAACGCAATGCACCTAAATATTAAAAATTAAGTATTCAACCACAACCTATACATTATTTATACAGGGCGGTAAAATTAAAACAAATTCTCTCTCTCTCTCTCTCTCTCTCTCTCTCTCTCTCTCTCTCTCTCTCTCTCTCTGTGTGTGTGTGTGCTCCCCACCACACACACATGCCATTGGGTTAAGCCTTGCCTGGAAAGGGAAGCCTTTACAACTTTGCAGAACAGTCTTTGCAGCAAAGGACCAAGCTTGTTGATCGGGTGAATGGCCAAGGAAAGGGAGTTATTTTATTTTGCTGTGACCAGAGGGCATAATCAAGATGCACACCCAGTGGTGGATCTACATTTTGGGGGTGCCCTGAATCTTGAACAGTCATGTGGACTCCTTTGCAACCATCAATGTGGTCTGGGTAACTGTGGTTCTCTTCTTCAGTGGGGTTGCACTATGACTGATCACCACACTTTTACAACATCTGTGCTGCTGACTCTCAAACTTTGGGGTTGTTGCAATACACACACACACACACACACACACATTTATCAATTTAAGTTGTGCAATTCAAATTGGGTCTACTAGACCCATTTATTAAAAAGGAATGTGGACTTAAGTCACTTCTTGAGAGCCAGTGTGGTGTAGTGGTTAAGAGCGGTAGACTCCTAATCTGGGGAACCGGGTTCGCGTCTCCGCTCCTCCACATGCAGCTGCTGGGTGACCTTGGGCTAGTCACACTTCTCTGAAGTCTCTCAGCCCCACTCACCTCACAGAGGGTTTGTTGTGGGGGAGGAAGGGAAAGGAGAATGTTAGCCGCTTTGAGACTCCTTCGGGTAGTGATAAAGCAGGATATCAAATCCAAACTACAGTACCCTTCTCCTTCTTCTTCTTCTTCTTCTTCTTCTTCTTCTTCTTCTTCTTCTTCTTCTTCTTCTTCTTCTTCTTCTTCTTCTTCTTCTTCTTCTTCTTCTTCTTCTGTGCCCCCTCTGGAATTAAGGGCCTTGAAGCTTAAGCTTCATTAGTTTCATAGTAGATCCATCCCTGTGCACACCTGCATTGGAAGACATGCAGGAGAGTAACCCAGGAGTTTCTGTTTCCTTCCGAGAGAAGTACTGCAGCTTCAGGAACTGATTCCAGAGCCTTCCTTGTACACAGATCGTTTCTGTGTAATATATACCCAGATACATGCATCTATTAATTTTCACATTATCTTTTCATGTATCTTCATGAGTGTGGGTCTTCATAACACATTTGCCTTAAAATGAAAAACAGCTCTCATCCTATGAATACTTAAGCAAGATAGGAAGGTGACTGCGAGGAGGAAGAATCAATTGTGAGGGTGTTTGTTTCACTGCCTACCTTGAGAGCACAAACCCAACCCATGGAGGGCCTTCCAGATGTTGTTGGACAACAACTCCCTTCAGCCCCGTCCAGTATGGCCAATGGTTAAGGATGATGGGAGTTGTAGTCCAACAACATTAGGTGAGCCACAGGTCCCCTGCCAGTGGTGTAGGAAAAACGCATAGCCCTGGTGCTGCGGTCTCCTTGAAAACCATGTTCCTTCTTCGCTAGTTCAAGCAGTCTTCCAAAGGGACCCTGAATAGCTCAGTCAGTAGAACATGAGATTCTTAATCTCAGGGCCGCGGGTTCAAGCCCCACTTTGAGCAAAAGATCCCTGCATTGCAGGGGGTTGGACTAGATCAGGCACCCCCAACCTTCGGCCCTCCAGATGTTTTGGACTACAATTCCCATCAACCCTGACCACTGGTCCTGTTAGCTAGGGATCATGGGAGTTGTAGGCCAAAACATCTGGAGGGCCGCAGTTTGGGGATGCCTGGACTAGATGATCCTTGTGATCCCTTCCAACACAACAATTCTATGTTTCCCCCCCATTTCATCTACTTGCAAATGGCAGGCAGCCCATCAAGAGATTCAGAATGCTTGGGAATGCCTGTTTTTACCATAAAGGTTGCTTCATCCTGCTGCATGGCAAGCCTTAGAGGACAGGCAGCATCCCCATTTTCTTTGGGGCTTATCCTTCAATGTCTTGGCTATGGCATGTCTCCCAACTGTTGAAGAGAAACATGATTGCAAAGTTCAAAGGTCCTGAGTCCCTTTATAGAAATCTTAGTAATTAGCACCTTGCTGCAGGAAAAAAAAACAGAACACAATCTTCCAAATTAATTTGAATTAATATGCACCCCCCCCCAAAAAAACCTCTTTTTTAAAAGATGTGTTGGGCAGTTTCTGAGAATATTGTTTGCGCTTCCTAATAGCCAGAGCCTCGTTCCATAGCCAGTGAAATGAACAGAGGCAGGCACAGATAGTATTGCTTTGATGGCCAACTTTCAGGAAAAGGTGCTTTTATGACATGTGCTGCTATAGCACAATCTCTTTCTCACTCTGATTCTTACCCAATAATCTACTGTATACGGTTCTTAGAAGTCCATTCCCACCTCTTTGTGAGATTGTATTGCAATCTGCTGTTCTTAGCGCTGAGGGCCGGGAAGGAGAGGCGCTAGGTAGAAGGTGGTGGAGACATTCAATGAAAGGGGGAGGGGAGGCTTCCCTCGACAGTATCAAAGTTGCACATTTCACATGCAATGAGCAAATGCTGTTCAGCACACCAGAAAGCTCAAGAAATGCCATTTTGTTTGGAAAGGTTACCAGTTGCCTATTGAGTTGCCCTGATATTTAGATACCCAAAGTTTTGAGGTTATTAGCCCTCCCCCCGCCGCTTTTTATTTCTTTTCTTTTACAACAAATCATTTTGAGAAGGAGTGGTAAAACACACAAACACACTCTGATGCTTCCTGCATCTTTACCACTCCAATGTCACCCTTAGTAGTTTCATGTTTTAAAACGGTATCGCATTGGAAGCCACCCCCGCCAGCTTCGAACGCAGTGTGTGCCTTCCCTTGCCGCTGCTGGAAAAGCTGGGCAGCGACTTTTACTAAGGCTTATACGAGTTTGGCACATCTGTGCAGAAGTGTGTGCTGCAACTCATCAAGGTCTGCAACGGAATATTAGCTTCACCTAATATTTCTCTGACCTAGCGAGCATCATTTTAAGATCAAAGCCCTTTGGGAGACAGGGTTTTCCTCGACTTCCTCTCAGGATGCACTCTCGGAGCATAGCACAACTGTCTCCTGAGAGGAGGAGCCAGTTTCGTCTTCCCATCAGTGTGACTGGCCTGCTTTCTTTCTGGGGGTTTCATCAGGCGGTTGCATAGAGTTTCCTAGGGGAGGACAATTGTGGAGGGGATTCCAGGGGGGGGGGGGGCTGGTTTTGAGCAGAGTAAAATGGCCCGTGAATCCTTAAGGGCTGATTCAGGTCTAGAACACTTCTGTTCCAGGCTTACAGCACTCTGACTTGCCTCTTAGATTAGTTGATGCTGCTGGTGATGTGCAAATCCTCTTGTGAAACCAGCGTGAGCAAATCCATGAAGGTTGAGATTTTTAGAACTGCATTTAGAGATCATATCTGACTGGGTGCTGGATATTCTTGTCTCCAAACGGTAGAGGATGGGGGAAGCTGTGGCCCTCCAGGTCTCATTGGACTGAACTCCCTTTGACTCCCCCCCCCATCCAGTATGGCTGGTGGTCAGGGGTTATGGGAGTTTATTTATTTATTTATAGCCCATTTCTGAAAAGGCAGCCCAGAGCAACTTACAACATTAAACCCTTAAAGCACAAGAGAACCAAGGAATAAACAGCAATAAAAAACCAGCAAAATTTCATTACAGCAAATTACCGGCAATGACTCATCCCAAGGCCTGGGTGAATAGGTGAGCTTTGAAAACACTTAATGGTCAGGGTCAGACCTTCTTTTACAAAGTAAGGAATTCCATAATGGGGCTGCATACCCAATTTCAGGGTGGTGCAACACAAACCAAGAAACCATCCCTGCCAGATCTCAAAGTACAGGCGTTTTGCCAGTATCTACGTCCCAAGCCGGTATGGGCTTTGTTGGTGAAGGCTGCTTTACCTAGCTGCAAAATGACTAGTCCAGGCATCCCCAAACTTCGGCCCTCCAGATGTTTTGGACTACAATTCCCATCTTGCCCGACCACTGGTCCTGTTAGCTAGGGATCATGGGAGTTGTAGGCCAAAATATCTCGAGGGCCGCAGTTTGGGGATGCCTGGGCTAGTCCCACAAGTCTTGCAATGCCTTGACAGCAGATCTGTCTTCAGGACACTTGATGCAAGGCCTCATCTCAGCTTGTCGCTTGTCATTGACTCTGTGTCTGCAGCCTAGCACAGTCAAACACATTCGATTCCTGAATATTGCTGGCGAAAGAGGAGAAAATCGGAGACATTTGACTCTAGACTTTTTTGTTTTGCACAATAGTGGCCGGAGCCAGTCTAATAACAACAGTGCATATAGTTGACGCGTGAAGAAAGGAGAGGGGGTTGATGTCTATTGGTCCTGCCTCTGACCTCCACACATCCACGCAAAAGTCAGAAAAGAACCCGAATGTCTACAACGTATATGAGTGTCGACTCAGTATGTTGCATGATGCAAAGTCCCTAAGCAGGCAGAGAGCGTCCACTTGTCTACACATTGTAGCGCATAGGCTCTGTTCCGACCTCCAAGTGACTGTGGTGGAGGTCAGGGTGCAGCGCAGCCAGGCAGTACTTCTCCCTGCATTCACTGTGCAAAAAGGGCATCCGTGAGCAGTGAAAAGTTGAATACCCTTTAAAAACTTGGAATACCCACGGCTACTCTTAATTCACTCCAGAGTTTACCAATCACGCTCCACCACAGAGGTCATTCCAGGGGTAACTCCTGTTTTATACTTGTAACCTCTTATCTATTACATATAATCTCCCAGATGATTTTTTTTTTTAACTTGCGAAGTTCCAGATTCAGGGCAGTGGGCTGTACAGCAGGAAGCTTTTTCCTGGGCATGCAAATTATTAGTGACGTGGCATTTCCTCGCTTTGCCTGGATCCAGATGGCCATGTGTGATACAGTGGCTGCTTATAAATTCATCACAGGGTGGCATGGACAGTCATGTGCTGCTGCTGCATCCTGCTCCATAGCGAGGCAAACAGATGTCACGTCCTCCATATTTCCATACAGTTGCACAGTGTTGGCTTTGAGTTATTGGTGGGCCCCTGGGCACGGTGCCCTCTGCGGTACCCCCTCCCTGAGTGAGCTCCCCACTTCCCCCCTCGCTTTCTACTAGGCTGTGTAACCTACATCCTGGGGCCAAGAGCATCCTGGCGTGGTGCAGCCCTCACCACACTGGCATAGATGCAGCTTACCTGTATGGGACTGCAGTGGGGCAGGATGGGGTAAGGTTAGGGCCGGGAGGATGCACTGGCAGGGGTACAGATTTGCTGCAACCATGCACCTGCCAAACCCTGACCTTGCTGCATTCTAGCCACATCCAGGTAAAGGGCAGTGATAACAGGTGTTGAGACGACAGCTGTCCCCCACCACACTGGCCGCTCCTGCCTGGGTCCCATTTTCCACTGAACAAAACTATATACCTGTCTCTCCCACTATCTTCCTTCAGTAAGTCTGCTGCTGGTGCCTTTTTCATCCCCTCCCATATTACGAGCCTGCTCTGGTCTGCTGCCATTTTTTTGATCTGCATCGGCTGTTAGGATTAGGTGGGAATTTTATCACGGTGCTTTAAAAATCTTATTTTTAGAATTGTTTTTATATGCTTGGTTTTAGAGGATCAGGGAGAGCGTGAATATATACAAATTAACAGCTGTCCAGTACAAAAGCTGGTATGGATCAGCCCCAAATGCTAACTGGGATTGTTACAGAATGCCTCCTTCTTAGTACTCTGAGCAAGTGTACTCTAGGACGTTAGTGTCTCTCCACTGTGTGACCTAAAATATATGACTTTGCTTAATATCATTACTTTACAGAAATAGGTTATCATATTGAGATCATTTGAGAATTGGACCTGTGCCTTTGGCTCTGGAACATGTAAGGACATGGGAATGGATGATGGCATGATGACAGTAGACCTATTCAGGTAGAACCAAGTGAGCAAAGGGACATGAGCAATGCACAGGGCTCGCCATGCCCCTTCGTAAGGACATATAGCGAGAGATAGACATTGTGAGACGCTGCAGAGGATGGTGTCCTCCAGCTGATGTGGGAGTACTAGGAATTGAGCTTGGAACTTTCTGCATGCAAAGCGGATGCGTAACCACTGAGCTATGACCTTTCATGTGATTTGCAAGGGGCTGAGGTGGATGAAAGAGTGCTGGGATGGGGCTGGTGGGTATGGTCTTACTTCCCCTTCCTTGGGCTCCTTTGGAAGGACAGGCTCTAAGTTTAATTATTATTACTTTTACTAATAATACTGTACACATGTGGACAGCTAGCAAGTAAGTAGCAGTCAAGTGCAGTGCAATCAAAGGTGAAGCAGGCCTAGGGTCGTATTTGAAAACATGTGAAAATCAGATGATTAAATAACTCACCTGTCAGATTCTTTTCCCCTAACCCAGTCACCCCCAAACTGCGGCCCTCCAGATGTTTTGGCCTACAACTCCCATGATCCCTAGCTAACAGGACCAGTGGTCAGGGAAGATGGGGGTTGTAGTCCAAAACATCTGGAGGGCCAAAGTTTGGGGATGCCTGCCCTAACCTGAGCTAGGTAACATGGTGCCCTCCAGATACCATTGGCCATTCTGGCTGTATATGACGGAAGTTGGAGTACATGAGGAGTGGATACAAGGGAGTGGAGGGAGGCACCAGCGGGGGAAGAAGACTCAGAGCCAGAGGAGTGGTGGTGGGACGATGATGAGTGGTCAGAGGGAGCAGACTGGGAGGAGGAGGTGTCAGAAGCAGAAGGGGTAACAGGATTTAGTGAGCAGGAAGAGGCTGTGTCAGAGAGCAGTGCAGACTCCAAGGCTGAAGCAGAGGCTGAAGCGGATGGCAACCAAGAGGCAGAGTTGAGACAGGCTGCTGAAGAATCCAGGGAGTCTCCCCTTCCTGTTTGTGACTGCTAGGGAAAGACCCTGGAGAGGAGGAGCCTTAGAGAGCAGTGGGAAGATGAGGGCTTTCAGTCCTCTCAACTGCCTTCTTGGGGCAAGACCTACTGGGAAGAGTTGCTGGAATCACTAGGGCTGCACTGTTTTGGCTTCTTTAAGAGTTAACTTCACTGACAGCATGCTTTTTATTGACGACCTTTGCTTGACTCCAGCTTCTGGCAGGTGGGCACCATATTGGCTATCCCTACCCTAACTCTAAAACAAGGCAGCGCTGTTTAGGGAAGTTTTTAACGTTTGAAGTTTTATTCTGTTTGTAGTCCTCTGTTGGGACTACAAGATGGGTGAGGTATAAATAATAAAATTGTTCTTCTTCTTCTTGTTGTTGTTAATTAGCCAAAATATTTAGGATTGGAACATTGCCTTATGCAAGGGACCTTGGGACCCTCTGGTCCTCCAAAGAGTCATGTCACAACATGCACGGTGAGATTTCGCATAGCAGTTATCCATTCATCCCCCCCCCCCCCCCCGGCTTGGCACTTGATTTAGTTTATTGTGCAGCACTCACCTAAAAACTAAATCTCGGTGAATTTTCCTCAGTGTTATTGCAGAAGTTATCGAGAGTGATAGATGCCTGAATGTGAACACAGGCTAGCCTAGATAAAGCATATCAAGCTCAGAAGATTCCGTTTCACCCAGACACTGATCAGAGGCTGTAGCTGAAATAAGGGACCTGGCCACTTAACTGCTGCCTCACCCCACAGAGGCCAATATATTAAGAGAGAGAAAAGGGTGGGCAGAGGAATTGTTGTGATATGCAAACATGATCTGTCTCTAAAATATTGGTCTGTTCCACAGCAGCTAGGATTTGGTCTCCCTGTCAATGGATTAGATGCAAGGGATCTAAAACAAAATACGCCTACAAAAGAAAAATGAAAAGCTAGCCTTTTCTTTCCCAAATGCAGGCTGAGCAACCCAGCAAGTTCTTTTTTCAGGTTAATCTACACTTTTACAACCTGATAACAGGCCGGAGCTTTCTTCTAACCACCCTTGATTGAATTTGGAAGGTTTCTTCCCAAGAGGAGAACCTGTTCGGCTTTTATTTCTGTAAACATGATTTAGTGCACACCCCGCACACTTACTTCCAGTTTTGTTTTGTTCTGAATTTTGGAATTGTGTGTGTGTTGGTGTTTTTATTTATTATAAAGCTTGGGGTTTTTTATATAAAAATAAAAATCAATTTCAACAGCTGGAATTAATTTTCCTGTTCCTGAGTCTTCACTCGGGCCTGTCACAGAGCGGGAGGCTTTCTATTAGCATAAACATAACTGAAAGCTCTGGTATTTGCATTAATGTACTTTTAACAAGTTGACAGGCTTCTGGCACATATTCCTGAGATCTGAGAAGCAAGGGGTGGCGAGGGGGGAAGGCTCCATTATACCTTACACTGGCTGGATTGTACGAAGCTGTCAGGTAAAAGAACCCAAAACCCTCAGGTTTCTTTCCCCACTACAGAAAATGTGGGGCAAAGTATCCACTCCTAAGCAGGTGCACAAATCTCTCTCTCTCTCTCTCTCTCTGTGTGTGTGTGTGCTTGCTCACTAAAACTCCTTGCCGCAAAGCTCCTCCCCACCTGAGGAGTACTGAGGAGTACAACTGAGATCTTGGATGAAGGGTGGTATACAAAGTTAAATGAATGAATGAATGAATGAATGAAGACTTGCACATTAGGCTTGCTGGAGGCACTCCTAATACAAAGTCTCTCCTTTTGTTTGCTGGTTAAAGTTTGTGTGTGTGTGTGTGTGTGTGTGTGTGTGTGTGTGTGTGTGTCCCTTGCAGACCACATCGCCTGGAGACAGGCAGTCAAGTCCATAGCAGCGACCAGAGCAGGAATGTCTGCTGGGGGGAGCACAGAGAGAAGAAACGCCATGGTGCATCTGCAGCGACAGAACTGGGCGCCTTCATCTGCCCCAGCTGCAACAAAACATGTCTCTCCCGCGTCAGCCTCTACAGCCACAACAGGCGCTGCAACCTTCCAACTGCTAGACCTTACCCACAAAGGCACACTCCTCCATTGTCTCCTGAGGCAGACTGTGGCAGACTATCTATCTATCTATCTATCTATCTATCTATCTATCTATCTATCTATCTATCTATCCAGAGAGAGGGGTGTAACTCGAGCCCCAATAGATTTCAGAAGATATTGGAAAATATGGGGTTATTTAAAAGTTGAGCAGCATTGAATACTGGTGGTGCTATTCAGGGCAACTTTCCAGCAGCCACAGGTCAGTGGTGGGCGGGGGGAGGGCAGCAATCTTTCATCCAGAGAAGCAGGAGGCATTATCAGAGTTCAGGGACACATTCTAGCCAGGCAAAAAGGAAGGTGCAAAGCAAGGGAAGTGAGGAATGTGGCCCAGGAGAAGAGTCCCAAGGATCAGAAAGAGAAGCTTGGAGGACCACATTTGGGAGGTGTGGGCAAGGCAGAATATTGTTTTGCTTTAGTAGCTTCCATAGTTCCAGCCTCATAGCTCATTTCCACAAATGCAAAGATGGTAACACCTCAGGAAATGTTCCATTTCATGTTTCCAGTCCTTCTTTGCAACTTGACCTGTGCATCTCACATGGGTGTATATGTTAGCCGGGGCTATGGTGCCTCTTTTACCTTCCACCTTCACCTTTCCCCATGCACTGCGAATCCAATCTGCAGGAACTGAGGCCCCCTCAAGCCCTGGAATTCTGTCCAAGTACCTGAACTGTAACATGAGGCGTCCATCCTGTTGCAGCCCTGGGATCGCTGCAGTCCTGGCTCACAAATAAGGCCTGCCCATGTGTAGGCAAACACCAACAGCTGGGCTAGATAACATGCAGATTATAAAGTTACTCTGTGATGGCCCTAAGCCAATGGAAAGAAGGCCTTAAGCTATCAGACATGAGGTTGAAGTTGGGCTTGGCAGGAATACCCGAGATCCTCCAAGTTATTTTCATAAGGTTTGTATATGTCCCCTTTTGAACAGCTTATTTGTTGAGCGCCCAACCCAAGCATATACACAGAGTATTTTCACATTAATGCCAAGAAAAATGAAGCCTAGAAAGTGCCCTTTTAATTCTGTGGAGTATAAGCAGTAACAAGGCCTTCTGCACACCCAGATCCATTGCAATATTTGCTAATATTTTTACTGTTGTATAAATACTTGTGCAGATTCTCCCACTGCCCTGAGAAGTCTCCAATATATATTAGACAAGGAAACACCTTATTCATTTGTTACTGTTGTGAGCTTGAAGAGAGGTACTAGTGTGTGTGAAAATGAAGAGAGCCATATTTAGGAATAAAAATTAATAATGATGAAACCTGATAAAGGCTATTTCTTACATTAATTTAGGATCAGATGGGAAAATAGTCTTACTCCCCGTGTAACAGGGCTTTATCAATAAGCACCAGCCTGTGATGAAAAGTAGAGGCAAAAGCAACCATCAGTGGGAGAGAACACAGGAAATGAAATGTGAAATTTCGCTGAGTAAAGTATTGATGATGCGTGAGGAGGAGGTAGCAGCAAGTCTGTACTTCTTGACGAGACTGAAGGGATTTAAAAAATAAACAAAACAAAACAAAACAAAACAAACAAACAAACAAACAATGAGTTGATCCAGGATTGGGCAATCCAAGAATGGTGAAAACCCCATAAGAGTGAAATTGGAAGACAACAAAAGCCACATTCATAGACATGGAGGGGGAACAATGGGTTCTTGATCGGTTAGGGGTAGGACCTTTTCCAGACTGAGCACCACCTTCTCTTCTAGGCAACATGTCCATGGTGGGCTAGGCAAGAAGCAAAAGTGAGGGGAGCAACAAATGTTCAATTTTTGGACAGCAGACTTATTTATGCACACTCGTCTCTTTCCTGCATCCAAGCAAGGAAGAAGCATTGACAGAGCTCAAGGGCACATTCAAACCAGGGAAACGCAATTAAAATGGGGCCAGTGAGAAGTGGGGCCTGGGGAGAGCTTTGAGGCCCAGAGAGAGAAGCCTAAAGGGCCACATTCAGCCACCAGGGCTGAGGTTCTCCACCCCTGCTCTAGATTAAGAGCTGCATACAGTAGGCATAAGAGGAAGGTGAAAGCGAAGCTATTGAAAAATACACAGTTCTAGAGTGTTGTGAAGTGTAAGGTAGTACGAGAGGTCAAAAAGGTGGTAAGAACGCACAGAGAGAAAAACTTACACCAAAAGACAGTTCACTTATTGGCATTCATCTGTCTCGAGAAACTATCAAGTTTATAAAGGGATTGTTACAAATAAAATAAAGCAGATGGATTTGTGCATTCCCTCAAAATGGATGGATTTGAGGAGACCCACAGCCATGCCTACGTAAGAAGGGGCTTTTTGAGCCGTTTATGTTGATTGGTTGAACATATCTAACTGCTGTGTTTTAAGTAATGTTGAAAAAGATATTATCTCGAAATATGATTGCAGGGGAGGAGGTGCAGAATACAGCCTTTTGCTTCACAGCTTGTTTTCCTTTGCTTTCAGAAGCTCCCAAATTTGCCTGCTCACTTGTTCACAAGTGACGCAGACCCAAAATAAAAATCAACAGGTTGTATCCAATACTAGTCCTATACAAAGTAGGCCCAATGAAGTTAACAGACGTATCTGACTTAAGCTTCATTAATTTCAGTGGGTCTGTTCTGAGAAGAGCTTTGCTTAAGGAGAAAAGGGTTAATTATAAGATTTTTTTTTCTTTTGTAGTGCAAGCTGCAAATTCAATTGGGTGGAGCCGGCCACTGATGTCATAAAGCCAGTGGCAAGAATGTTCTAGAAGTGTGCCGGCTGGCTTAGCCTGCAAACATCAGAACTTGATAAGCTCTCTGCCCTCTTATCTCAAGGAAGCTTCTCAGTTCCCATTTACCTGCTTCCACAAACGGCAAGAACCAAGGGAACCCTCCACCCCCAAACCAGAAATAGGCAGGTGAAGAAAACCGACAAGAAACGGGGAAGAGCCTTGAGTCCCAAAGTGATGAAGCAACAGTTTTTCTAATCGAACAAACTTGAGGCCTTCATCCTGCAAACCCCAAGTGTAAGTGCTCCCCATTATCAACCTCAATCTGGACATGGGCATGGGGGTGGGTAGAGTTGGAGGGGAAAGGGGGTGTTGTTGCTGCAGAAACGGGGAGAAAACGATGCAGGGGAAAGGAAAGGGCCTCCGGTTTAGAGATAGTGTCTTCTGGTGCCGTGCTGATTCATGAGCTTTAATCAGATCTCAGTTTTCTTTCCCCACCCGTATCTTCTGTGGGTGTCTGTTGCTGTTTTTTAAGAATTTATCTTTCATATCTGAGCTGGGTTTCCCCACCTTGTTGCTCTGCTGTATTGGAAGGGGGGTGGTGGAATACATATTTAAAAGCAAAGTACTCTCCTATGAAACCAGTCTTTGCTCTCCTTTCAGTGATAAATTTCAATCTGTGCAAAATTCTCCCAACCCCAAATTAAAGCCGCCGCCCCCGATCCTTCTCATGCCACACAGCTCTGGTGTTGTTACGAAGGGCCAACAACATTCATGGTTGAAAATACTGTGTATCATGAAGATAACTCTCCTCAGCAGGCCAACCATTGAGTTCACTACTTGATGCCTCTTTTCTGGTTCTCAGCTGGCATAGCCTCCAACATTTCTCCCGATGAAAACAGTGCCATCTTAAGGAAAAGCAGGACATTCCGGGATCAAATCTGAACCCAAGACGTAAATTTCTGTAAATTCGGGGCTGTCCTTCGAAAATAGGGACACTTGGAGGGTCTGAGCTGGTGGCTTGCCACATAAAGCTATCTGGTCTTGAAATGCCCACTTGGGCAAGTTTTGTTCAAGAGGCAAATATATGAGCAACTCACAAAGGCCAGACACTTGCCCTATATGCTCCTGCAGTCTCATCTGATCCGAATAAAACTCATATGGACATGTGTTGGTAGGAGTTTTGTGACCCATAGCAGCCTGTGTCGACTGCCAAGCATTCCAAGTGGAAAATGGGCTCCAGTATTAAGAGTTTATTTGCTGGCTGTGGGCCCCTCTCTCTGATTCTTGTCCTACAGGCACTTTTAACAATGCAGAGGAGCTGCTTGATCATTGGGAAGTTTGTGTGCTGAAGGTGCTGAGCTGTGCACAGCTCCTTTGGCTAAGCTTCTGTGTAAACATCATCTGTTGTTAATTCAGTCCAGAATTTTTGCAAACAAAATTTTCGTTTCTCCTTCCCTCTCAACACAACCTCCCCTCCACCCACAAACCTGCCTTCTTCTTTTTTTTTTGTCTTCTCTCTCAATTATTATTTACATTCTTAGAAGGAAAGATTTTCATATGCAAATGACAAGAGCTATTTGAACAAGGTGCAAAGATTCCCTTTATGGTATAATATTATATATTCTGGCAGCATATATTGGAGGAGCTCCACAATGCTGGATGTGGACGTAAGAGATGAGGTCCATGCCAATAGGTGCTTCAGCAAAGAAGCAAAGTGGAAGATGAGAGAGAAGGTCCTGAGGAGTAGGACTCTTAATAATAAAGAAAAAATAAATAAATAAAACTTCCAAGATTTAGGAAATAATAAGCAGAATGACCGTGAGATCACATTGCCGTGTCCATCTTCTCTTCTAGAAGGGCTTTAACATCCCTTATCAAGATATGTCAGAATTTGGACTGAAGGTTCTCCAGGGTAGGATAGAACTTATTTCTAATCAGTGCACAGCGCATAACTATGGTACCCTCTAATTAGTAAAGCACTTATCTCCTTAAGCCAAATGAAATACAGCAAGCACCAGCTCTATTGGGGTTATACCATTGTGCTGCATTCCGTTATGTGTGTGAATCAGGCCAGAGTGACCTGTTGCCATGAGGAGGGTTTCTGCTTATTTTTGCACTAGAGATCTGCTGGTGCAGGCTTCAAGGTACAGAACAGGTTATAGCTTTTCAGTGACAGACTGCTCCCCAAGAAACTTGAGTGGCAGAACATTCGGGGCGGTCTGAAGAATGTAGCTCTTCACACAACCCAATACTAATGTGTGGAGTTCACGGCCACAAGGTGTGGTGATGGTCACCACACCTTGTGGCCGTGATGGACTAGATGGTTAGGGAAATTTGCAGAAGATAGGTCTGGCGGTGGCCATGACGGCTATATGGAATCTCCATGAACAGAGGCAGCATGATACTGAATTCCCATTGCAGGTGGGAAGGTGGGGAGCAACAGTGAAGGACAGCTATTTATTACCTTCATGCTCTGCTCAAAGACTTCCTGGTAGTATCCTTACTATGGGAAGTCGGATGCTGGGCTTGATGGACATTTGACCTGGCAAAGTTGTTCCTATTTTCTTATCCACATTAAGGCAACAGAAGCATTAGGATGGGAGGCAGCCAACCAACCTGTTGCTGAGTTCCAAGTCCCATAATACCAGGCTGGGGTTGATAGGAGCTGGAGCCTAACAGGTTAGCCACCCATGATTTAGGAGGTGGGACTTTCATGAGGCATTGATCTGCAATGGATGATACTCAGTGTCTGCTTGAAGGAGTGTTGTATCCTTGCTTTGTAGAACTGGCTGCACACCTAAGGTCGGAAGCGTCTCGGCACACCAAAGGTCCAGTGTCGCACATGAGCCTTCATGAGGGATCTTGCTTCAGCTCGCTAAACCTTTCACCAGTCAGAATGCTCCCCCCCCCCAATGCACAGTTAGGTGGCATTGGCATAAATAGGAGGAGTTGGGCACAAAAGCAGTTTAAGCCTAATTGCGTGGATAGACAATTCAGGATAGACAATTATGTTTCATTCTGGATTGTTTTATTTGGTGTTTTAATGTGTTCCTAAACACTTTTGGATTTTTTTCTTAAAAATATAAAGCAGTATAGAAATGAAATGAATGATAAAAAATAAAATAAAATAAAAAGTTGATTATGATATATAGACGGAGTCATATAGAATGGGGATTGGCCCAGAGAGCACTAGCTGATTTGTTCATTGCATTGAAACCAGAAGTCAAGAGTGATCCAAAAATTCAGCAAATGTTCCAGAACCTGTTACTTGTTCCAGTTGTTGCAAAGTAATTTTTTCCAAGGCTGGTGGTGCACTTTCCCAGAGGTACAAAACAATACCATTGGGCAAATGACATTGTGCCCAAATAGCTCAGGAAGTGGCCGGTTTGAGCTGCGTACTCGGAAAAATGATGCAGAGGGGGGCCTCAGAAATAATTATTTGGCGCTAATCAGTATGACAGGCCTGGGTTTTTTTTTTAACATCATATGGAAGATAAGTCTCTGATGCCTGATTCTGTTCAGTTCTCTTCGAGGCTGTGATAAGAAGGTGGTTGTTTTGTCAGGGTTACTCACTCTCTTCTGAGCAGTTTACTCAGCCCTGCGCTCGTTTAGATAAGACAAACATCTAAACGCCATTTCCGGAGATCCACGCCATGCTTTGCACTCAGGCAATGCTTAAACCTTGTGGTTGGTTACCAGAGACTGAAGCCAGTGATCTTGAAAACAGTCTTTCAAAGGCTCTGCCATAACCCTTTCTGAATCTGTATAAAAATCCTCCCTTCCAGAGAATCCCACCACCTCCGGTTCAGAGGAGCAGAAACAATGAGTGCCTGCTTTAATGTCCCTTGCATTACTGGTTCCCTGCCTCAGACACTTACACAGACTTTGTTCGGGGCAATGAGGGGGTCTAGCAAAATACTGTGCGTCATGCGGGAATCTTCCTCTTATTCTGTTTTAGCCAGATCAGTGTGGGACCTAAGAACATGAGTTTGTGACATTGCTGATACGGATACCGTAAAAAAACATCTAAAAATAGTTTAAAGAACAGTGCAAATTAAGCATCTAAGGCAGAGAGAGAGAGAGCTTTTCATCCAGCCGGAAAATCCACTTTAATTGCCTAAGCCTAAAGTTCTGGTATGCGCTTGAATCCTTCCTGGAAAATAGCGACTGTCTGGGGGCACCCTAAGGCTAAGGAGGAGGAAGCTGGCAGGCAGTGCCACCCTCTGGACTGGTTGTAAGATAGAGGGCAGGCAGGTGGGGCAGGTGGCTGATGTGGGCAGGCTGAGACTCCAATGGTGTAGCCTCCACTAAGTTCCACCATGACAGGGAGCGTTAGCATTTGCCTAGGTGCTGAAGAAGAAGGAATCTCTCTCTCGTCAAAGTCAGGTTGACCTAGCTGCTGCATTGCAGCCACTCTCGCACAGAGCATCCATCCACTGCCTCCGTCTCACATGAGGGAGCTGCAGTCAAATATTAAAAAAGCAGCAGGAGCATTAAATTATTTGCCAGCAGAACACTGTCATCCCTCCCATAAAACTATTTTGACCTGTAGTTTTCTGTGGAGTCTATTGCTCTTAAATGTGCAATGAGAAAGGAAATTAAAAATTAATCTTTATTTCCATCTCAGGAGAAAAACCTTAATTCTCTGCATTGAAATTATACTCATAGTCCAGGACAATAAATTATAGTTTTAATTGCAGCTAGTCACGGCCAATCAAACTGGCAACCCCCCTCCCTGCCTGCCTTCTCTTTCTAGATTTAACTCCTCTATCCTAAAAAAATTCATGTAGTGATGGAGAGAGAGAAATTATGTATAAAAAAACTAAGAAACCAGGACACCTGGCTTCAACAGTAACCTTTTTTTTTAATCCTCTTCCCCTCCTTGTCTCCCACCCCACCCCCAGGAAATTAGTCTGAGAGCTACAGGCCACAAGTTGCTCACAGTTTATTCAGTGTTGCATGCAAATATAACATATAGGTACTATGAAAGCACGGTTTAGTGGGATGTTCTGAACTCTGCTCTCAGAGAGTGTATATTGGGAGGTATAAACAAGTCCTTCTTCTGCAGCTTTCCAGCAGATAAGTGCCATAACCTCAGTGCAAATGTACCGCTTATCCATACATGGTTGATATAAACCATCATTTTTCAATCCACTTTAAACTATAGTTTCATACTTGTAACAAATACTTAACCATGGTTTCCATAGCTAGATTAACCATGGTTAATGAAAACATTATAGCTGCATAAGATCTTAGCATGGCCATTTAGATTGGTGTCAAATCTTGGATTCAGTTTTTGCTTTTTATGATAGTGGTTGATGTTGTCTCTTCTAGGCTTTGATGATTCTGGCATTTTGTGTGTGTTCCCCATCTTTACAGGCTCTTGCATATGCATAGCTCACAGCAGATCCAGGGAAAGTCTCTTGTGTATTTTGTCCCACATATTATGGAGTTTTCCTCTCCTTACTCCCCACTCCAACCCTCTCTTTCCCCCCATATCAATCATTCCCCACCTTGAAAGCTTCCTTGGTTAACTGCTTATTTCAAAATCATTATTAATGAATTTGCTCAGGGATTTTGGAATTTAATTAGCCTCTTTTGAACCGCTCTCTTACCGTGTTTGACTAGAGAAACAGAAAATCCCTCCATGACTTGTTTGCTTTCCTCCTCCTTTTTATTCTCCGTCTAGAAGTGCAAAAATATAACCAGGGAGGGTGGGCTGTGGTGTGTGTGTGTGTGTGTGTGTGTGTGTGTGTGTGTTATTGGTTGCTTGGAGCACTTGGTTCAGTTTGGTGTTGCTTTTCAGGATATAAATTGGAAGGATCCCTGGAAGCAAGCTACTTGCTTTCTGAGATGAAGAGGCAAGATAACATTGCTTTTGGTAGAAGGCACAGAAACCTCATTTTGCACAGCTATATAGAATTTGTCAAGCTGATGACATGTTGGGACAGCCCCATGGTTATTATGGCAGCCATGAAGTCCCAAGCCATCCCAGAGCTAACCACTTTGGCTGCATTAGCTGAGCAAGAGGGATACTGCGGCTGCAGTCCAAGCCTGTGCATTCTCTTACGGTAGTTGTTCCTCTTCCCACCCCACCCTACCCTCTTCGATTCCCCTTGGCAAAGGTATCTGTCAGGAAGAGTCTCTTGCAAAGACAATGGGCACCCTTGAAAAACAATGCACACCCTTCAGGTAGATTACCAGTGATTGCTCTTTTCAGGTGTGTTGCCTTTACTTTAGCTTGGTGCGTAAGGAAATTGGGTAAATGCAGGTTCTCGAGTTCTGGTGGATTTATGTTCTATATCTTTGGTAGGGTACTTCCAGACAGGTGCATATTGTGGGATCAGTGCTGCTCATCCACAAAAGCTTTCCATTTATTTATTGCATTTATATTTGACCTTTTCTCCAAGGAGCTGAAGGTGGTGTATATGATTCTCCCTCTCCTCACTTAAACCCCACAACAACCCTATGAAGTAGGTTAGGCTGAGAGACAGTGGCTGGCCCAAGGCCATAAGAAGAGCCTGCTGGATCAGACCAATGACCCATTCAGTCCAGCATCCTGGACTCACACAGAGGTCAACCAGATGAGCTTCATGGCTGAGTGGGGATTTGAACCCTGGTTTCCCTGGTTGGTCCAAGCCGAACACTGACCACTACATAACACTGGCTCTCAGCATCCACACATCATCACTGGCATTTATCCTTTCCATGGAAAATCTAGTAAGTTAGAAAAAAAAAACAACACACCCAAATCTCTTGCTATGGATCCATTCCTGTAGCCCTCTTACATAGCTGCCAAGTTATCCCTTTTTAAAGGGATTTTCCCTTATGCTGAATAGGCTTCCTCACGAGAAAAGGGAAAACTTGGCAGCTATGCTCTTAGTTAAAGTTTTTTTGTATGCTGCATTTTAGCCATTTGGGCTCTGCCCCCAAAACAGCCTGCATACAGTTCAAATACAGTATAGGCAAAGCAAAATGAAAATCAGAGTTACAGCAATCAGAATTCAATAAATTGCAACACAGGTGTCTGCTACAGGTGCTGCTTGCAATAAAACAAGAGTTAGTCCATAAGTAGCAGAAGCGATGAAAAGTCCTCATTGCTTAAAACCCTTGCTGTGGTTAGTGATTGTTGTTGTTTAGTCGTTCGTCTAAACATAGTCTAAACGTGACCCCATGGACCATAGCACGCCGGGCACTCCTGTCTTCCACTGCCTCCCGCAGTTTGGTCAAACTCATGTTCGTAGCTTGGTTAGTGATACCTACCACTTTAAATAGCCTTACATCTTTCCCTACAAACTTCTGATATTACTCTAAGCCTTACAACAAAGGGAACAGTAAGAAAGACTAGTTGTTGTTGTTTAGTCGTTTAGTCGTGTCCGACTCTTCGTGACCCCATGGACCAGAGCACGCCAGGCACTCCTGTCTTGCACTGCCTCCCGCAGTTTGGTCAAACTCATGTTCGTAGCTTCGAGAACACTGTCCAACCATCTTGTCCTCTGTCGTCCCCTTCTCCTAGTGCCCTCAATCTTTCCCAACATCAGGGTCTTTTCCAAGGATTCTTCTCTTCTCATGAGGTGGCCAAAGTATTGGAGCCTCAGCTTCACGATCTGTCCTTCCAGGGAGCACTCAGGGCTGATTTCCTTAAGAATGGATAGGTTTGATCTTCTAGCAGTCCATGGGACTCTCAAGAGTCTCCTCCAGCACCATAATTCAAAAGCATCAATTCTTCGGCGATCAGCCTTCTTTATGGTCCAACTCTCACTTCCATACATCACTACTGGGAAAACCATAGCTTTAACTATACGGACCTTTGTCGGCAAGGTGATGTCTCTGCTTTTTAAGATGCTGTCTAGGTTTGTCATTGCTTTTCTCCCAAGAAGCAGGCGTCTTTTAATTTCGTGACTGCTGTCACCATCTGCAGTGATCAAGGAGCCCAAGAAAGTAAAATCTCTCACTGCCTCCATTTCTTCCCCTTCTATTTGCCAGGAGGTGATGGGACCAGTGGCCATGATCTTGGTTTTTTTGATGTTGAGCTTCAGACCATATTTTGCGCTCTCCTCTTTCACCCTCATTAAAAGGTTCTTTAATTCCTCCTCGCTTTCTGCCATCAAGGTTGTGTCATCTGCATATCTGAGGTTGTTGATATTTCTTCCAGCAATCTTAATTCCGGCTTGGGATTCATCTAGTCCAGCCTTTCGCATGATGAATTCTGCATATAAGTTAAATAAGCAGGGAGACAATATACAACCTTGTCGTACTCCTTTCCCAATTTTGAACCAATCAGTTGTTCCATATCCAGTTCTAACTGTAGCTTCTTGTCCCACATAGAGATTTCTCAGGAGACAGATGAGGTGATCAGGCACTCCCATTTCTTTAAGAACTTGCCATAGTTTGCTGTGGTCGACACAGTCAAAGGCTTTTGCATAGTCAATGAAGCAGAAGTAGACGTTTTTCTGGAACTCTCTAGCTTTCTCCATAATCCAGCGCATGTTTGCTATTTGGTCTCTGGTTCCTCTGCCCTTTCGAAATCCAGCTTGCACTTCTGGGAGTTCTCGGTCCACATACTGCCTAAGCCTGCCTTGTAGAATTTTAAGCATAACCTTGCTAGCGTGTGAAATGAGCGCAATTGTGCGGTAGTTGCAGCATTCTTTGGCACTGCCCTTCTTTGGAATTGGGATGTAGACTGATCTTCTCCAATCCTCTGGCCAATCCTTAACAGTATACAGATGCTTGTATACTAAGACTGATGGCCTTTTAAGACTACCTTCTTGGATCTCAGTGACTCAGGCTAGAGCCACTCATGGTGCAGAGGAGGGAGAAAAACTGTACTTACATGACACTCTGAGTTAGGGACAATTTCTTCCCAACCCCATATATGGCAGCAACACAAATATGATAACAAAATTAACTCACTGAGACTGTCAAGGGGAATTTTTCTTTTCTCTCTGGCCCGAGTCCACCCAAATCTGGTGCTTCGGCCCCAGCTGTAGGGCTGATACTCTACTTCCCAATCAGAAAAATTGGCAGAAGAAGCTTGTCTTTCCCCAAGAGGGGCAATGAGGTGGATTTCACACTTAAGTGCTTCCAGGTATTTGGGTGTCAAGAGCTGTACAACCAGGAGCACACACTGTTAATTGTTCCGCCTCATTTTGCTAAGTGGCCATGTGCCAGAGCGCCTGTGTGTCCCTGGTGAGTGCTTTAAATGGCACAGTGTTTACTTGGAGATTTGCCTAGGACATGCAGATTGCTTCGGCATTTTATGTCCCCATCTCTGCGGCTGCAAATTTCAGCTTCAGGTTAGGTGCTGTGCCTTCTTTGAACTGAAGCAGATGGACACCCTTTCTCACTCCAGCCCATTCCTCAACAGACACTGAAGAGCCAGAGACAACGTGCTTGTGTGGCTGCCATTACTGTTGTCCAATTTACTTTATTGGATTATCTTTCCTACGGACGTTTATGAGTCACTGATGTTTTCCCCTGCCTCTATAACTGCAAGGAAGACTGGCCAAGGGAAAGAAGAAAGCATAAGGGGAGGTTGATCTTAACCAAGATTTCTCTAGAAACATTCATTTGTCTTCACTGCCAGAGTCAGCACCAGGCATCAGCATCATGGCGCACCTGCTGTTTGAGTCCCAGACCACAATCGGGGACCCACTGCCAATCTTTGGAGCCGCTGGCTACCTCTCCTCCTCCTCCTCCACTTTGCTCTTTTTCCTATTGCTGCCTGCCTGTTCACCCTCTCTAAGCAAACAAGTAGTGAAATGAGCGAAGCCTGTCCATAAGCTGCGCCCTCTCCTGCAGGGAGCTAATATGGATTGAACTCAGAGAGCTGGACATGTGTCCCGCTTTACAGAGGACAGCGCCCTGTTTGAAGGCATCCTCGATTTGAAGGGCAGTCTGACCTAAGGGTTGTATCACTGCATTCACAACAACTTCTGTGAGCCCAGCGGAACTACCCCCCTTCCCCTCTCCCACAAGCATGTCCTGCCTCCAGATCTGCTCTGGAGGGATGGTAGGACATTCTCTTGTGGGGTGGGGTGGGGTCAATTTTTTAACATATTCCCTGCATCTTTGGTGCTCCCTCGTCACAAGAAACAACAGTCCATGTTCCCGACTCTAGGAAATGCTAGAATGCAAATGGGAGGCTATGCCAGCATGAAGAGTAAAACTCCCCACACTGTGCAAGATTTGAAGACGGGATGCAATGGACAAAGAGTGCTGAGTGCTGTGTCTATTGTGCAGAAGCATGCACAATGTAATAAACCCACAATGTGATAAACATAAATATGCATTGGCCCTTAAGCTCCTCTGCCTTTAACGCTGGCCACTCGCTGGGTGTGCTACGTGTAACCACAATTAATCAACCCTGCAACGGTTTCGATGGGGACTGACTTCCTCGCATCAGAAATGGGTGCAGATAAAATTTTAACCGGAAACAGGATGTCACGTAGAACATGCAGCAGGTGCTTTCTATTATGCTGTTGCTTTGTTTATAAAATTTATATATCCCCTTTCTTCCCTACTTCCCTCCCCACAATTTCCAAGGCAGTGTTGCTTGTATTTGGCCAGAGTTACAGATGCTGGAAGATCATTTGAAAAAACAAAAAAAGCCCACAAAACCTCAGAGTTGGAGTTTAGTGTTTAGTGCGGGGGGATGCTCTTTCAAATGTTGTGGCCGTATCTTATGGTGCAAAACATCTGGAGTGGGAGATACAGCAAGTCAGGCAGCTGTAGTTTTACCTTTATTATTAAAAGTCCAGGTGAGGATGTGCTTTTCCTGCTGACAGCAAGATGCAACAGTGAGGTTCCTGGTATGAACAGGTCTGGCCATTTGCTTTTGGCTGAAAAAATGACTTGTCAACTGAAAGTGACCAGAGGACAAATGTGGCATAGTTTTATAATATGCACCTAATCAGGAGAGCATAGGTGCATCTCCCACAGACACATAGCAGGCTATGGAGAGACCCACTTAGATGACTGGGGAAATGACTGCCTATCTCTTGTTGCTCACTGTAATATGCAGATGGTTTTTACAAGCCTAGTTTTAGTTTTGCTATATGTAAAAGTTGGTACTTTGGAGAACTGTTTGCCACAAGGTTTTTTTTAAAATAAAATAATAATAATAAAGTTACTCTATACCAGGCATAAGTGACTTAAGTTTCTTCCAAGTGCTTTGATAAAAGCAAGATTTTTGTGGCTGGGACATTTGGCTACGTTGCAATGCAAAATCTTCACGGTTGTTTTAAACCCTCTGCATTCTTCATGGATACTTCACTATGGAGGAAAATGTTGGGGATGTTACTGAGCCTTTTACTTCTGTCACAAATTGCTTTGTGATTTTTTTTCCAGCAGTGTCTGGAAGGAGAATCCATATAATCACAAGGATGCAAGGTTAATATCACTTGTATCCTGCTGCCCCAAGGGTAGCAGAGTGATACTGTAAAATACAAAGCAGTACGCCACTGATACACAGTATTGATTTTGTTAATACATTACATTTGTTATCGGGCAAAGGACAAGTGGTTTCTTCTAAATAATTAATATTGTGATCTAAAGCACTGGATAAAAGAGGCAAAAAATCTCTTAGAACCTCCTCCTAATGCCGTTCCTTTCCTTTCCTTTCCTTTTTTTTTTTTTTTTTTTGCTTACTCATTTCTCCCCCCTTCAGTTCCAGTGAGGAATGGTTTAACGTTGAGGAGGAGGAGAGAAGGAAGAAAATTATTAAACAAGGAAAAAATAACTGGCCAGGAGACCATCTGAGCAAAGGTAAGGAAGGCCATTGGGAGAAATGTTTTACAGAAGATGGTGCAATTTAGATATGTAAGTGGGACTGACAAATCATAATTTCAAAAATGAAAGACGCTGTGGATTAGAACTTTGAATAAGGTGTCCAGTTTTCAGAGTTATTTGTGCTAGAAAGCTGACACAGTTTGTGAACAAGGGACATGTAAAAATCGATAAGAACAGGATAATGAAATGCTTAGATCTCTACTTATGATTTAAGAATTTTGTTGTAATAATAATAATAATAATAATAATAATAATGCCCCACCCATCTGGCTGACTTTCCCCAGCCACTCTGGGCAGCTTACAACACATATAAAAACATAGTAAAATGTCAAACATTAAAAACAGGACTGCCTTCAGATATCTTGTAAGAGTTGTGTATAATAATAATAATAATAACAATTTTATTATGTCTCAGAAACATAGTCATTATCCTAGCATATGGGTGTAGAGTAATGGCTAAGGGACCTCTTAACAATTAATTAAAGTAAGAAGCCACCTGGTTTGAATTGTGCCTCTGCCCTGCTCTCACTAGGTGGCCTTAGCATCTGATCCTCATCTGCAGTATTGATAATGGCTTACCTTACAGGGTTGTTGTACGACAAGCTTATGTATATAGCACACCTAGGACCCCTGCCTTTGGCTGCTTGGAGTACAGGCAAAGAGTACCCACCACCATTACCTTTTGTGCCACCCATAAGAATAAAAGCAGAGTCATGCTGGATCCTGTTCTCACCACGGGAAGCCGCCAAGCAGAACCTGAACAGCACTCTCCCCACTTTACAAATACTCCCCAGCAACCAGTGTTCAGAGGCATACTGCCTTCAGCAGTAGAGGTGGAACAGAGCTGTTATAAAGGGCATACCTGGGGGTTGGTTAGGCTGGCTCCTGCCAAGGGCACAAGCCTAGGAGGGCACAAAAATTGCATATCTCCACTCCGGCTCAGAGTGACTAGGAGCCCACCCACCCACTCATCCGCACACTCCCCGGGCTGCTCCTCCGCTGCTCAGGGTGGCCAACATCTCCTTTCCAAGGGTGCAAGGGCGATGCAGCTCCTTGCCAAGGGCACAAGAGATGAGGGTACCAATACTTCTTCCAAGGGTGCAAGAAAGCCTGGATATGCCTCTGGCCATTATAGCTAGTAACCCTTGGCAGCTCCACCCCCTGTGAATTTGTCTAATCTTCATTTAAACCCATCCAGGTTGGTGGCCATCACTACATCTTGAATCCTATAGTTTAGCTATGTGTTGTGTGAGCAAGTGCTTTCTGGATCTTCCAAGGTTGAGCTCCATTGGATGTCCCCAAGTTCTAATAGTATGAGAGACAGAGAAAACCTTCTTCTCCCTATCCACTTTCTCCACACTGTGCATCATTTTATACACCTCCATCATGCTCCCTCTTCACCCTCCTTAGTTACTGTTTTTAGAAGGCTGCAGGAGGGCCTGGAGGTTCGCTTAAATGGAGGAGGAGATTCATAGTGTGAGGCTTAGCAATTTCATTAAGGGCCCACCTGCCATTGCCCCCTTTACCACTGCTGCAATCCTGTGCATGCTTACTAGGAAGTAGGTCTGATTGAATTCAGTGGGATTTCCTTCTGGGGCGCAATGCATTTGCTGTCTCCCTCGCCTCTTCAGTTTCCTCCCATCCACATTACCTATGACGTTGCAGCTGGACACACCAGTGAGGAGTAACTCTCAGCAGGCTGTGAGTAATGAGGTGCTGAGGGGAGCTCTCATCCCACATCCCAGGTTCCTTAGCATTAGCTCCACTTCTGACTGGGCCCCTGGGTCTTTCAAAGTGGCCTTGCTACCGGCAGCTCCAGCTCACTCTCCTCTGCCTACATTCTTTGCTATGAGGACACATGCTCTGCAGCCTCCAGAGCTAAAAGGGGCTGCCCGCAACCAATAACTTAATTGAAAACATCAAAGGAGACCAAAAAAAGAAAGAAAGGAAGAATTGCACAAGATGATGGGACACTGCTGTCGAGCTAAGCTTTAACCTTGCTGCTGTTTGCCAAGGTTTCCTCCTACCATCGTTGAAAAAACAACAGTGGCGGACGTGGGAGGCTACATAAGTACCATAAGTACAATCGGAGCAGCAGGGAGCACTTAGCATCTAGCAGATGTCAGTAGCCTCAGCATGTATGTCATTGACCTGTGCCTAAACAGGCTGCTAAAGGCCTTTGCTCAAGGGTAGTGTTTCTCCATGGATAGATCAAACCCCCTCAGCAGCACAAACCCATAACTCGTCCGCTCAGAATAGAAGTAAGGCCCGTCAAGTTCAATTAGGAAATCAGGGCAACCTGCAGAGACCATCCACAAGTTCTCCCCACTCCCTGGCTTTTAATGAAATCTGTCTGATAAGGTACCCCTGACCATTAGGTCCAGTCGTGAACAACTCTGGAGTTGTGCGCTCATCTCGCTCTATAGGTCGAGGGAGCCGGCGTTTGTCCTCAGACAGCTTCCGGGTCATGTGGCCAGCATGACTAAGCCGCTTCTGGCAAACCAGAGCAGCACACGGAAACGCCGTTTACTTTCCTGCCAGAGTGGTACCTATTTATCTACTTGCACTTTGACGTGCTTTTGAACTGCTAGGTGGGCAGGAGCAGGGACCGAGTAACGGGAGCTCACCCCATCGCGGGGATTCAAACCGCCGACCTTCTGATCAGCAAGCCCTAGGCTCAGTGTTTAAACCCACAGCACCATCCGCGTCCCTTGTCTGATAAGGTACCCAAGAGTAAATACAGTTTACACCAATGCTCCTCTCCAGAGAGTGCCCATCTCTGAAGTTTTCCTATTTTGGTGACCTGTCTAGTACTGTCCCAGGCTCTCTCCCCATTGGTAGGCTTTCTCCCAATTTACTGCCCAAGATTTTGGTCAGGTGGTTTTTACTAGCTTTCGCCTTCATCAGAACATCGTGAAGATTTGTGTATGCTCCAGGCATGTAAGTTGAACCTCATAACTTGCACAAATAATAACTTGCCGTGGCAATGGGGATACACACACACACAGGGAGAGAGACACACAAAACACATACACACACACACACACTTTCATTTCTGGAGGGTAAAGGGGGCTATTTTTGCCTGCCCACATTGCCTCACCCAGCATTAGAAAGAGGCGCCTGGAAGGCTGGGCAAGTTCTGAGCCTCAGGCTGAAATAGGTTCCCCATCCCTGGGTAGATGCAACCAATTACAAATGAAGAAATGAAATGGGTGTGTGCTGTATGGTGGGTCTCAGGTCTGAAAAAGACTGAAGTCTGTTGCCGCTTTACATATAGAAGGTCTCAGTTTTGATCTCTGGCTTCTTTAGCTAAAAAGTGTAAAGGTAGCAGGTGAAGGGAAATATATCCTCTGCCTGAGAGTTGCTGCCAGTCAGAGTAGAGTAGACCATACTGGCCTAGATAAGCAAATAGTCTGATCTGGTAAAAGGCAACTTGCACAACCTAAATATAGGTTGTGTGAACTGGCCCAGAGTCAGTCATCACTTCGTTTGCTACCCCCCTTTTTTTTTAAAAAAAGAAGAGGTTCTCTTTCTAAAGGGTTTCATTCATAGGAAGGAGACAAATATAATTCCTACCACAAATAATTAGAATGCTTTGCAATTCTAAACAGCCTTCCACCCAAATATTTAAATAGGTATGTTTCACATCTAGGAAGCATCATCATCAGTAATAGTACCATATGCTTTCAGAAAAGATGGGCACCTACTCCAGGGGAGATGCAGGAGGGGGGGGATCACTCCCTGCTGAGCTCTCTACCAGTCCATTTGTGGGTGAATCAAAACCTTGGGTTTTGTGAAAAGTTGTTAAATAAGCTCCTGGGCAAAAATAAAGGATCAAAAGGGATCTAATTAGCTGCAGTCTGCTTATGAATTGTGGATGTTCACCTAGCTTTATAAATTGACACATTTAACATTAAAACTCAAAGCAAAAAATGATGTAATTATTCCCCCCTCCTTTTTCTGAGGCTTAGGTTTAATATCTTTATTGAAAATTGGGTGCTGCTATTGCATCTCAAGATGCTTTATTCTATGCAATCTGGAGTGAGTCATTTTTCATGTTGAATTGTAATATGGTTTAAATGATAAGGGCCTGATTCAGAAAGCTTTTGCCTTTGCTGGTACTCAGACAAGAAAGCTCACAGCCCAGTAATAACCTGAAGATAATCTACAATTTGATTCTTTGTGCTCCTCTTCACTGTTTCGAGAGGGGTGGCGGGGTGGGAAGAAGGTGGGATTTAAGCTTGACGCTGGGACATTATAAACCACTGGCTTTGTTAATATCACTTCTTTTGCACTTACAGAATGACAGCGCTTTACAAACCTTTTTTATTTATTATTCCTCATTCAAAACAATCCCGTGAGGTATATCGCTATTGTTCCCAAGCCTATGGCAGGGATAGGATTTGAACTCAGGTCTCCAAAATCCAAAACCCAACACTCTATCCATTGGGGGGGGAGGGTAGAATTGAAGCAGATACGTTTACATTAATTTCTTGTAGCTATAGTTTTATTTTAAAAATAATTTTCATTTTGGAACTTCTTTTTTGAAGTCGAGGAAGCAAAATTGTTATGTAACACCGCCCACCAAGACGAGTGGGACAGCTTGCAGTGTGAATGAAGAAAGACTGAAAGAATACAGCATCAGATACAGTAATAGCATTTAGCAGATAAACGGAGATGGGATATGGGTACTATGTACTGCTGGTGTAGATTATCTGTGGTGTCTCCTCCTCAGTATGAATGGGCTGGGGGATTTTTTTTAAAGAAGAAAGCAATGGAATACCTAATATATTTTAGTTAAAAGAAGGGAGAAGAGCATTGAGCAGACAATTGTTTCAGAGATTTCTCCCATGTTTTTGTTTGCTGGACTTGGTTGTGTGTTTCATTTGCTGCTCTCTGATCATTTGCCTGCACTGTGTCTAATGAATTTTCATGGATTAAATATTTCCTGTTGGCTGAATTTGGCACCAGAACCATGAGCAGTGCAGGGAATGAAAGAAGGAAACGTCACATTATTTTAATCCTGGTCAAGAGCAGTAGATGTTGATGATGATTTTGCCCTGCAGAAGGAAATCCAGTGGAATAAGAGATAGTCTTACGTTTCCTTCCTTCGACAAATTTTAATCCCACTTTTCCATAAGTGGCAAAATTAAAGAGCAAATAATATAAATGTTACCTTTTTTTACAGCAGGCTAGTTTCTACATACTGTACACTCATTCCTTTTTCCCTATCTGCCACCCAAGCAAGCAAGATGCATGATCAGATTTCAAGGAGACCTATCAGGCAAAAAACCTCAAGGAGGGTATGAAGCAATGCCAATGAGGGGTGTGGCCTGGAGAGGGGGCGTGGCCTGGGAGATAGTCTCAAAGGCCAGACAGAGATGCCTGGAGGATTGCATCTGGCCCCTAGGTCTGAAGCACTCTACTGTTACTTAGAACCACCCAAGTTCACCCAGAGAATTTCCTGGGGATTTGAACTCGCACCTTCCTTATCTGTGTCCAGTTCTTTCTCCATTTATCCCAGACTGGATTTCCCACGTTTGCCCATGTTTGGCACTAAGCACAGAATCATGCAAAAGTCATGGTTGTCCTTGGGAGATAAACCAAAGTTTTCACATAAAGAAGGTCACTTATTATTATGGGCTTCTCGTGAATTGAACGTTTGCCCTCCTTGCTGTCAATTATTACCTTGGTTCTGAAAAGTATGAGAACTTCTTAAGGCTATTCTGAAGTGATAATAATCAGGCAGAGGTCCAGAGAAGCAATTGAGTGATATTCCAGTAAGTGACCAGAATACCCAGAGGTGCTGCTTAATGACCCAAGTTAATGACTATGGGTATGATTCAACAATAAGCAATTTTAGGTCCCATTGATTTCAGCAAGCACACAATTTGCATGTGTAAAGTCCAGTGCTCACAAATGTTTGATGCAACAACATACACGATCTATCAGATAAACAGTTTAAAGCCTCAGAGAGCATAGAATGTGCTGCAACAGAGATCCATGGGTTACATGGATTCCCCTATCACCCAGCATCCAGGATTTGAGAGCTATTCTGCACACCCATTTTTTGGACAATCATTCCACTGAAACCTGAAGCAACATGAAGGAGCATGAAGGTTGCACAGGAAATTTTATTTATGCATATATTTATATACTGCCAACTCATAGAAAAGATCAAGTACTGTACAATAAAATGCAAAACACCACCAAAATGTTACAAAATAATCATGCAAACCACTGGCAACTCAAGAACATTTTAAACATTTTGGCACAAAAAGGCCTTCAAGAAGTACCTGAAAGTCAAAGGCCAAATCTCTGCTGGAAGAATGTCCCACAACATGAGACAAGCACACTACATACCCAACTCCTAGTTGAAGACAGCTAGGCCTCTGAAATTCAGGGGACAACTAACAGTGGTCCTACTTATGATCTTGGTGACTGAGCAGTGATATAAGGGCATCCTAGACCAAACTTGATCAGGGCTTTATATATTAACACAAGAACCTTGAACCTGTTCATATGAGTAGCCAGTGCAGATGTTTTAGCAGAGGTGTTCGGTGCTGTCAGCCATCTGCCCCATCACTACATTCTGCTGTGATTGGAGTTTCCAGATCAGGCCTAGGGCAGCCCTACATAGATAGACCACATCGCAGTAATCCATTGGACTATAGTGTACAGGTTTTCCAGATACAGCTGTGGCTGGCATACCAGGAGAACCTGGTAAAAGGCACTCCAAGCCACAGAGGTCTCTTGGACCTCTAAGGACAAAGATGTGTCCAGGAGTAGCTCTAAACTACATACATGCTCCTTTAGAGGGAATGCAACCCTATCCAGAACAGGCAATTGGTCTATCTTCCAAGCACAGGAACTACTTTTGAGGCTTTCCAGACCAATGAACTTACTACAAGTAGACACTTTCCTTCCTCGTGGTGTGATGTCTGTTTATATAGCACTCTTTTTTCCTGTATGTCCATACCTGGGTCACTCAGCGCTTCAAGAGACTAGAAGAGCAGGTGAGGGACAACTGAAGGAAGAAAAAGGAGGCTACACATTCTTCTGGAAAGGTCTAGCTGAACAAGAACATTGAGTACATGGGGTAGGCTTCGCTATCAAAAACGACCTTGTGAAGCTCCTGTCAGAAGTCCCTACCAGCATTAATGAGTGACTCTCAACCCTTCGAATAAAGCTCTTCAAAAACCAACAGGCTACTATTATGAGCGCTTATGCACCAACACTGGATGCCGATGAAGACATTAAAGAAAAATTTTACTCTCAGCTGGATACCGTCCTATCAGAGACACCTAAGGAAGATAAAATTATCCTCCTGGGTGATTTTAATGCAAGAATTGGACAAGATTTCGATCTGTGGCCTGGGACTATTGGGAAAGAAGGAGTTGGCAACAGCAACCAGAACGGAATTTTACTTTTGACGATATGTGCAGCACACAACCTTGGTATTACCAACACACTCTTTCGACAGAAAAATAAATTAAAAACTTCATGGAGGCATCCTCGGTCAAACCACTGGCACCTCTTAGACTATGTTATTGTACGTGCTAAAGATCGCCGTAATGTGCTCCTTACCAGAGCTATGATGAGCGCTGATGATTGCTGGACAGATCACCAACTAATACGCTCCTCAATGACTATCAAGATTATACCTCAATGCAGGCTTCAAGGAAGGAAACCAAGGAGCAAAATGAACATTCAAGCCCTTCAAGATCCCATTAGGTCTGGTAATTGTTATTCTCTTTGACCTCTGGTGGGAGGGCATTCCACAGGGTGGGTGCCACTACCGAGAAGGCCCTATGCTTGTGAAACATGGACCACTTATAAACGCCATCTCCAACTCCTCGAAAGATTCAATCAGCGGTGTCTCCGAAAAATTTTACACATCACTTGGGAAGACAGGCAAACTGATATCAGTGTACTGGAAGAAGCAAAGATCACTAGTGTTGAAGCAATGATTCTTCAACATCAACTTCGTTGGACTGGTCATGTTGTGCGGATGCCTGATGATTGTCTTCCAAAGCAACTACTCTATTCCGAACTTAAAAATGGAAAGCGTAATGCTGGTGGTCAACAAAAGAGGTTGAAAGACTGTCTCAAGTCAAATCTTTAAAAATGTAGTATAAACACTGACAACTGGGAAGCCCTGGCCTGCGAGCGCTCCAGTTGGAGAACAGCCTTTATCAAAGGTGTCATGGGCTTTGAAGAAACTCGATCTCAGGACGCAATGGAGAAACGTGCTAAGGGGAAGGCACGCTTGGCAAATCCACACCGTGATCAACTTTCGCCTGGAAACCAATGTCCCCACTGTGGAAGGACGTGTGGATCCAGAATTGGCCTCCACAGTCATCGTTAAAACCGTGTTTATGGAAGACAATCTTACTCTGCTACAAGTGATCGCCAAAGAAGAAGAAAGAAGAAGTGAGTGTAGTGGTGTAATTTGTGAGGTCATTTTGCTCTGTTTTTGTATTTGTGTTGTGTGTGTTTTAAGCCCATCCCGCTTTTTGCACATTGCTTCCCTTTCATAATTTTGATGCTCTTTCATAAGCTTTTGCAACTGTTTTCAAGAACTTTGACGTGTGTTTTGCAGCACAGATTCCAGCCATGTAGCCAATAACACATTTTGGTTATGATGTGTTATATATAAAGTGTTATATAAACATTTTGGTTTATATAATTTTACAACAAAATGTGTGTCTGAAAAGGGGATGGAAAGTGAAACTACTGCAGCAGGATTTATTATGAAAAAAAAGTTTTACAAAAAATATATTTTGAAAATAATATTGTCCAGGACATTGCAATCCCATGGTCGCAGAGCCTCAGTCAATGTATGCTTGCTTGATGAGGGCACCAAATGCTGAATTAATGTGATATTTTGTAAGCAATTTCAAAACACAGGAACCTTGTTCACATCCCTAGGTGAGAGAGAGAAATAGGTGTTTTCCAGGGCTTGTTGCAGCAACACAGCAGACTTGTAATGGACTCATATTCTCCCTGTTGAGAGACATTGTGCTTGAAGCAGGGGCAGGAGAGGCGGGGAAGCCTGGCTCTGGCTGGGCTGTGAGGGCTGCCTGCAGGTAGGCATGAGTGACTTGCCAATGTAGATGTGTTACCAAAGGACAGCAGTTTTGCAGCCTGAAAAGGCAGCTCGTTGTTCCTTGGTCACTGAGCATGACCAGTCTTCAGGGTAACTCACTGGGGGTGGAGGAGCGGAGGGAAAGAATACGTTCTTGTCAGCAGAACTACAGGGTTACTATTTAATGAACCAGATAGGCAGGTAAAACGTTAAACAGCAGTTACGGTTACAGTACACATCTAAAGTGAGCAACTTGTCCTTTATTTTCTGCAGGACAGTGTGTGTGTGTGTGTGTGTGTAATTATTTACATTGCAGGGGCTTTGAATCAGGTAGGTTGGTAGGTAGAGATAGATAGATAGATAGATAGATAGATAGATAGATAGATAGATAGATATGCTTAGATTTCACTGTCAAGGCTACCACAGTTGTTAGGATTCTTCCACAGCAAATAGCCATATGTTGAAACTCTGGAAATGTTTTTTTTTAGACTTGCTGAGTTTTATTTTAATGCCCCCCTCATTCTAAAGCTTTATATTGCAGTGTTGTATTTTTAATGCACTTACGAGGCTGTTACTCACTTTTTTTTAGTTACTGTGTATGAAACAATTGAAATATTTGCCCTCTGTGTTGGACCTGCAGTATTTAGAGCTTACATTTCCCCCTTTTATGTTATTATTACATTTCTATCCCACCTTTCCTCCAAGGAGCTCATGGTGGCCTACATGCCTCTCCTGCCCCCCCCTTTATCATCACAACAACCCTGTGAGGTGGCTTAGGCTCAGGAAGCTTTTGAGGTGTTTCCTTACCCTTGCCATAACTGATATGAAATCTATTATTTTCTTATCGCTTATGGCTTGTTTGTTAGCTTCCTTGAATTGTACCCTACAAGAAAAGGTGAGATATAAGGGCGAGATCCATGATGGGATTCCCTTCCTCACCTGTAGTCACCTGTCTGCTCTGGACAGTTCCCCAACATAAGAAGAACTCTGCTGGATCAGGTCAATATGCCATTCAGTCCAGCATCCTGTTCTCATAGAGGCCAACCTGGTGGCCATGGGCCCAGAATGCAACAGCCCTCTCCCCATTTGTAGTTCCCAGCAACTGGCAATCAGAGGCACCCTGAGTAAAGGTAGAATATAATCATTGCCGCTAGTAGACATCAATAGCCTTATTTCCCATGAATTTGCCTTATCCTCTTTCAAAGCCAACCCAAGTTGGTGTCTATTGCGACACCTTATAGTTAGAATTTAGGGCAGAGGGGCTGCAAGGGAAAGGGGAAGCTTATTTTTTTATTCTTGTTTCTTCATTTTCATCATCATCAGCATTCCTTTCAGCATTGTATGGATTGTAGAAATGCCCTATATAATGCAGTACAAATAATAAATTATTATTATTATTTAGGGAAGTTTTTAATATTTAATGCTGTGTTGTTTTAATACTCGATTGGGAGCCACCCAGAGTGGCTAGGGAGACTCAGCCAGATGGGCAGGGTACAAATAATAAATTATTAGTAGTAGTATGCTATGCACACTCAGCGCCGTCTTAAGCGCTCCCGGCGCCGTGGTGTGCCGGATCCTCCGGCGCCCGCCGGATCCCTTCGGCGCCCTCCCGCCCCGTTCTGGCGCCCTCCCACCCCGCTTCCCAGCGTGGTGGGCGGGTGGGCACCGTGCGCAGCGCGGGTGCAACAGGCGCTGCTGCGCGGAAGGCGGGTGGGCAGGCGCAGCTGCGCGGCGGACCGGTCGGCCAGTGGGTGGGCGCAGCTCGCGGCGCCCTCCTAGCGGGCCGGCGCCATGGTGCCCTGCGCCACCCAGCCTGCACGTAGGGCCGGGCCTGTGCACACTTATAAACGTACTCTATAAATTTCCCAACCCAGCAAAAGTTGGCTGTGATGAAGGCTGCAGCTCTTTGCACACATACGTGGAAGTAAGCTCCCCATAGCTGCCAAGTTCTCCCTTTTTTTAAGGGAAATTCCCTTATGCTGAATAGGCTTTCTCGTGAGAAAAGGGAAAACTTGGCAGCTATGAAGCTCCCTTGAATACAGTGGGGCTTGTTATTGTTGTTTAGACATTTCATCATGTCCGACTCTTTGTGACCCCATGGACCAGAGCACGCCAGGCACTCCTGTCTTCCACTGCCTCCCAGAATTTGGTCACTTTTGAGTAAATGTACACAGGACTCGGCTCTGTGTGGCCAACTCAAGCCATTAGTGTCAACGAGCTCTGCAGCTGAAACCTATGTATTTGTAATTGGGAGTAAGCAAGTATCACAGAGTTCAGCTGAACTTATTCCCAAGAAATGGTGCCCAGGAAAGGGCCTTGTGTCACAGATAACCTTTGCTGGACTGGGGCCAAAGGCTCAGTGAGTGGCATTCAGCTAGATTTTACTCAGACTAAGTTGGGCCCATTAATTACAGTGGTCTGCTCTGAATAAAACATAATTTAATACTAACCAGTGGGATTTACTTACAATTAAACACAGCATTTATTTATTTCATGAGATTTATATTCCACCTTTCCTCTGCCATGCAACCATTTGCATCAAAGTGGTTTCCATGTGGTCACCCATCCAGGCACTGACCATAGCTGCCAAGTTCTCCCTTTTTTAAAGGGAAATTCCCTTATGCTGAATAGGCTTCCTCGCGAGAAAAGGGAAAACTTGGCAGCTATGGCACTGACCTGAGCTGGACCTAGTTAACTTCAGCAAGGCGGTGGCTTTCATCTGCCAGGATGGGGCTATAAGGCTGCTTGTTTTACTGTCACATCTTGCTGTTTAACAGTGAAGCCTTTCCTTCCCAGATACCCAGTTCTTATACCAGACAGTAACCCCCCTGCAAAATTCTGCACACATGGAATTGCAGAATATAAATACTCCAGCCACTTTGCCCCTCTTTCTCCTGCTGTCCTCTCCCCCTGCCCAGTGGCTCTGCTCCTCACTTTTATATGACAAGCACCCAGCACTATCTCTTCCTCCTTCCAGCATGGCTCCCTTTGCATTGGTATAGCTTTCTTCTGTAGTTCACCTTGCTGACTGATTGTGTCATCACCGTTTCATAATGTAGAAAGAACAAGAATCTCCGTGTTGCTTTTTGAGTGCAGCTGAGCCATGGGTATCCAGCGCTGTTCATCATGCAGGCTTTCAGAGTACATGCACATTGGAAGTGTGACAGCACTGTGGTCGGTTTTTATTTAAGAACATTTTAACTTGTTTTTTTGTGTCTGCAAATTTAACAAAGAGGGGAAGGAAAAATAAAAGAATTATAAATAAGAAAAAAGAAACGAAAGGAAATAATAATAGTAATAGTAAAATAATAATAATAATGCCAGCGTCAGCAGCTCACATTAAAGAAAAACAACCACCAGTGCATCCTTCTTGTGTTAAACATGTAAGTTAATGTAAGCCCTCCATATGTCCAAATAGATATCCCCACAAAACTGATGTCCATAAGAAGTGTGTTCAAATGTAGCCAGGGCGGCGGTGTCCTCAGACCATTACTTGGTAGACACAGTGAGGGTAGCCTGCGTTTTAGCAATCCAAGAGCATGACCCTAAAAAACAACAACTGGCAGTGGCAGCTGGCAACATTGTACAAGAGACCTGCACTGAAAGACAGCCAAAGAGTAGAAAAATAAGTCCAAGTGGAATCAAAGGTGTGAGAATAGGTGGAGGAAGGAGATACAAGGGGGTCAGAGGTGGGGGGGAAACTAAGTACTGTACTGTATTGCAAACTTGATATTGAGTCTGAGGTGTGATGGAAGCCAGCCTAGGGCCTTGGGGGGAAATAGCACTTGGGTTTGTATCCAACTAAGGCAGGTGTAGGCAACCTAAGGCCCATTCGCCTTCTCAATCCAGCCTGCGGATGCTCCGGGAATCAGCATGTTTTTACATGAGTAGAATGTGTGCTTTTATTTAAAATGCATCTCTGGGTTATTTGTAGGGCATAGGAATTCGTTCATTCCCTCCCCCCCCCCAATATAGTCCAGCCCACCACATGGTCTGAGAGACAGTGGACCGGCTCACGGCTGAAAAAGGTTGCTGACTCCTGAACTAAGGTCTACTCAAAGAAGACCCACTATAATGAATGAACTTAAGTTAGTTGTGTGCGTGACCTTTCATGGATCAACACAAAGTAGGGCTAGCACTGGATATAACCCATGGTCACTTGAAGATTGACTCATCCTGCCCTCCCTATACTGGTGTCCAGATCTTTAGGCTGAAACTCCCATCATCCCTCACCACTGGCCATGCTGATTGGGCTGGTGGGAGTTGGGAGTCCAGAAACATCTTATTTGCCATAAGATCGTAAGATGAGCCTGCTGGATCAAGCCAAAGTCCCATCCAGTCCAGCATCCTGTTTTCACAGCACCAATGGCATTAAAACATTACCTGCAATGCATATCTATTCCAATGCTAATGAACCCACAGCATCCTGAATACATTGTTCCATGGCAGGGGCGAAGGAACCTTTGTTCACAGTTGCTTTCTCAGATATCATGAGAGGGAAGGGATTTAGCTGTCTCACTTGCCATCAGGGAATGTTGATTTTTCCAGCCCTCAGGCAAAGGACTTTAGGGAGCCTTCTTGGATGCCTCTACCTGGCAATCTTTACAATTAGGGGTGGTGACATATTTTGCCAGAGGTTCAGAGTGACAAATGCCAGTCCGAGACTCTCAGATTCTGATAAGCTGTGTGTGTGTTTGTTTATAGCTACACAACAAAGCAATCAAGAGCAGACACGGAAGCAGGAACAGCAGCAACAGAGGGGAAACGCTGAGAAATGTCACGTGGGAAAGAAAGAACAAATGTACCCCAAAGAGAAGCAGAAGAAGCAGCTGAAGCCAAAGCCAAATTACCAGCAGTCAAGGTGAAGGCATCAGAAGCTAGTATAGGGCCAAAGACGGAATCAGCAAAAGAGGCAAGGTCTGAAGCAATAGCCAGAGCCGCAGAGAAGGTGGCAAGATCACAAATTGCAATGGTTTTGCAATCGGCAAAAGCAGAGGTAGAGCTTAGACCTTTATATATTATTGCTGTTGTAACTTGTGATTATTATGCCGTCAATGTACAAAGTGCTTTTCAGATTAACAGCAAGCAGGTTCTGCCCTTGAGAAGCTTATAATCTTAATTTCAGCAGTGGGAGTCACAAAGCAGTTACATGTACTGAGGCTGTTTTGGTTGAGGAGCGAGCAAAAGGCTCAAAGGAAAAGGTGGATTTTGAGGAGGCGTTCTCAGTGGGGGGTTGGTTTAATTATGGGGAGAAGACAGAAAGAGAGAGAAACCAAAGGACTCTTGAATGGCTGGGGAAGGACTGTAGCTCAGCGGCAGAACATCTGCCAAGCATGCAGAAGGTCCCAGGTTCAATCCCAAGCATATTCAGGTAGGGCTCTGAATGTCCCTGTTCGAAACCCTGGAGAACAGCTGCCACTCAGAGTACGGTAAAGGTAAAGGACCCCTGGATGTTTAAGTCCAGTCAAAGGCAACTATGGGGTGCGGCGCTCATCTCACTTCAGGCCGAGGGAGCTGGCATTTGTCCACAGACAGCTTTCCGGGTCATGTGGCCGGCATGACGTAGGCATTGCTGACCTGGGTGGTATTAGTCAGGTAGCTCCTTATATCCCTATCTTGGCTTGGGCCGTAATGTCAGTGCAATATGAGCACGTACTTCAAAGCCAAACTCATTCTCCAACATCACTGTTTTGCCTAACAAGAGTAGAGCGGAGAATCCCTTAGATCCCCCAGAGCAAAGTTCTGATATTTGCATTGACAATTCTGATAAACCTGTTGCTGACTTTTTAGCTGAGGCACAGAAGAAGAAATCCAAGCTTGAGACAAAAGGATACTCTTCTGAACAACTTGGAGGAAAACGGAATGAATGAGACTGAAATGCAATGAAGGCAGAATGTGATCAGTAGATCCATGGTATGTAGTGGGAACAAGTGGACCTTCTTTGAGTAATAGCAAATCACACCCAGTAATGGTGTGTCTTCATTGGAAAACATCAATAAACATTGATCAATAAAGATGCACAGAATTCTGAATTTTATTGTTTAAGTGTTTGGAAGGCTGGTGCCATAGTACCTTTCTCAATGCAGGGAGAACATCAGAAGGATAATAGGGAAACAAGCTTTTGTGATGGCAGCTCGTTCCTGGATTCAGCTGTGACTTTGGACTTCTGTGCTCATGTGTTTACTGCAATACCAAAACCCTTTTTGCAACTTCCCTCCACATATAGAGGAAAGTCATAGAGAGGGAAATGAGACCATACCCATTCCTTACAACCCTACCCACCTACCATGTTAGCAACTGACCCAGCTTCTGAATTTTTCATGTAGAGCTGAAGGCCTGGAAAGGGCCACCTGGGTGCATATGGTTGCGTGTGTATAACCCTGTGTCATTAGGATTTGAAATTTGGCACATCCATGGACACCCATCTTTTATGTACACAGGTGCGTCTTTTCGGACCTCCAACTCTAGGGTGCAAGGCCAGTGGGGCATAGCAGTCTTGGGGGCCTAGCCCCATTTCCTTCTCTACATTTGGAGGGAGTCTATGAACAGCGATGACTTCAATGTGCGAAAGGACCCCAGCAGATTCAGTTCTACAGATAAATTGTTTGGATCACTTCAAGCACGATGCCTTTCAGTGTAGCCTGTCCACACATTCAGCTGCCAGTCATCAAGGGTACTGTAATTTTGTAGAGAAATCAAGTGACGTACCTGAAGGTGTGATGGTCTGAAAAAAGCTGTTGTGATTTGTAATCAAGTCTACAGCACACATTTTCCTTTACAAAGATTGTCCTCTTGTAGCAAAACTGATTAGGATATCAAATAACACTCAGTGGGCTGAGACCTCAGGCTCTTGCCTGGAATCCCCAGTCAGTACTGCATACATAGTCACACACAACCTGAACTCATAGGGACACTTTTGAAGGAGTGTTTCACCTGCATTAAAACCTGAAACTGGATGGATTCATTTTACATCTTGACATGCTGAAAGGGTCTTGTGAATGGCCTCTTGCTGAGAGTTGAATGTATAACCAGGTCCCAGGGCACGTTGCAACAATAAAGCACAACAATAAAACAGTTTAAAACAACTTACAATAATAAAAAAATAAGGTTAGTGGTTATTGTTGGAGTAGGATTAAAGAGACCCAGGTTCAGAGCCCATCTGAACCTTGAAGCTCATTTGCTGACTTTGGGCTAGCCGCAATCTCTCAGCCTATCCCACTTCACAAGGTTATTATGAGGATAAAATGAGTTGTGGGTGTACGATGTGTGCCTTGCTAACCTGTCATACAGCAGGCCTCTGTGTTCTGATAATCCTGACCTGCACTGGTCCTGTAGGCACTCAGAATAGCCCTGCTGGGCAGTTGCTTGAGGATACAATGGTGCCAGAGAAGTCACTGCTACACTGTAGGCACTCTAACCCATGTTCGATCAGCTTCATAGTTGCCAAGTACCCCGTTTTCCCCGGGAAACCCCCGTATTTTCTTACCGTTTCCCGCAGGTGTCCTGAATAGCAAAATACCCTGTATTCCCCTGGATTACGGAGCTCCTGCCGGTGGCTATGTTCTTCTGGTGCCGCACCGGCACTGGAAGTCGCTTCTACGCACTTCCGGACATGCGTAGAAGCGACTTCCGATGCCGCTGTGCCCATTTCCAAAATGTCTGCAGCGCCAGAAGTCGCTTCTACGCATGTCTGGAAGTGCGTAGAAGCGACATCCGGTGCTGCGGCGCTGCTGATCCTGGATTTTTCAATCTGGAACTTGGCACCTATGATCAGCTTCGGTATGAGGCTTGTACCACTTGTGCTGTAGCCACCTTTCAACCTATTGATCTAATTCAGGGATGGCTAAGCCATAGCCCACATTTTCCCCCTTAGGCACCCCCACCCCAATTTGTCATTTTTAAACATTAAAAATATAGTGGGTTTTAAAAAAAAGACTTCTCCCACGGGTCACCTGCTGTGATGCCATTATGTTAAAATATATTTTAATTAAATCAAACATTTTTTAAAAATTAAAAGAAAAGCTGTGTGATGTTAAGAGGTGATTTAGTTGGCCCTGGAAGACCTTGCCGCCATTAGTCTATTTTTTTAATTTAGCAAATACATTTTACTGACTACTTTTGCAGGTCCATTGCTGTGAGGCCAAAAGGTTTTTGCAAATTGACACCTTCTCAAAGTTTGTCCTTCTAAGAGACAGAGAGAGAAAGAGAGGCACCTGAATTTAACAATGAATATTGAATGATTTTTTTAAAAATAAAAAGGTTAAAATAGTGAAGAATAAGGCTTTTCCAAGGCAGCCCCAAGAACTGTAGTTCTCACCCCACCCGCTTTTGCAAGTACAGTGGTGCCTCGCTAGACGAATTTAATTCGTTCCACGGGTCTTTTCTTATAACGAAAAATTCGTCTAGCGAATCCCATAGGAATGCATTGAATTTTTTTTAAAAAAAATTGCCCATAGGAACGCATTAATTGAATTTCAATGCATTCCTATGGGAAACCGCGATTCGCTAGACGAATTTTTCGTAAAATGAATTTGTCTAGCGAGGCAACCTCCGCTAGAAAAAACCTTTCGTTAAGCGGAAATTTCGTTAAGCAGGGCATTCGTTAAGCGAGGCACCACTGTATGCCTCAGGGTGTTGATTATGGGCCAGTGCTGCCCTTGGCCCCAAGAAAGTTAACTAATGCACTGATCTAATATATTGTTATGAGTTTGCGGTGGTGGTAGGCTGTATGCCTGGGCCCCTTCTAATTCCTGGACCCAGCATAGATTCAATTCCTGGAACAGCTTCCTGGTGAGGTAATGACCCTCTAACTATGGGCCATTAAGGTAACAAAGGAAGAGACCGTGTGCCTGATGGGAAATGGGTGGGCCTCCCTCCTTCAACTAGCTGCTAGTTAAGAAAGACAAAGGCAGAGTTGATGTGAGAGAGGTAGAAGCAAGAAGCAAGGCTGCAGGCTGGGCAGCTGGGAGAGAGAACCATGCCTGATTTCTGCTGGAATCCAAGACTGTGGCTCTGGGAGAACCAAGACCTTTGTGAGGTGTCAATGCTGTAAGCGCCTCCATCATAAGCTCAGGTTGTGTATATGTGTAAGTAAACCATATATCATAAAGACACCACTGTTTCTGCTGTCCCTCATTCTATGGAAGCCGAACCCTGGTTGAGTGCCTGGAACCCCCTGGAATATGAGATTAAAAGGTAAAGGGACCCCTGACCATTAGGTCCAGTCGTGATCAACTCTGGAGTTGCGGTGCTCATCTCGCGTTATTGGCCAAGAAAGCTTCCAGGTCATGTGGCCAGCATGACAAAGCCGCTTCTGGCGAACCAGAGCAGCGCATAGAAACACCGTTTACCTTCCCGCTGTAGTGGTACCTATTTATCTACTTGCACTTTGATGTGCTTTCGAACTGCTAGGTTGGCAGGAGCAGGGACCGAGCAACTTCT